>NW_022631138.1:2428539-2794349 GCF_010015895.1 Lontra canadensis
TTTTTTTTTTTTTCTTAAGTATATTGCCAGATATACTATTTTGGGGATAAAAGGAGAAATGACAGTGACTTAAAATATATTTTTTGGTCCTCTGTAATAACTCTCTGTATTTTCAACATCTGTTTAGCATTCTCAACATAAATGTAGACTCTTGGAGGAAACATTTTTAAAAGTATACAAAAAAACCCAAAAAGCAAAAGAAAATCTCCCCCTTCCTAAGCCCTTCTTCTGGTTCTCGAGAAGGCAGAGCACAGCCGTGGCCCCAAAGCCATTTCCTACCTGGAGATGATGCGGAGCTGGTTACTCATCGTCTGAATCTGCTCTACCACACACAAAAGCTCCTGGGAACATCTTCGATCGATGCAGTTCTTAGCAATGATGCGGATAAGTCTGGCGAAGTTTTCTCCAGAAGTTGCAATTTTCCTGGCAGAGGTAATGAGCTGATCTTTGGTCTATATCAAAGAAATGAAGAGGGTTAGAAGTCGATCAACAGCGCCCTCCCAGGTTTTCCCTAAGAAATCGGTGGCGAATTAGAAAGCATCCAACGGGGCGCCTGGGTGTCTCAGTCAGTTAAGCGACTGACTCTTGGTTTTGGCTCAGGCCAGGACCTCAGGGTCGTGAGATCGAGCCCTGAGTCAGGCTCCACGCTTAGCACGGGGTCTACTTGGGATTCTCTCTCCCTCTCCCTCTGCCCCTTCCCCTGTTCACACTCACTTGCACGTTCTCTCTCTAAATAAAAACAAATAAAAATGTTCTTTAAAAGCCTATAAAGCATCCAAAACTTGTTTGGCCGCAAGGTATATCAGCCCCAGAATGAACACATTTTAGCTTGGTCTAAATCCATGATCTCCCAAACCTCCTCCAAAGGCTTCAGGACCAGCCACGTAGAAGCTCACTCTCCTGAAAGCCAACGGAATGAAGCAGTCCGCACCCAGGCTCCTGGGGGGAAACTGCTGTAGGGAAGGCAGCCCAGCCTCCTCGTGGTCTAGCCCTTTTCCCACAGGAGCCATGGCCTGCACTGGCTCGGGGTACTTTCAGCAGACCCAGGGCAGAGATGAGGCCGCTAAGAAGGGTCAGTCAGGTATAGGGAACACCCAGGCTAAAGGGGATCTCGGCTGGAGCAAAGGTGCAAAGGACTACAGTCCCGTGTAGAGCTTCCTAGCTGGGAAATGATCACTAATGGGCTGGAGACAGAAAACAGAACCTTTAATGCAAATAAAATCTTAAACATCACAGTGAATGCTGAAGCAACCACAAACCGCATGAGAGTAATCTTGTGTAGACCTCCACCACGAAAAGAGGTGCTTCCTTTTTCTGTCTTTCCAGTGGACACCACCTTCCTCCTTGTTTCCTCTAGCTCCACCCCAGCCTCTGGGCTGAAGCGTGGCTGACATGGCTGGTTCTAGGTTAGTGTCATGGGTCTAACATTCTGCTTCAGGAAACCCTAGGTCCCCCACTCCGGGGCTGCCGGTATTCCCCTCACCAGCTATTTTAAACTGCTTTCTCTTATTGAGTTTGGTGGTTAAAATCTGGAAGGTATTATCACAGATTTGGGAGGTTTGTGGGAGAATTCTGCAGAGGCACTCCATCTTCCCAGGCACTAGGCTCACTATTAAAGACTATTATTTGACTGTTTTGTCATTTCTCCTTATGTGTACATTTCCCAGGGAACTCCACAGGGTGGAAGGTCAGCATATTCCTGGTCCCTCAGCCACAAGGCATGGCCAGCACCCAAGTCCTATATAAATGAGACTGTCTGAGATGTTTGGAAAGAAAATGGGAGTCAGTGAGAAGTAACCACTTCCCCTTCTGAGGGAATGACCTCTGGGTAGTCAGTGAGAAAGCAGCCGGTTGAACTGAGCAGGGCAATGAAAAATCTGAGTCTTGGGTGTGGTGGGGGCTGCTGGGTTTGAATCAAGACGAGGGATAAAGAGAACGAGAACAGCCACACATGATTGAGTTTGGCCTCCAAACGCCAGTGGAAAGCAGCCCCTTCCTCTTCAGGCTGTGCTGGCCCCGAATGGCTATCCGTCGGAAGGTGAGAGCTCTGTTACTTCTGAGAGAATTTCTTTTAAGATTTTATATATTGATTTGAGAGAGAGAAAGCAAGAGAGAACAAACAGGGGGAGCAGCAGAGGGAGAGGGAGAAGCAGGCTCTCTGCTGAGCAGGGAGCCCAATGCGGGGTTCATTCCCAGGACCCTGGGATCATGACCTGAGCTGAAGGCAGACGCTTAACGGACTGAGCTACCCAGGCACTCCTATTTGGGGGGATTTTTTTTAAAGATTTTATTTATTTATTTGACAGACAGAAATCACAAGTAGGCAGAGAGGCAGGCAGAGAGAGAGGAGGAAGCAGGCTCCCTGCTGAGCAGAAAGCCCGATGCAGGGCTCAATCCCAGGACCCTGCGATCATGACCTGAGCCGAAAGCAGAGGCTTTAACCCACTGAGCCACCCAGGCGCCCCTATTTGGGGGAATTTTTTAAAGATGTAAATAGCCCCCTTCAGTTCATCCTTTGGGGATATGAATGAGTCCTTGATTTCAGTGAGTTGCAGTTTCTGACAAATAATCTTTCCTGATGCAGTAAAACCTAGACTTCATGATTGAGCCCAAAAGATGAGGGGCAGAGAGCAGTGACCTCTAGGACACACCCAGATAGAGAAAGAAGAGAGCACGGTAGAGCGTTATGTGCCCATCAGCCCAGAGCCTGGCTCTTCTTTTCTGGGAGCTGCCTGGCCTGGTCTGTCCCAGCTCCCACATCAGCCATAGGGGGTGCACTGCCTCCATGATGCCCAGCCCCTCCACCACGGCAAAAGGCCAAATACCAAGATGGCTCCTCTCCTCCTCAGACTCTCAGCCATCAGGAGCACCTCTGCGGCCATCTCACGGGTAATCTGGATGATTCTGCTCCCCCTGTCTGCGCCGCCATCCTCCGGGAGGGGCTGGTCCAGCTCAGGGTTCAGCCAGGCCAGGGCACTCAGGGAGCTGGATGTGGGGCTGCCGGGCTGCTCCTGCAAGAGGACAGGTACAGTTAATGAGACTCCAGATGCCCAGGCCTTCAACTACTGGGTGGATGGCCCTCTCACCACTTTTCAAGGAAGAGTGGGAGTCAAGACGGCTTCCTGATTCTCTGCATGCCAGCAGCTCGAGGCGGTTTTCTCCAAGTACATAGGAAAACCATGAATCCCTATTACTAGATGCTCCATTCATCCAGAACTTTCATAAACCGGAACCTGGTATACTCAGATCCCAGTATGGTTCCAATATCCCCTTTTCTCTCCTTCTGTGAAGTGTCAGGCCTTACATGGGAGAGGGGACTCTATAGCTCCTAGAGGAAATTTGGGAAGCCTTGAGTATTCTTTGGGGATCCAGACACCTTCTCACCAATCACTCCATGTGAAAGGACTTTACAGTTCTGATATGAATAATTAGGAATATTCTCCTATGAACCTGTTATTTTTCGGGTGAGAAAAAGAGTTACCACTGGCACCCAGAAGTGAGCAGGGACGCATAGCTTGGCCAGGTTATTTTTTTTATTGGATACTTCGTGGAGCCTCTCCTTAGCCTTTTCCAGACTCTGGAATTAAGACAAGTTGTTCTGGCTTCGAGCCAAATCCAATAGCAGAGGATCAAGACTGGCCTTGATGTCTCTCCACCCCACCCACCAGATCCTGAGCTACTGAGGGCAAGGGTATAGGTGGGCAGGGAACAGGGTGGGAGGGACCTCCAGGCCTGCCCCCAATACCTGTTCTTCCCCAATACCCCGGAGTAGCTTCCTAATGCCTCAGAAGGGATAGAACTATTAGATGTCGCTTTTGGAAAAGTATGAGGTCCTGAACATGATAAATTCTATCTAAATTGGGAGATAGAAGTTCCTGATTCTGTTTGGTCACAGGCTGTTAATGTAACAAATGTTTGGGCAAAAGAGGAATGGAAATCAAAGGTTAAGTGTTCCAGTCCTGCGGAGAGACCTCCCCATGTCCCTTCCACTCCCGCCTTGGTAGGTGGCTATGTTCTGTCTTTGTCATGCTCCCCCACTGCTAAGCACACAGGAAGGGGTCTATAGCTAATGGTGTGGAACCAGGAGACCAACCATCCCAGGAAGTCATGGGGTGAACTGTATCCATTTGGCTGTTGCTACAGAGCTCAGGCGGGTACGGAAGTTGCCCTGCGACAGACGAGGGGGCGTGGGTCTGCGGCCAGGAAACCGCAGAGGACAAGATCCAGGGGACCCGCCCTGGGATCTGGGTGTTCCAAAGCCCTGCATTTGGCCCCAAGCTTGGCCCAGGAGGAAGCAGAGCTAACAGCTGTTAAGGCTGTGGGAAGCATCCTAATGCCTCAGGCTCGGCTCAGAAGTGGTCCAGGTGAGGAAAACAGCAACCAGCCAGCTGCGTGGCTGAAGGTGGTCCAGAGTTTCGTAGTGAAGGCTTAGGTTCAAGCTGCTTTTCTCTCCAACCATCAAGTATCCCCTTTCACACCAGGAGCACATCTCAGCACAGGCACTGGGAGGCCCTCCGGCTACGAGCTCACCTCAGAGCTTTTATTGCTTGGAGAGTCCTCGCCACCCTTGCGGACAAGACAGATCCCCTGCTTCCTCTGGAGACTGCCTCCTCAACTGGAGACTGCCTTCCTCTTAGGAGACCTCTAGAACTTCTGTTCCATTCCTTCCACGACCACTTTGCCCTGAACTTGAGCCCCTTCTGCACTTGTAGTCTGTCTTTAGCATCCTTGCAAAGAGGCAAAATCACTTAGTGGGCCCTACGAAGCAGCAGCATCTGTGCTTGCTTTGATCTAAAGGAGTAAGCCTGAGGCCTGAATACTAGTAACGGATCTTTCTGAGGTCTTCTGTGTTTGTGCACATGGAGGAATCATCTGGTTCGCTGTTTCGTGCTGCTTCTTCAGTTAAATAGTCCCCTGCCTTCTGAAAACTGTTTGTCAGCCTTCTTTTAGACAGGCTGGGATGTCCCCTGAATGCTGGGAGGCGTGAGCTTTTCTGGAGAGGGACCAAATTACACTGAGGTCCTCAGCTTACCCAGATGGGGCCCTGGAGTAGGTGAGAAGAAGAGGGGGAAAGGGAGAGAATCCACCCGAGACTAAGATTCAACCACAGTGACTGCAAACAAGGGCAAAAATGGGAAATGTGCGATCTGTGGTCCTTGAGTCAAAGGTTAAGAAAGCAGAAAATAATTCTTTTCAACTCGTGTCTCATATTCAACTACCAGGAACTTTAAGCACCCAAAGCCAGATGTCTGGCTTTGAAGAGTCTCCAGGCTCTGCAATAAGGGAAAAGGCCTAGCACTGTGTGTAAGGTCCCCTTACCTGGAATGAAGAATTTCCACTTGTGACTTCCAAGTGCCCAGAAGACGCAGAACCCCTTCCCAAACCCACGTCCTCCCTCAGCAGCTTCTCTCGGGCTCACTGTTTGAGGTGTTGATCTGGGCTAGACAGCGGGTGTGTCTCTGCCCCCCCAGGGAGTGGGACAGTGGCACAGACATATGCCATGCATGGTGATTGTCCCTTTTCTGCAGGCTCTTGCATGGGGTGGGGGGCGCTAGAGGCAGAGCCACAGTCCCTATTGGAGTGATGTGTGTAGGACCGTGCTTCCTCTGGGATAGGAACCTTGGAACATGAGGCCTTGCTCCTCGCACAGGGGAAACCAGCCTCCAACAGGAAAGATGACGCCCCTTCGTGGACAGGAGTGGCGATGAAGGCTGAACGGTTCTCTTCACCAGGGGGCGTCAGACCTGGGCGGCAGGCCTCACCTGCCCAGGTGCAACTGTGCGAAAAGCTCCCGACAGGAGGTTTTGACAAAAAGGGGATGCGTCACGGGAACGGAGAGAAATAGAATGTTCTTGAAGCCAGTGGCATCAAGTAAGCGTCAGAAAGACCATATACAGAAAAAGGAGGAGACTGCAGGCTACTGATTTCATGAGACAAACAGCTATGGAGCAAGGTAGGCCTAAAAGACAGCTGGAATCTGAGGCGAGAGGCCTTAGGCTGTAGAGGAAAAGGCACTGTGCCTGCTCTCCTCCCAGCTACTTTGGGAAAAGGGTCCCTCCCCTCTCATGGTAATGACCCTTCAGGGAGAGAAAGGAATTAAAGAGGAAGGGAGTGGAGGCACACGGTCTGGTCAGCTTTGCCTTGGGAGAAGGCCCCGGGAAGGTTTTGGAAGGGCCCACGCAGCCAAGCATAAGGTCATGAAGGGGATGGATCGAGTTGTGCATAAAACGCTGGGCTGAGCACACCTGCTAGGGGATTTTTTGGCCATCACCAACCTACTGTACCTACCACTGACTTTGGTCACAGCAGGTCTAAGTAAATCAAACATCTGGGCTCCCCAGTGGCTGAATGTCCTGTCTGGTGCCCTAGAAGGAAATGTCTCTGTGTGGAAGGTGTCCAACAGACCCAGCACCCTTCCAGCAAACTTTCTGCCTAGGCTGCTTCAAGTTGGGTCCCTACCATATGCCAACAAAAGAACCTCGACTGGGGCGGGGAGGTAAGATCACAGAGGCCAAGGCGGCACAAGGCAGTCTGACCCACAGGAGGGGTGCTGTCTGTCACAGCAAGGGGAACCACTTCCAGCCGGAGCAATAGGGAAAAGCTTCACAGAGGTCCACAATCACAGCCACCACGTAAAGGAAGGACACTTTCTACGTCCCTCCAGGCAAGTGTGAGGATTTTACATGGAAGCTTTCGTTAACCCTCTGCCAGAAGAGTGTCAATGTTCCCAACCCAGCTCAGAAGCTTAACTGAGGTCTCAGAGCTACAAAATGCTGGAGGCAGGCAGAGCCCCGGGCAGTGAGATTCCTGGTCTCAGATTCTCAAAGGCTGCGCTACTCTCTACTGCGTGCCGGATGTGAATTACACAAGTGGGCACCAAGACAACTTTTTCTGGAACTTGGCAGTGGTCTGTGGGTACTAGAAAGAGGGCTGTGGTGGGGGAGAAAGAAAGATGCTGACTGCCCTACCGTGTCCGGGTCTGCCGCGATTGTCCCGGGGATGGCTGGATCGGCAGCGCAGGTCCCTGCTGATATCCCTGGGGTGTTTTGGGGGGCAGCACCCTGAGAATCCACACTGCCCACTGCAATAGCTCCTGATGCACCCTCATCACAGTGGAGCTGGGCCTGGGCAGCATCCTGTTCATCCCTGGGTTTCATCACTGTTGTCTCCTCACTGGGCTTCAGGCACTGGGCCAGGAGTCTCCAGGCCTCAGTGTGACCACCCTTCCAGGCCTGGAGCTGGGCCATAGCACAATGGGCCTTGGCTGCCCACTCCCACTGAAGCCAGTCCAGGGTGTGCATTCTCCACTCTTCTGGGAGTTCTTGGAGTACTGGGACCCTCTGGGCCACCTCCTTGGTGAGGATGAGAATGCTCTCCAGAGCCATAAAAAGATCTTCCTGGCCAGGCCCAGAGTCCTGACTTCCTGCCACGATTCCCTGTGCAGCTTGGATAACAGACACCATTCTTTCCAGGGAGCTTTCTGGTCTGGTCTGAGGTTCTTCACAGACAGGGAGGCTTGGACAGACGGCATCTTGGAAGGCATGTTCATAGTCGGCATTGATGATGCTGAGGTGGCCAGTCAGGGCCTTGGCTTGAAAGGACAGCTCCAAGCAGAGAAGTTCAAAACGTGTGGACAGGCTGGGAGATGGTTTGGGGGAGGAGGCCAGGATCTCAGCCACATCCAGCACAGCATCTGTGAGCACGTGAATTTCCCTGAGCAAAAAGGAGACCTCACCTTTTACATACACATCCCCACACAGGAGGCTAGACAGCCTGGCAGCCTCTTGTAGCCTCTGAGAACCATCTGCTGCCTTGGCCAACCCTTCCTGCAGTCCCTGCTGGTCCTTCATGGCCCGTCGCAGGGGCAGTAAGAACAGGCCTTGTCTCCTGCTGAGTCTCTCCATGCACTGGAGTAGGTCTTGGACAGCCACTGACCATAGAAGGCACCCTTCGTCCATGCTCTCCTTGCATGACTTAGGGGTCTGAAGACCATCAGAAGCCAGAATCTTGTCCAACAGCTGATTAGCTTGGGTCTCTACCTCCTCCAATCTGCCTTGCATTTGTAAAAGTGTTTCTGGATGCCCAGTCGAGGCAGGGTCCTTCTTCCTCAAGCCCACAGGCCCACTTTTGGCTGCTAGTTGAACCATTGAGGCTAAATTCTGCTGAAGCTCCATGAACACTGCCATGTTCGCTGGAAGATCAGCTGCAGCGTTGTGACAAAATAGCTGTTGACACAAAAGGTACCAGTCACCAGCCCTGGCCACCAAATCCTGCCCAGTTTCCCTGGGTCTCCCAGACAGCTGGAGAGCCACTTCCAGAAGCCCATCACTTCTAGCAGTTGTGCAGTGTGCTAGCTCCCTTGCTAGGTCAGTAACAGAAGGTGCTAGTGTTGGGGTTTCTTGGAGTCCAAGCATCCTCTCTGACCCCAGTGGTCCATCCCCAGCCAGGGCCTCTTGAGGTACATCCACAGCTGCCTCCTGCTCCTGCAAGCTGGTGCTAGCTGAGGTCACTGCCTGGTGGCTCTGACTCTCTACATCAAGGATGAGTTTGCTGATGGCTGGTAACAGAGACTCCCTCCTCTGTGGATGGGTGTCAGGAATCAGGGAGCAAGAAAGATTGTCCCTCGGTGGATAGGAAGTACCTGAGTTGCTTTTCTCCAACCTAGGTTCCTCCTGGTGTTTGGGTGCAGGATCTGTAGAGTCCTGAAGGCTGGGGAGAAAAAAATAAGGTCGTCCCTTAGCGGTGTCAAACCTTTGGACCTGGTCCCGGAGAGGGCTGAGGATATCTGGGTGGTTAGTCCCATCCAGCCCCTCTTGGATGCTCTGGGCTGAAGAGATCAGATGTTTTGCCATGGTTAGAAACGCATCTGTGCTCTGAGCACTGTGCCCATCTGAACAGCACTCAGCAGCTGCACTCAAGAACAGGGAAGACTTCTCCAGCTGCTGGATCAGGACTCTCAGGCCGTTCCGGAAAATGGGATCTCGATGTTGGTCCACATACCTGCTCATCACCTGCACTATGTGTGTGGCTCGACCCTGTAAATATGCCACAAGGCCGGGAAACTCTTTGGAATCTCCACTCCTCAAAGCCCATGTAAACAAGTCCAAGTGGTTGGTCATTTCCTGAATGGACACACTCAGGAACTCAGGAATATGGAGAACATCATCGAAACATGCCAACAGGCCTTCAGAGGCCTTGGTCCATTCATGAAGCAGGGTCTGCAAGGCATCAGGGCTCCAGTCCAGACCAGACCCTTGGGGGCTTTGTGAAAAAAGTTGTTGCGCTCTGACCACAAGCCCCCAAAGTCCTGCCATGGCGACCTCCATGTCTTTGCCAGTTTGTTGTCGGGGGCAGCAAACCAAGACCAAGTGAGCCACTCTGAGCATCTGCTTGGCCTGGTCACGGAAAGCAGCATGGAAAAGCTGGAGTTTCTTCGACAAGGCCTCGCCATGGAACGGGGAACCGAATGGACGAGCAGCCAAGGCGGTCTGGACCAGTCTTTGAAGGGCACTTCGCGTGTCAGTGAACGTGTCCAGGATCTGGCGCAGCAGCCCAGCCCGGACTCCCTGGGTGAGGGCCTCGGTCGCGGCCTGCAGCGCCGCGCACTCCCGCCCTTGCTCCGGGCTCCCGGGAGGCCCGTGGACCCGACCCAGGCGCCGGGCGCCCAACAGCTCCAGCAGCTGGCCGCACCGGGCCACCAGGCGCAGCCTCTCGGGTGGCGCGGAGCACGCGGCCAGGCGCATGCAGTGCCACACCACGGCGGCCAGCAGCGTATCCACTGGGCCGCTGCGCATGCGTTCGGGCGCGGGCACCGCCAACAGCCCGTGCAGTCGCCGCAGGCGCCAGGAGAGCGCGCCGGCCGCTGGGGCCACGGCTCGGGGCTCCAGCTGCGCTAGGAGCCCGCCGAGAGTCTTCCTGGTCTGGGCAAAAGTGTGGCGCTGGGAAGCGGCCAGCTGCGGGTCGCGGGGACGCTGCAGGTGGCCGCGGGCGGCCTCAAGCAGCGCGAGGACACAGCCTCGCAGCAGGTGGCCGGCGCGGCCCAGGCGCTCCCCAAGCCGGCGAGCTGTTAGGCCGCCCAGGCGGAGCAGCGCCGAGGCCAGGTCCGAGAAGGGGCCGCGCAGCGAGGCCGCGTCCTCCCCGCACTCCAGCGCATCCAGGCAGGTCAGGCACCACCCCGCCGCCTGCACCATCTTCCTCGCCATCACCTCGTCTTCAAGGAGCAGGACCTGTTCAGACAGATTGGGGCGGGGGGGCGGGGGGCGCTTAAAAACGCTGGCACGTTCCAGGAGCGATAGCAGACAGCGGCAGCTGCTTCCCTCCCCCGCCACCCCGCCCCAGTTTTACGAATAGACGTTCCCCGCAACATCCCAAGGCTGCAGAGTATAGAATCCCAGGGCCAAAACAAAACAACGTAAGGTATCTAGGAGTGACCTTTAAAGTAAATAGTCGGCCTGGCTGAAAATGTGAGGCTTCCTAAATTTGAGCTCCATTTAATGGGAGGTCAAACTTGGGTTTGGAGAGGGCATCTCTAGGTTAGAAGAGGAGCAGTCAACTGTCTATGTGGTAACTGACACGTAACTAAGGGGAAAGTGTTTAGGAGGGACCTACTGTTGGGAGGACTATAAGAGGGACGATAGGAGAGACTTACTATTTGGATGAGGATGATGGGGGCTGGAGAAATGGCCTGTCTAGGAAGTGACAGAGCAGGTACCCAAACACTTCCAACAGACTGCCCTTCTTCCCCTCTGCTCCTCCCATCACCAGGTGCCCCAAAACCCTTTGGCTTTGCCTCTCACATCGCCCCACTTCCAGTCTCACTTTAATGAGGATCTGTTAAGTTTCCAATGCTGTCCCCACACAATTACCCCCATCATTAAAGGTTTAACAATGAATGTTAATATTATAATGTTTAAGACATATATATCCTACTCAGGAACAATGCCCCAACTTACAAGAGTTGTGCCATACAGTGGAATGTCAGGAAAATGGGGAATATTTGGAAGCCAACGGGTTATCCTGCCCCCCGGCCCCAAGATTCTTCCTGAAAAGCTTTCATTTTGGGGCCACATTTGCCAAACAGGTTAAGACTCACAGAGGTTTCAGCAGGCTCTCCCCCCAGAGCTCCTGGCCATGAGCCAGGTGAAAAATGAACCCCTCAGTGACACCTTTTTATTAGAGGTTGATAAACCAAGTGTGGGGGGTAAGGAGGTACATATGCGTTTAAGACCATAGACCCCAGGGTGCCTGGGTGGCTCAGTTTTTAACTGTCTGCCTTCGGCTCAGGTCATTATCCCAGCGTCCTGGGATGGAGCCCCATATTGGTCTCCCTGCTCGGTGGGAAGCCTGCACCTCCCTCTCCCACTCCCACTGCTTGTATTCCCTCTCTCGCTGTGTCTCTCTCTGTCAAATAAATAAATAAATCTTGAAAAAAAAAAGAGAGAGAGACCATAGACCCTAATTTAGTAGGTCTACTGGCTCCCTATGGCATCTTCCACATTTAGCATTTATTAAATTGGTAATGAAGTCGTGCTGTGATCTTATTGGAAGCTTGGGTGAGGGATTTCTCTGTAAAGGCCATCCACTGTGGGAATGATGTGCCCAACCCATGCTTCATTGCAATGAGCTATGTCCCACTAACCAGCTAACCAGGTCTGATATCAGCCTCACCTTGGTAGTATCCACCAAGATCTGTTGAGCTGTAGTCACTAGCTCCTCCTGGTGGCTATGACATTCGGGCTGAAGATGGAGCTTCTGAGCTACCAGCGTGATGGTCCTCCCAGACAGGTTCAGAGACTCAGCAGTAGGCCCCATTTCCTCCCAGAGCCACTCCTCTTCAGGGTCTCCTGCCAGCCTGGACAGACACGTTTTCAGGCAGCATTACAGACATGTCCATGAATGGAATGATACAAAAAAGAAACATACCCATAAGCAGATTATGATACATAGAATTTACAGAGTACTATAAGCTCTTAAAATGGTAAAGTAAATGTGTATTAATGGTGATAAAAGCCTCTCCAAGACATAATGTTAAGTAAATAAAACCAAATTATAAAATAGCATGTATGGCAAGATCTCATCAGTTTTCAATTATGTACATATCTATATAAAGAACTATCTATCTAGATGGATAATCATCAAACTGTGGTTATAGCTTGGCATTTAAAAATATGCTTCATTGGGATGCCTGGCTGTCTCAGTTGGTTGAGCGTCTGCCTTTGGCTCAGGTCATGATCTCAGGGTCCTGAGATCCAGTCTCGCATCAGGCTCCCTGCTCAGCCGGGAACCTGCTTCTCCCTCTGCCTGCCGCTTCCCCTGCTTATGCTTTCTCTCTATCTCTGGGAAATAAGTTAATAAAATCTTTAAAAATAAAAATATGCTTCATTCCTTTTTGAATTGTCCTCATTTTCTCTGCACTGAACATGTATAATTACATAAAACCCCAAAGCCTCTTCTTGTAAGAAAGAAATAGCTAGAATCTCATTTCAATCCATGTTATCAAGAGGAAAGGTTTTGCATAACAAAAATCAATTTCCATGAACACAGATGTCCACAGCAACTGTTTTCATGTGATGCAAACATTTCCCTTTCAACAGTAATCCTTGATTACACAGAGCAGAACAAGTCCTCTGGCCCCCTTGTGATTATTCTTTGCAAATGAAGCTGAGTTCTGTGCCTTCGGAATTGTACGCTGAGAGAACACAGGAGTGCCTGCTGGGGTAATCACCAAGAATCTCCTCTCCACTTTTGGTCCCTTACATAGTGGCAGCCAATTTCAAAGCCCCTTCATCCCGGCCTGTTCCAAACATCCCAGTGACCCTTGAGTTCCCCTCGTGCTGAGTGGGATAAACCAA
This sequence comes from Lontra canadensis, assembly GCF_010015895.1. Classification (NCBI taxonomy): domain Eukaryota; kingdom Metazoa; phylum Chordata; class Mammalia; order Carnivora; family Mustelidae; genus Lontra; species Lontra canadensis. Next base: position 2,441,391 of record NW_022631138.1, read on the forward strand.
ACAACCCAGCATGTCGAAATGCTGAAACGTTAAGGGCGAGGAATATGTGACAGCCGTCTCCTTCCCTTACTTTACTTTTCACTCCTTTTGGAGAACATACCCCTCAGCTGCACGTGACATGCAGTCCGCTCAGCCCGTAAATAGGACTCGCCACATCCTGTCAGCTGTTCAGTTGCAGAGCTGGGACCTTCCCCAATGCAGCCTGGCCTCCTGGCATTTCTCACTTCCCGATGTCAAAAGGAGGGGAGAGAAACAAAGCTATCAAACATTGGGCCAGTCAATGTTAATTGAGGCTGTGGAGCACTGTGTTAAGGAAATTTCAATGGCTGTATCCCAATACAAGCTTGAGTCCAAGGTGCTCATCAGAGGTCAGTAGACACCTGTCATGACCTGCCAGATTTCCCCATGCTCCTCCCTCTTCCTTGAGACCTGGGGAATATTCTCCTCTCTTCCCCTCAGCCTGAACTCCTATCCCTACTTTCAGATTTGGCTCAGATAGTTTAATGTTATTCATTTGAAGCTACAGTTGGAATTTCCCTTAGCATTACATTTTCTCTTCCAAGAATTTTGATCATCAAGGCATTCCAAGATACGATACTACTGTCCTGTACAAAGTTCTTGGCTTTTTCATCTTCCCTTACCTTGAAGTCTCTGTTTGTGGTTTCTGTTTGTGGGTTTCTGTTTAGTGTTGTTAATCATTATTTTTCTTGATTTTCATGGTTTCTGGAATTAGAGTACATGGTGGTAATAGTCACCACGTCTTTGTACATCTGCACTGTTTATGTCCTTCCTGCGCGAGGGGTTGGGAGAGCAGGAAATATAATGATAAGTGACCATTCTTTGTGGTGGTCCTTTCCTCCAAGCAGCCCATAGACCCGATTCCAGCACCTTCTGGCCTCCAGAGGTACAGGTCAGAAATCTGAGGCCAGTCTATTTGATACCAGTCTAGTTGATTCTCCTTTGTGAGTAATTCTTTTTTTCTGTGTCTGAATGTACTTAGAGTTCAGGAATTTTACCACCATAGGCTTTAGATGTATCTTTTCTCCACAGTCTCACCGAGAACCGAGGGAGCAGTTTTTGTGGACAGATTTGGGTCATTAACAGGCTCAGAGAAATTTTCTTCTATTATTGAAGTTTTGCTTCTCCTCAATGTCTTCATTTTTCTCTTTCTAGAAGCCCCATTATTTGCAAGCTGGGTCTCCTGGATCTGTCCTCCAATTCTACTGTTTCTTCATGCATGATTTCTATCTTTCTGCTTTTGCTCTCTGGTTTGAATTGTATTATTGGCAATCCTTCAGATCATGATTGGAGGGATAACTATAAACATTCTCAAGCTTCTGTGTCAAGTCGTGAGAGCATCAGAGTAACCTGCTCATCAAGAACAGTTATAAAAGATGAATAAAACAGTTTACTAAACCCAGAGAACAACCAAGATAACCAAGACTTATCCCTGAGTAACACAGGCCAAAAGACAGAAAAGCCATTACAAAATGGCAGCTGTAACACAACGTCTGAGAAAACAAAAAATTGAGTTTGGGTCTTGTTGTTGTGAAGGGAACCTGATGAACACCCCCAGGATTTTAGCTGAGACCCCAAAAGCCTACACCTTGGGAACAAGAACAAGTCAGAAATAATTATCTTCGTACAAAGAGTGAAATTAGTCCTGAATCCTCTCAAGGCTTTGATTGGATAAGTGTTACCTTTCCCTATGTTAATTGCCCACCAGAATAAATTAAAATTTCTCTAGAAGGAGACAATACTTCATAGAAGCACTAAAACTTTTCATTCATAATGTACTGTAGCTAATTTTTCAAAATTATCCCCCACATCAAAAAATAAAGGTGGCTCAAGTTATTTGGGTGAACATAGACTTTATAATAAATAGTGCTGGGAAAACTGAATAGCCATCAGAAAAACATAGTCAGATTGTTATTTTAAGATACATTCAAGGAGCGCCTGGGTGGCTCAGTGGGTTAAAGCCTCTGCCTTCAGCTCAGGTCATGAGCCCAGGGTCCTGGGGTCGAGCCCCGCATCAAGCTCTCTGCTAGGTGGGGAGCCTGCTTCCTCCTCTCTCTCTGCCTACTTCTCTGCCTACTTGTGATCTTTGTCTGTCAAATAAATAAATAAAATCTTTAAAAAAAAAAAGATACATTCAAGATGGAACTCTGAGTGGATTAGGGAATCTAATGTAAAGTCAAAACCATACAAGTACTAGAAGAAAACACCAATGAATGCCTCTTTAATCTTGGTATAGGGCACCTTTGTTACTATGATTCAAAAATTCAAAGGCAATAAAAATCGGTTGATAAATTTAACTACATAAAAATTTTTAAATTTGCATAACAAAATAATTTTTTTAAGTCAAATGACATGGCAAACTGGGAAAAGATATTTTCGGTATATATGGCAGTAATAACTTTAGAATATATAATATATTCAATGTTTATAAACCTGGTAATATAACTTTGCATTGTACACTTTGCTTTTACCACTTAATACTGTATGTGAGTATTGGGTTAATAATACAGTCCCAAAATATGTTACAAAAACCTATTATATAGGGATGCCTGGATGGTCAGTTGGTTAAGTGTCTGCCTTTGGCTCAGGTCATGATCCCAGGGTCCTGGGATCAAGTCCCACATCTGGTTCTTTGCTCAGTGGGGAGCCTGCTTTTCCCTCTGCCTGTTGCTCTCCCTGCTTGTGCTCTCTCTCTCTCTCTCTGGCAAATAAGTAAATAAAATATTTTTAAAAACCCATATTATAGATTTCAATATATTCAATATATAATATGTGATATATTTTAATCCAGCAATGTCACTACCAGGAAACTACCACCTCCAACAATATGAAAATAAATATGCACAAAGTTATTCATTGCCACATTGTTTGTAACTTCAAATATTGGGAACCTAAATGCCCATTCATAGGAAAGTGGTTAAATAAATTATGGTATACTCATACACACAACGGAGTGGTATGCTATTATATAAAAAAGCAAAGAAAATTTCTATGAAGTGATATGTGTGATCTCCAAATATATTCTTAAGTAAAATAATTAGAGTGGTGCCTGGGTGGCTTAGTGGGTTAAAGCCTCTGCCTTCGGCTTGGGTCGTGATCTCTCTGCTCAGCAGGGAGCCTGTTTTCCATCCTCTCTGCCTGCCTCTCTGCCTACTTGTGATCTCTGTCTGTCAAATAAATAAATAAAATCTTAAAAAAAATAATTAGAGTACAAACAATGTCTACAGTATGCTACCTTTTGTTCCCAGTGTGGAGCCCAACATGGGGCTTGAACTCACAACCCTGAGATCAAGACCTGAGCTAAGAACAAAAGTTGGATGACTGAATGAGCCACCCATGAGCCCCTGAGAAAATACACGTGTTAAAATTAACTGGCATGTGGGGGGAAACCCCAAAATGAAATATGAAAAGGAATCTAACTATTAATAAAGTTGTCAGAATTCTAAGATGGCCCCAAAATTCTAATCCCATGGTGCACACACCTGTATAATGGCCTCCCCTTACGTGTGGGTGGGACTTACAAATAGGATGGGATGTTATTCTATGATCAAGTTATGTTATATAGAAAAGGAGAATTTTGGGGGGGTGTAATTAGGGTCTCTAATCAGTTCGCTTTAGTTAATCAAAAGGGGAATATCTTAGGTGGGCCTGACCAAATCAGGTGAGCATTCAAAAGAGGGTGTGTGGGTCCTTCTTGAAGAGACAGATTTGAAGCAGTGAGAACACTCTCCGGTTAGCCTTGAAGAAACAAACTGCCACATTGTGGAGAGGACCATACGTCAGGGCCTCCGTTTTGCAGCCCTAAGAAACAATTCTGTCAACAACCAGTGAGCTTAGAAAAGGGACCCAAGCCCCAGATACTGCAGCCCCAGCTGCCACCTCCAACACACAGCTCACCCCATCTGCTGAGACCCAAAGCAGTGGACCAGATCCTGACCCACAGACACTGGGAGATAATAGATATGTGCTGTTTTAAACTGTGGCAATTTGTAATGCAACAGTACAAAACTAATATGAATACAGGTGGGTAACATAACAACTCCAAGAGGGACAGGGAAGAACTAACCTAAGTAACTTTGGAGAACAGTATTGTTCCTGGCTAGGAGCAGGTTAAAGACAGTAGGAACTACACAGGAATACTGCTGTCCAGTTAGTCAGTTTATTTCTCCTATGGTTACATAGGAGTACTCCAGGGTTGAACAGGTAAGTGGACATACTGTGGAGATAGGGAGTCAGGATTCATATCTGTCTTATATCTCATATGAGTATGAGATAGACAGACAGACAGACAGACTGACATACACAGGATGAGGGAGAGATGGGAAAAGAAAACAGGATGGGAAGAGGAAGTGCAAAGAGAGAGAGAAAGGGAAACTCCCTGTAAACAACATGTACCAAGATGTTCTCAGTGGTTATCTTTGGGCAGGAGGCTTATGGGCAATTTCTTTTTTCCTCATTGCACTCATATTTTCTAAATATTCATCATAGGATACATTTTTAAGCAAAAGGAAACATATACTTGTATTGACCTCTTCTTGTGGGGTCTTCTCTGAAGTCCTAGCTTCCTGCCAACACTAGTCCACTGATGTGGCAAGTTCTTTTGGCTTCCTGAGAGCTTACTGGCAGACAGATACAGGGGAACTTGCCAGCCAAACACTTAACCACGTTTTGTGCTGATTGTCTCCTTTTGACCTATCTTGAGAAGTGCTTAAGGAGCTGCCCTGAAAGCCAATGGAACCAAACCCAAGTCAGAATATGAATTATTTGCAGTACTGTCCTGATGGGTGAGCTGGACCATTTCCCATGGTCATGAGCATGGATAATTCTCTTTATAAATAATTTGTTTGCTCAAAACAGACCATACAACAAAGACATTCATACTGAAACAGACAAAAAAGCTTACCTACTCCCAAAATTTTGTGTGCTTTTTTTTGTGTGTAAATTACCCTGTGGTGGGCAATTCTAAACGCACTCCCACAACCCCAATTTCCCATCCCCCGGCTAGTCAATCATGTGTTAATCTGTGAAGGGGCTTTGCGGAAGTAAGTAATGTTAATAACTACCTGAACTCAAAACAGGGAGAGTGTCCTGAACTACCCAGGTGGATCCAGTGTACTCGCATGAGCCCTTAAAAATAGAAGAAGGCAGATGGAGAAGTCAGAGAAGTTTGAAGTATGAGAGGAACTTGACCTGCCATCGCTGGAGGGAACACATGGAATGTAGGCAGACTGGAAGGGCAAAGACTGTCAGCTTCGAGCTGACAGCCAGCAAGAAAATGGATTCCTCATTCCCATCACCACAAGCAACTGGCTTTGGCCAACACCCTGAATAGCCTGGAAGTGGATTCTTCCCAGAGCCTCTGCATAAGAGTCCTCAATTTTTGCTTGTGAGACCCCAAACAGAGGAACCAGCCAAGCCCACCAATTTCCAACCTGCAAAACTGTGAGACAATACATTTGTGTTGTTTTAGGTCCCTAAGCTGGTGATCCCTTGTGAGAGCCCCCACAGGAAACTAATTCAGGTCCCCTCAGTCTCCTTTACTCTGGAACATTTCCTGAGACTTTCCGTCTTGATTCCTGACGTCTTATGATGAGTACAAGCAGTTATTCGTAGTTATTGTCTGTTTCATGAATAGATTCTCATTATAGTTTGGGAACATTCCAAACAATGGTGCTGGGCACCACATCAGCAGGTACATTGTGTTTTTCTCCCAATATAATGATGTTAACTTTGATTACACTTGCCAGGCTTCTCTTCTTTAAAACCACTACTGTCCCCTTTGTAGTTAATAAAAACCTTTGCCAGAAGACACCTTGAGACAATATACATATCTTGCTCCTCTTAAACCTTTGCCCACCAATTCAACAACCGCTGGTGACCCTTGCCTGGAAGAGTTGTTATGACAGTTGCACACTCTGTCAGGATCAATTCTAGCTCTATTAGCTTAACATTTTTGTTTGGACCAGCTTCTCCACATAAAGCAATGCTACAGATTGCCCCTAATTAGCCAATGTTCATCAACAATTTTAGCATCCGTTTTGTGTTTTAGGTTTCACCATAAAGCTGTATCATGCTTAACCGGACGAGGGCATTTAGCTTGTTTCTGCTTGGTCACAGTTTTTAATTATGTGGGGCCAGAGACATAGAGTCTTACCATCATAATTTGCATTTTGTTGTTTGCTAAATTGTTTGGTAAAAGAATTACTGAGTCTACGGGCGCCTGCGTGGTTCAGCTGGTTAAGAGTCTGACTCTTGGTTTCAGGTCATGATCTCAGGGTCACGAGATCGAGATCCATGTTGGGTTCTGTGCTGGGCATGGAGCCTGCTTAAGATTCTCTCTCTCTCTCAAAATAAATAAATAAATAAATAAAATTACTGAGTCTAAGATTGAATATATTTTTCATTTAAAAAATTCATTTTAATTTCTTCTTCAGTGAAATATCTGTCCTTTTCCCACTTTTCTATTTATGTATTTGTTCTTTCCTTCTTGATGTAGTTATGTCCTTTTTAAAAAGATTTTATTTGGGGTGCCTGGGTGACTCAGTGGGTTAAAGCCTCTGACTCAGGTCATGATCCCAGGATCCTGGGATCGAGCCCTGCATTGGGCTCTCTGCCTAGCAGGGAGCCTGCTTCCTCCTCTCTCTCTGCCTACTTGTGATCTCTGTCTGTCAAATAAATAAATAAAATCTTTCAAAGAAAAAAAGGTAAGATTTTATTTATTTATTTGGCAGAGAGAGAGAGAGAGAGACAGCAAGAGAGGGAACACAAGCCGGGGGGGTGGGGCGGAGAGGGAGAAGCAGGCTTCTCACCAAGCTGGGAGCCCCATGCAGAGCCTGATCCCAGGACCCCAGGATCATGACCGGAGCCAAAGGCAGATGCTTAACTGACTTTGCCACCCAGGCGCCCCTAGTTATGTGTTTGTATGTTTTTCTTTTCTGTTTGCTCCACTGCTCCTGAAGGCAGGAACTGTGAACGTCTTATTCACTTACTCATTTCAGCACTTAGGATAGGACCTGACCCCTTCCCATGTGGTGAATAAATACTTGCCAGATGAGGGAGAGGAATACTGGGACACCTGAGTGGCTTAGTGGGTTAAGTGACCAACTCTTGGTTTCTGCTCAGGTCATGATCTCAGGGTTGTGGGGTCCAGCCCCATGCCTGGGAGCCTGCTTGGATTGTCTCCCTTTGTCTCCCTCTCTTACCCACTCTCTCTCTCTTTTAAATAAATAAATAAAATCTTAAAAGAGAGAGAGAAATATTTATGATGCCTCTTTTTATTGTAAAGATCTATATGAAGCAATCGGTCATCAGCCACCATATGTTGGGCACCGTGCTCAGTGACTTGGGCAGTCTACTCTCGTACACTGATGACAGGTCTGTGAGGGAGATTTGGTTATTTCCTCTACCTACCCAGATGAGGCACCCAGAGATTTCAGACGTTAGCCATGGCTAGACAAGCAACAAGGGGTTGGGGCTGGCGTTCAAACACAGGCAGTCAAGCTGCTGTGTGTATGTTGTTTGGGACAGTGAAATGTAAATATTTTGTTGTAGTATTTACCTCTGTTTCATTTATAGAGTTCAGTTTTGCTGTTACAACTGACTCTTTTTATGTGGACCCTGGAACTAAAGTTAATATGGAAATAATTTGCATGCAGGTTTGCTAATAATCAGGCCCAATGCAGATAATAAACAATAGATAATGAAAATCCTGTTTAGACAACTCTGAAAATTCTTATCTCTACCATACAGAATAACCTGTAAAAAAGAAGGAATCAAGAAACCTCTTGATGGAACATACAATGGCTTCTTAGTGCAAAATGGAACTAATCCTGAAATGACTGTATACTGAAAGTATCCCCCAGAGTGCCTGGGTGGCTCAGTCAGTTAAGTGTCTGACTCTTGGTTTTGGCTCAGGTCATGACCTCAGGGTCATGTGATCAAGCCCCACATCAGGCTCCATGCTGAGATTCTCTCTCTCCCTCTTCCTCTGTCCCTCCCTCCTCTCTCTCAAATAAATAAATTTTTTTTAAAGTATACCCCAACTAATAAGTAACAATATATTAACTAAGTTTGCTTTATGTTATACTGATTTATTTTCCCAACTGACTTCTTTCCAGAGCCTTTAAGGAGACTATAACTGGCTCTAGTTAACACTCCTCTTCTTTGGCAGTCCTGTCAGGGAAAAGGGCTGGAGTTCTTTGAAATTATTACCTTTTGGCAACTTGCACAAAGTCTTCACTAGCTTGAGCCAATTCCTCTGCCATCTTCTCCAAAGAGGCGAATACTTCATTTTCCATATCTTTCCTCTCCATCGAAATGATCAGATGGCAAAGTTGGACAGTCATTGGGGAGATGATTTTCTCAATGGCCCTGTTCTGTATCATGGAGCCAATGTCTTCCAAGAGGAAAGATTCCATCTCTTCCAGTCTGTGAACAGAAGTGTGACGTGATCTGAGCCCATGCTTACTCACATGTATAAATATTTCTCCAACTTGATGTTCATCTAATTTTACCTCTACAATGGGAAAGAAATCTACAAAGTATTAAAGGGCTAAGTGGAGGTAATTTTCAGGACCCTACAAGTATAGAATATATTGTGGCTTAGCAGCAACATGCTAAAAAAAAGTAAAAGAAGGATACTTGAGACAGGTTCAGAGGAAGGCAAATAGGAAGGAAAACGGAGTCACTCATGCAAACTGTATGACAAGACCAGTTTAAGCAGTGGTTAATCTGATTAAGAAGACATGACTGAGGTCTTCATTATTTGGAGAACTACATACAGTAGAAGAAAGAAAATTTTTAAAGATTTTTATTTACTTATTTGAGAAAGAGAGCACAAGCAGAGGGAGTTGCAGGCAGAGAGAGAAGCAGCCTCCCCACTGAGCAAGGTGCCCAACTCAGGACTCAGTCCCAGGACCTTGGGATCACAACCCAAGCCAAAGGCAGACACCCAACTGATTAAGCCACCCAGGGACCCCTCAAAGAAAGAAATTTTGCCTGACTTTTATTCTATGGAGCTTCTCAGAACAAGGGATGAAAGTCATATGGCAAGAGAAAGTTCTCACTTAGGTTGAATGGACATCTCAAATAAAAATTCTCAAAGACCCTAGGAGTCCTATTACTTGGAGATAAATAAACTTCTTTTCCCTGGCAGTATACAAGGCTGAATGACAACTTGAGGATAGTATATAGAAATTTCAAGCATCGTGTGGGCAAATGGACAAATTCCAGTACTGAAATTTTTTTTAAAGATTTACTTTTATTTATTTGACAGACAGAAATCACAAGTAGGCAGAGGCAGGCAGAGAGAGAGGGGGGAAGCAGGCTCCCCACTGAGCAGAGAGCCCGATGTGATATGGGGCTCCATCTCAGGACCCTGAGATCATGACCTGAGCCGAAGGCAGAGGCATTAACCCACTGAGCCACCCAGGCGCCCCTGAAATGTTTTTGATCAATAATTCCAAGAGTGTAGCCGTGCATAGGGAGCCAACAAGGGAGAAAAACATGGACATTTTTGCTTACCTTGATGAGAAGATACTTTCCACTCTCTAAGCCAAAGAGAAGACCCCTGAATTCACTCTAAATGTAAGAAACCCAGTTTGGGTCTTTTTTTTTTTTTTTTAATTCAGCAACAGGAATCTATTTACATCCACACTACAGTTCAAGACTGTGGCATTGCCCAGCAACTGTTAGCTGACTCTGCCACTGACGTCACAGGCAGGATTGCTAAGAAGCAAACATCATAATTTATGCATGCAGCTATAGAGGGTCTGCTGTTTCTGCAGTATTAAAAGTCCTGCTTCTCCACAAGAATAAGAACGAGGTTCAAGTATGAGAAAAAAGCTAACTTGTTTTAGTCAATCCAGTCATAAAAATAAAACTCAACTATGAGTCTTTGGACAGTTTTGTTGTGGGCAACAAAAAGGAAATTTGGCACTAGTGCTAATAAAAGGCAGATGATGAATCACTGAGCAATTGAATTAACTTGGCTTCTTTCTAGTTCCTTCGTGTGGATTTTCACAAGAATTTGCTGAGGGAATATTCTGGCTATTTCTTGGAACAAAAAAAGGAATTGGGGCTTAAACTAGAGGAAAAATAGACTTTAATTTATATTAATTTGTATTGTGTCCCAGGTGTTTTCCACATATCAGTTCACTTATTCCATAGAATAATTTAGTTAGGTAAGTATTTTTTTTTAAAGATTTTATTTCACAGATAGAGATCACAAGTAGGCAGAGAGGGAGAGAGAGGGGTGGGGGGAGGAAGTAGGCTCCCCGCCCAGCAGACAGCCCGATGCGGTACTCGATCCCAGGACCCTGAGATCATGACCTGAGCTGAAGGCAGAGGCTTAACCCACCGAGCCACCCAGGCAGCCCAGTTAGGTAAGTATTGTTAAGTTCACTTTATGAGTGAAGAAACTGAAGACTGGGGCATATGAATAGTACCAAGTTTCTGAGAATTATTTCCTATTCAAATTACTGGACTTTTAGTAAGTTCCTAGAAATTACTGTTTGAGTTGTGTCTGGTCAGGAAAACAGAAACCACTTTAGGTATTTAAAATAGAGGGAATTTGGTTCAAGGAATTAATGACAACAGCGCTGGGAAGGATGGTGACTGAGGCAGGACTTCTGGTAACAGCTGAGTGAGGAGACAATCAAATCCTCTTCCTCAGAAGCAACTCCAAAGATGGATGAAATGGCCCTAAAACAACCATTTCAGCACTCTGGAAGTTGACCAAAGGCAAAAAAACAATCCTAGGAATGGTTATGCATGAGCACTTGCTGGACGTTGTGGAGCTCTATGGCATTCCAGTCTGGGGCTGATTCCATCTAAGCCATCAACATGGGGTTCAGCCAGAGAGGGAGGTCCAGAAGAACCAGTAGCTTCTCTCTTGCCATTGAGAGGGATTCCCTCAGTTTGGAGTGGTGGATGATGACACCCAGGATGACTGTCATTGAAAGTGATTTCCCCGAGGCAGGAGAGTCTGTGTTTATCACAAGTCAAACTATCCTGCAGCCTATAGGGCAATGGCACTGGATGTTAATTCAAACCAACAGAAAGCAATGAAGAAGTCCTATAAAGTTAATTACATAAGTTATTATCAGAACCGTACACACATTTTCTTCTTTTCTCTTAACAGATTTAAAAATATAAGATTATGTAAAGTAACTATAACACTGTATTGTTGGATTTACAAGAAAAAGAGCATGAAGGAAGAGAAAGAGAGAATAGAACTACATTAAAGCAAATTTTCATTATTTTACCAGAATTAAAATAGTATTAACTTGCAGCAGATTTTTTTTTCAAAGTTAACGTGCACGTTATAATCCCAATTGCAAACACCAAGAAAATAACTGAAAAAACAATAAAAGGGGCACCTGGCTAGCTCAGGTGGTGGAGCATGTAACTCTTGATCTTGGAGTTGTAGGTTCAAGCCCTACCTTGAGTGTAGAGATTAAGAGCCTGACATGGGGCTTGATCTCACAACCCTGAGATTATGACCTGAGCCAGAACTAAGAGTTGGACATTTAACTGACTGAGCCACCCAGGCACTGCCCCCAAAATAAAATATTTTTTTTAAAAACACTAAAGTTAACCAAAAATTAATTAAAATTGCACACTAGGGGCACCTGACTAGCTCAGGCAGAGGAGCATGTCTACTCAGGGTCATGAGTTCAAGCCTCACGTTGGGTAGAGAGCTTAATTTAAAAAGTAAACTAAGAAAACATACTAAAAGCATTTATTTTACATAAAAGAAGGCAATCAAGGAGTAGAAAACAAATAGAAAAATGACAAATATATAGCTAATATCAATAATTATATTAAATCTGAATTCTCTACACACCCTGATCTAAACACAGAGATTGACAGCATAAAAAAGCAACATCCAGGGGCACCTGGGTGGCTCAGTCAGTTAAGTAACTGACTTTTGATTTCAGCTCAGGTCATGATCTCAGGGTTGTGTGATCCAGCCCCACCTTGGGCTCCATGCTCAGAGGGGAATCAGCTTGAGAGTCTCTCTCCCTCTCTCTCTGCCACTCACACTTGTGTTCTTTCTCTCTCTGAAATAAATAAATAAACTTAAAAAAAAAAAAGGGAAGACCCAATTCTATCTACAAGAGACACAGACTTGATTCAAAAACACAAATGGGTAGGAAGTAAAGTGATGTGTGTAAGCTATCCCTTGCAGACAGGAACCAAAATAGAGTGAGTGCTCTACTGGTTTGAACAGTGTCCTTCCAAATTTCATCTCTACCCAGAGCCTACAAAAGCAACTTTATTTAAAAACAAGGTCTTTGAAAAATGTAATCAAGTTAAGATAAGGTCATCCTAGATTAGAGTAGGCCTTAATTCAATGACTGATGTCCTTAGAAGAGGAGAGAAATTAGGACAGAGAGACAGACAGAATGCCATGGGATGGTGGAGGCAGAAATTGGAGAGAGATAAGCCGAGAGCATCAGGGACTGCTAACGATTACCAGATGCTAGGATGAGACAGGAAAGGATTCCTTCCTAGAGCCTTGAGAGAAAGCATGGCCTGATGATGCTTTAATTTCAGACTTCTAGCTTCAGAACTGTGAGAGAATCAGTTTCTGTTGTTTTAAGCCACCCATTTTGTTAGCAGCCCTAAAAAAAATTGAATATACACACCTCTGTTACTGTCTTAAAGTAATTTTAAGACAAAAATATTGCTAGACAAAAAGAGACATTTCAAATGATAAAAAGGGTCTCTATGTCATAAAATATAACAACTGTAAGTGTAAGTGGACCTTACAATAGAGCTCCAAAATACATGAAACTAAAACCAAAAGAATTAAAAGCAGAAATATACATGTATAGTTGTAGATTTCAAAACCCAGTTTTGGGGTGCCTGGATGGCTCAGTCAGAAGAGCATGCAACTCTTAATCTTGGGGTATGAGTTCAAGCCCCACATTAGAGGTAGAGTTTACTTAAAAAAATACAAAATCCAATTTTAAATAATTAATAGAACAACTAGTTAAAATTAGCAAAACTTCAACAGTACTCTCAACCAAGTCACCCTAATTAGCACATACTGGAGAAGACACATTCTTTTTAAGCACTCATGGAATAGTTCCAAGATAGAACACATTCTATGCTATAAAAGTCTCAATAAATAAAAAGGATTAGAATTATGTAAAGTATATTCTCTGACCACTGTAGACTTAAATTAGAAATCAGCAACAGAGGGGCACCTGGGTGGCTCAGCTGGTTAAGCGTGCGCCTTCGTCTTGGGTCATGATCCCAGGGGCCTGGGATGGAGCCCCGCACTGGGCTCCCTGCTGGGCGGGAAGCCTGCTTCTTCCTTTCCCTCTGCCTGCTGCTCCCCCTGCTTGTGATCTTTCTCTCTCTCTCTCTCTGTCAAATAAATAAATAAAGTCTTTTAAAAAAAAATCAACAACAGAAAGAAATTTGGGCAGTCCTTGAATATTTAAAAATTGAACAACACATTAATAAATAGCCTATAGATCAAAGAAGAAATCACAAGGGAACTTAGAAAATTTTTTGAATCGAATGAACATGAAAGCACAACAGATCAAAATATATCAGATATAGCTAAGGCTATAGTGGGAAATTTATAGCTTTAAATCCATAAGAAGGAAAAAAAATCAGTAAATTAGAATTCATTGAAATTTAAAAATTTGCACTACAAAAGACATCATTAAAAATGAAAAGATAAGCCACAAACTGGGAAAAATATTTACCAATCATATATATGATAAGAGGCTTGTATCCAAAGTATATAAAGAATTCTTGGGGCACCTGGGTGGCTCAGTCAGTTCAGTGACCCACTCATGGTTTCAGCTCAGGTCATGACCTCAGGATCATGCCATTGAGCCTGGAGCCAGGCTTCTTGCTCAGCGGGGAGTCTGCTTGAGATTCTCTCCCTCCCTCTCTGCCCCTCCTCCTGCTCATTTGCTGTCTAGGTAAGTAACTAACTAACTAACTAACTAAATAAATAAAATATTTTTTACAATAAATAAAAATTTAAAAGACAATACCAAGTATTATCAAGGATGCAGATAAATTAAGACCCTTGTGCATTGCTGGTGGGAATGTAAAATGCTAGACCCACTTTGGCAAAAGGTTTGATAGCATCCTAAAAAAATTAGACACAAATATACCATAGGATGCAGCAATTCACTTCTTAGGAATCCACCCAAGATGGAGCAGGCTAGGCTGCAACCAGTAGTCCAGACAGACTGAGAGGTGATCTGCCTTGAGGAGCAGGGGGCTGGTTTTTGGAGTGGAGGCTTGGAGCTGAAATGAGAATTTCAGTAGGATCACTGAGAAGACAGTAGAAGAGTCACTCCTTCGCTCTACTCTAGGACTGGGAGCTCTATGAAGTGGCAGTCTTCCCCTTTCAGTAGAGACACTGGGGACACTCATATGGCCCTTCCAGCTTTGGGAGAACACCAGGCAGCGTGGCCCAGAGAAGGGTAGAATTCACCCTGAGGAGCCCTGAGGGCTGGTGAGCCCCAGAGCAGGCTTGCTGAGGCTTGGCCTGAGAAGCAGCCTCCCAGAAATATCTGAGGGGAAGAGAATCTCAGGAGTTATGTAAAACCTTGATGTTAAATTGTTGATGTATCCTTCAGGATACCCAAAGTTGGACAAGGCTTAGGGATAAAGGGGGTAGAGGAAGATGTGGCCTTCAGCCTCTCCTTTGGCCAATACATATGGGACTCAGTTTCCTTCCGTTCTAGACTGGCTTCAAAACTGGTTTCTTCTAAGAAATTTTCCCTGATGATTCTCCCCTCTCAAATGCCTCTTCTATTCCTATCTCCTTAGCACCACTAGTTATTTATGGGATGTGGAAAACTATCTTATATTTATTAATATTTTTATTCATTTGAAAAGATGTCACCTGGGCACCCAGGTGGCTCAGTCAGTTAAGCATCTTCCTTCGGGCTGTGTCCTGATCTCAGCGCTCCCTGATCAGCGGGGAGTCTGCTTCCCCCTCTCCCTCTGCCCCTCCCCCGCCAACCCATGTGCCTGCCCATGTTCTCTCTCTCTCAAGTAATTAACATCTTAAAAAAAAAAAAAGAAAAGAAGATGCCACCAATATCTAATTAAGTTGGTCCTTCCCAGGCCTGTTATCCTGTGTGCAAATTCTCAGCATGCACCACGCTGTAGCAACACAGCCCAGGGAGAAAGAGAGTATGGGCTCCATTGCTGGTCTCTGGATAGGAGGCGTGGGCATCACCTCACAGTCACCGACACCTTGTAACTCTAGGTTTCACAATGTCCTTCGAGTGCCACTCACTGAGTTATTTTTCTATTTTTTCTACTTTCTTTCATCTCTGTGTGGGAGTTATTGCATCTCGGAAGAACAGGAAATAGGGGAGAAAATGACTCAGGTGCCATATGGACTTGAGCAGCTTCATCCTACATGTTCAGATGTGAGTATCTCTGGAAGGTATTCCTGTCCTCACAACTGTCCCTCCAACCCAGAATTCCAGCAGCAGCAGAAACTGTAGGGATATTTGTTCCTCCAGTTAAATTTCTCTAGGTAGCATCCAGAAAAATGTAATCTTCCTCAGGAACAGAGCTCTGTGAGGACAGGGACTTCGTCTTGTGCCCTCTATGCCTTGAACATGGTGTGCAACGAGGACTTGTTAAATGCAGGTTTTCTGGGGGTAGAAGTGTGTGAGTGGCATCTTCTTCAGAGAGGGGTGTCAAAAGGCTCTGTGGAAGAGGAACGCAGTCCTACCCCCCAAGTGCTATGAGCAACCAAGACCTTGGTCCAAAGAAATGGCCAGTCTTATTTTATTCAGCACAACTGTGAGACTGAAAATGCTAGCTAATTAAAGGTTTTGATTAATAGGGACTTTATGATCCATCTGGTATATGGTTCGTCAGTTTTGGAAGGGTTAATACAAACTCAACGTTAAAACTCCATCTAACACACTTCTGTTTGACCTTGATAATAATCAGGGCACTTCAAAGACTCTGACTGAAGTAGTGTGGTAAATGTGGCAAGAAAGTTACAATGGAAAGACTTAATAAAAGGCTATGACTTTGAAACTGAGGATGTTGGTTTCAATGAGCCATTACAATCTTTGATACATGGGTAGATGTGAGGAATGCTGTGTTTTAGGAAGATTAATTTGGTAATGATGTTCAGGGAAGACTGGAGAGGTAAAGGGGCTAAAGTAAGAAGAGCAGCTAGAAGACAGGTGCGAAACCCAAAGCATGAAGTGCTTGTGGTAACATTAGAGATGATGGGAGAAAAAGAATTTTGAGTTGTTTTCCTGTCCAAGTATAGGACACAAAGAGCAGAGAGAGGGGAAAGGGTAGTAGAGGATTCTGAAGCTTGTTTCTGAGGAGTATGACCCTTAGCCCCATGTAAGAAAGATCCTTGCTTTAGAGGCTCCCAGTCTGACCCACTCTAGCCATGTCCTTCCCTATGGATAAGATGTTTGGGAGGGCAAAGGGATATGCGCCCCCCCCTCCTTTCTAGACTATGCTAGGTACCCGAGAACCAGAATTCACCATCCAAATAGCCCAGCTCTTTTTCCTGAGCCTGCTCTAGCTTCTTCCCAGGGTCTATTCTTCCACACACAATGACATTGCTGGTGTGCACACCCCTAGGTCTGGGCAGAGACCAAACTGCAGCTGTTTGTGGGAGGTGCCGGGTGAGCAGATGGAGCTTGAATTTCCTGGCTGTACTGTCCCCGTGCACATATGCATGGCCCCTCATGCTGCAGGATGGAGTCAAGGAAGGGAAGAAACAGGGGCCGGCCATGGGTAGAGGCCAGGGCCATCTCCTCCAGTATTTCCAGTTTCTGGCATTGAATGTCTAGGAATATGAGAATTCTAAAAATTCTGGCCTTCGAGGTCATCCTTATCATTATATATTTGCAAGGTGGGAAATAGACACTTTATCTAGCAGCTTATGGGCATGGTTTATAACTTTAAAATATTTAGGCATACGGTAGACATTTAGACATATGGTTTCCATTTGTACTCCTGTCCTGCAACTATTAGATGTGGCCTTGCTTTTTGGCTCAACATATTCCTTATTTAGTGTCTTCCTATGACTCTTCTCCCAATCTTCTCTTGGGCTGAGAGCTTACCTATTGGATTGTCCCTTAAAATATCCAGCTCACTTCTTTTGTTAATTGGCTTGTCAATTTTTTGAATTATTCATTTATAACTCTTCATGTGTCCTAAATATGGGTCCTCTGTCAGATACGTATGTACACACACACACACTCACACACACACACACACACACCAGGCATCATATCCCATTCTGTGGCTTTCCTTTTCCTTCTCTGGATAGTGTCTTTTGATAAATAAGAGTTCTTATTTTTAAGAACTACTAATTCACCAGTTTTTTTCCTTTATTCCTGAAGACTTGTGTCCTCTTTAAGATCTTCACCTAGTGTAAGATCATAAAGATTTTCTCTCGTGTTTTCTTTTAAAAGTCTTATTGCTTTACTTTCATATTTGGATGCATCAGCTCACAATGAATCTGCAACTGATTTTGTGTGTGATAGAAGTCAAAATAACTTTTGTTTTCCAAATGTACATCTACTGAGCCAACTTCATTTATTGAAAAGTCCGTCCTTTTCCCCACTGATCTGCAACGTCACCTTTGTTATGAACCAAGTGACTATATCAATCGACAGATATCTTTCCTTTGGTCTATTTGTCTCTCCTGTGCCCAAACCATACTTTCTTAATTACTGTAGCTTTGTATTTGAATACTATAACTTTTATAGGTCTTGATTTCTGGTAGTGTTAAGTTTTCCAACTTTCTTCTTCAAGATTGCTTTTGTTATTCTTCGACCTTCGCATTTCTGCATAAATTTTAGAATTGCCTTGTCCATTTCCATTCCGCAGACGTGGGACTGCGAGTTGGAACGTTTCATTTTTATCCACAAATTGTCCCTTTGGAACAGCGGGGGTGGAAGAGCCGCAGCGTGCCGCGCAGAAGAGGGGGGTGGGGGATCCTCCGCTGGCACCGCCCCCTGACTGGGACCGGGGACTCGGGGACACGCCCAGTCTCCCTCGGTCGCACACTGCCAACGCTGCGTCAAAGCCGCGCTCGTCCCGGCCGGCCTCCAGCCACCGGGAACCCCCGCCAGGGCCCAGGACGCGCTGCGGAGCCACTGCGAAGAGCCCCCCCCACCCCAGCCCGCGCCGGGCGGGGGCGGCCGCGCAGCATCACGGGGCGGAGGCGGGGCCGCGCCGGGAGTTGAAGGAGGGGGAGGGGGCGCGGCCTCCGGGCTGACGCGCGGGCGCCGGGGCGCGGCGCCACCGGGACCCTAGTGGCTCAGGGAGCCGGGCGGCGACGGGCGCCCGGGCGGGTTCCGCGCTGAGCCGCCACCTCGGCCGGCTGGTCCCTGCGGCGGCGGCCCGGGCGGCCCGGGGGCTCGGCCCTTCGCCATGTACACCTTCGTGGTGCGCGACGAGAACAGCAGCGTCTACGCCGAGGTCTCGCGGCTGCTGCTCGCCACCGGCCACTGGAAGAGGCTGAGGCGCGACAACCCCAGGTTCAACCTGATGCTGGGCGAGAGGAACCGGCTGCCCTTCGGGAGACTGGGTGAGCCCTTCCCCGTCCCCGCCCTCCCGCTCCTCCCACGACCCGTTAGCACCCGCGCTTTTGTCTTAAGGTCATCAGTCTTCCTCTCCGTCGTTCCTCGGGCGGAGGGAAAATGGATCCGTAAAGGTCTAAACCCACCGCTTTGCATGCCTTCTCGTCCGGTAAGTCGGATTCCGCCGCGGCTGCCGGACAATGGCAGGTCCCTGCAACCCGGCGGGCGTCGGCCGCGCGCCCCGCACTGCCCCGGCCAGACGCCCCCAAATCGCACGGGGCTGAGCTGGGGCGGGGCCAGGCCCCGCCAAGCTGCCGCACGACCTCGGGCTCGAGTCCTCTTGCGAATTTTCTGCACTGAGGATTCCACCCTGCCTGATGCTGGCGCGGGAGGGATCCTTGTGTGTGCTGAAAACCCTGAGGACTCAGCTCCCCGAAGGCTCAGGTGAACCGGGGATTTGGAAAAGACCTCTGGATTCCAAAAGCAGGAGCTGCAGAGATGAGCCAAGCCAGGGAAGGGCCGGAGGGTGTCTGACTTCGGCCTTTCCTTAGTGTTTCCACAGCTGTGTGTTGAATGCAGATTTTACAGGACGCGGGCTTCCCCCTGCGTCCTACTTCTCTGACCTGCTCATCCCGAGGGAGTAACCTTCACTCATATGGTTGATGCTGGCTTGACATCATATCTACATCCATATCCGCATCCTCGCGTGTTGGGAGGGGCCGGGGACAGGAGAGGAGGAGAGGACCAGCAGCACCTTTCTAGATGACGTAATCCAGAAGTTGTGCAGATCACTTCAACTTACATCCCATTGACCTGAACGGTCTCGTGGCTTCTCCTCACCGCGCAGTCATCCCGGAGATGCAGCCTCTCCCACAGTAGCCATCCATGTTCCTTGCCAAAATTCTCCTGGGGTGGGGACCAATCAGTAACGAGGAAAAGTCATTTCTGCCTTGGAGGCAGCCCAGAGAGAGCCGTGTTCAATGTCCAGCAGAGGACACAGTTTTTAGAAATAGGTGTGGTCAGAGGGTGGAGAGGTTGAATGGGCAGACTGAAAGCTGGCCACTGGTGAGCTTCCATAGAGCCTTTGGGTGGGGGGTGGCTTGTACAGTTGTAGTGATTTCAGGAATGAAGGGTGTTTAGCATAGCCTTATGGACATTTTTTCCTTTGCAATGGTACCATGGACAACTTTTTATTGTTCTAGAAATGTAAGATGTATGTATGAGGAGGACTCCATGGAGGGGCTAATTTCAACCCCCAGAAATTTGGGACCACAGGGAATGTGCCTGCAGATTGTTAACCTGTCTCTCCAGGAAGCCCTTAGCAAAGAGAATACCTTCCCTGAAAGAAGAACTACTGACACTTGAGAACATATATTTCCTTCTTGCTCTTGCATTTCCCTGCCTGACCGACTGACTTTCCCCTGCCGGGGCCGAAGCAGGGACGTGGTTGGCATTGCTATGGTGCTCAGGACTAGGGAGGAAGGAGCAGAAACTCACAGGGCCCAAATCCTAAACAAGTACCACAGAGTCGACAGACGATAAATATTTGTTTTTTATGGAAAAGAAAACAGCATCCCTCAGCCATCTGGTTATATGTCTTCACTGTTAGGGATATTTAGTTTTTGCTTAAAGTGTGAAACCCAAGGAGGGAGCTTATAGAGCCAGGTAAAGTCTCGGGAAGGTTGGTACCCTGGAGATGAGAAGGTAGACAGCTGAGGTATAAGCCAGGTTCTTCTGCCCCAGAGAGACAGTGAGAGCTAGTTAGTGCCTAAATCTTTTAATTTAAATTGTATGCTGTTCTCAGATGTATTCTTCTTATCTCTGGCATCTTCTACTCTCCCTTTGTTTGGTTTTACTTTTATTTTTGTTGCTGGAAATTCAATGCATTTTGTTAGGATTTTACACAAAAATGGAGGCCTTTGTGTTTGTATCCTTTCTGCTCTATTTTAGAGAGGAGGGGACAGTCCAATAAGATTTACCAAAGATGAGTTTCTCTGTGGAGGATACTCAGAAGGTGGTCCTCAGGGCTTCTGATTTTATAGACATGGCTTCTCCATGACCGTCGTTCGCCTCTTATGGTTCTCCTAAAAGCTTGCAGAGGTAGACGTGCTTGAGAAAAGCAACAGCATAGTTCTACTGCCTGCCCTGATGGCTGTAGAAAAGCAAGGTTGGGGTGTCAGAGCATGACTGTTACAGTTGTATTGTACAAAGATTATTAAATCCTTCTGTGTTAAGCCAAGAGTGGGGTGTGGTAGGGATCAAAGAGAGGTGAAATGGAAAATGCCCTTCTACCCTAAGGAGAGAAAACAAAAGCAGCAACTGTCTTTGGCAGAGCTAGGACGTTGTTACCTTAATGCCCACTGTGGGGCCGGGGAGGGTTTCCAGGGCCGTGCTGTGGAAGGGGAGTACACGTGCAGGGCAATGGAACAGTTCCATTTCCACCAACCAGTCCTGAAATGGAAGAAAGAAAAACCGGGCATGACACAGCTGTTCTCTCTCCTACATGCTGGTGCTGACATGGTCATTTCCCACCTGTCCTCTTTCCCTTCTGAACCTCCTCTTTCCTTTATAGGTCACGAGCCTGGGCTGATGCAGTTGGTGAATTACTACAGAGGGGCTGACAAACTGTGTCGCAAAGCTTCTTTAGTGAAGTAAGTGTTTAAGATCCTTTCAATGCAATACATAAATGTTTTTCGTTTTCATCCTGAGGCACTTAAACAAAAATGTGAGGTTTTGTTTTTTTTTTAAGAGGGTAAAAATAACTTTAATCTAAAAAGCCAAAAGTATTAGTTCTGGAGCATCCTCTGTGCTACTTTGATTGCAGTTTTAAACTTTGCTCTTTGTGCTTGATAAAGCCTGTCTGTCTCCTAGGAGGCTCCCTAGAAGCAGAGGGGAAACCAGGTTTCTTGTGTGGGCGATTGATGGGGCGGGGGAAGAGGTGGAGGCTCCTGGGAGAAATTCACTTGGAAGCAAACGGGGGCCAGACAGCAGAAGGAGAAGCCAAGCAAAGATGTGGTTTCAACAGAAGTCTCTCCTCAGCTTGACGCCATGACGCGTCAGGAGTTAATGGTACCTCAGCATTGAGACCAGAGGTCCTGTGCTCCAATATCAGGCAGCCACTGGCTGTGGGGGAAGTGGAAAATGTAGCTCCTCCTACATTTCTGAGCAGCACCTAGACCCTGGAGAAGAGGCTTGCATGAGCTCTTGGGAGCCACCTCCCAGCAACCAGGGGTCCCCTCAGAAAGGACAGCGGGGCAGGACATAACACTATCTGCTACACTGCCCATCTCTGAGCAGTGCGGTTATGGCAACATGTCACAAGAATGGTACGGTAAGGTGCCGGGGAGCAATATTATACAGTGATTAAGATTCTAGGATCAGAAGCTTGGGTTCTTTTTTTTATTTTTTATTTTATTTTTATCTTAGAGTTCCAGAGAAGCCTGGGTTCTAATCCCAGGTCTTCCTCTTCTTGGCTGGGGCAAATTTCCTCATCCCTCTCATAAGGTGGCTGCAAGGATTAAATACGGTGACAATGTAAAGAATATAGCACAATGGTAAATAGTAGGTATTTGACTCTGTGCATTAGTTTCCTTTTATGTAAATAAAATGAGGATAGTAGTAGCAACTGCCTTAGGGTTGTTGTAAGAATTAATTGAATTGATTTGTGTATTGGCTTTGAGTCATGTCTGTCTCATAGTTCACACTACATAAGTATAGGCTCTTTTATTACTCTTATTATGGCTGTCACTGCTATGACTGTTTTCATTTGAGTAGGGAAAAACTGGGTAGTGCCCTTAAAATTGCTGCTGTAACAGGTTTCCAGTATTCTTTCCATGATGACCAATGAACATGTGTGTGTAGCCAAACAAACCACTTAGGGAAGAAGACACTGGAAGGTATGACTCAGTTTAAATGCTCTGTTCCCCACTTGCATTTCTCTCTGGACTCCATCTAGGTTGGGTGTTCATGGCATTATTTTCCCCTTTTTGTTTATACTCACTGGCCCCAGTAATGTATGTATCCACTTCTCTCTGTGATGGATTTTCATGATTCACCAGCTACCTCTAAAGGTGAGCAAAGCTTTGTGAAGTCTTATTATTACATTATTTTAAAAGATTTTGTTTATTGGTCAGGGAGAGAGGGAGAGTACGATTGCAAGCAGGGGATGGGCAGAGGGAGAGGGAGAAGCAGACTCCCCATGGAGCAGAGAGCCCAGTGCGGGGCTCAATCCCAGGACCCTGAGATCATACCTGAGCTGAAGGCAGATGCTTAACTGACTGAGCCACCCAGGCGCCCCTTGTTAGTACATATTCACATATTTAGAATGCAAAAGATTGTTTCACCAGAACTAAGAGTAAAAGTGGGACATGATTGTTTATCCAGATTATTCGTTTAGAAAATTTTTAAAAAGGTTTATTCAGTCTTTTTTCTGCTATGATTTTTTAATCTGAAGATAAAGGTAGAATTTAGCTTTTATAAGTAGAAGCTTTTATGAGTATAAGTACAGAGGAATCTGTAAAAAATACATAGCTATAACATTCTACATATTTGCATAGTTAGCAGCTATAATGAAGTGGAGTCAGTACATGGCTGGAGTCTTGATTGGGTCTGAGTAGGTATCTGGATGCTCAGTTGGTTAAGCATCTGCCTTCAGCTCAGGTCATGATCTCAGGGTACTGGGATCAGGTCCCTAATGGGGCTCCCTGCTCTGTGGAGAGTCTGCTTCTCACTCTGCCTGCTGCTTCCCCTGCTTGTATTCTCTCTCTGTGTCAAACAAATAAATAAATTCTTTAAAAAAAATAATAATTCACATTTCCCTGATGATGAGTGATGTTGAGCATCTTAAAAAAAAAAAAAAAAGTGACCCATCTGAATTGTGGATGGTGGTGATCGTACCTGGCTCTGTGTCCTTCTATGGTATGTGACATTGTTGTGATGGCACCTTGTAAATGGTGTCTGGGGCTTGTCATCATCCGTGTAAGCTTTCTTCATTGTCTCAGGTGTCCCTCAAGGGATCGTAGTAATTCCAGGAATTGATGGTCCCTTTGTTGTTTTGTCCCTCTCTCATAATTTTGTATGGTGTGAAAGGGCTCCAGAGAGTTAAAAACATAATATTCTCATTTTAATGTGGGACAAAATGGCAGCTCCGGGAGGACAACTCGGTTGCCTGTGGCCATATCAGTTAGTGTTGAGCTAAGACGGTTCTAATCTGTACAAATGGGACCCGCGGGCCGTATGACTGGGCATCCCTCACAGGGCTTCCCAGAACTGCAATAGGGTTTTCCACTGGACCCTTTACAGCAAGTCCCTTCCTCTTGTTACTTCAGGGCATTTCAGAAATTCATCAAGGCCCTGAGGCTGTACTCTCAGAGCCCGGAGTGGCTTTTCTTTTGACCCAGGGTAGAAGCTTTCTTTTCCTATGGTGAATTTTTCTCCCTTGTGTATATAAGTAAGTCTTCTATTGTGATTTCTTTCCAAATGAGTTTATGAGGAAATGCAGCAATTGCAAATGTTGCTGTCCAGCAGAAATAGAATGCTAGCCACGTGTGTAATTTTAAATTTCCTGATAGCCACGTTAAACTAAGTGCCAAGAAAGAAGTGCAATTTACTTTAATAATATATTTTATTTGACCAGAGAAATCTAAAATAATCAGTTTGATGTATTATTAATAGAAAAAACAATTCATGAGATATTTTATGTATTTTATTTTCATTCTGAGTCTTCAAATTCCGATGTGCATTTTACATTTTTGGAACATCTTAATTTAGACACTAAATTTTCGCCTGAAATCCTTTCCATTTAGATTTCATAAAAATTTATGGTTGGAAAAGTAGATTTATATACTTAGAGATTATTCCCACATAAACTTTTTCAGTAACCAAATGAAAAATCATTTTCCTGTAATAGTCACATGCACATTGACAAAACTGGTTCATATTTTTAGAAGAATTGACTTGACTTTTCAAAACCATGCCCAAGTTAAGTAAATTTGCTAACTCTTGTGTCAAAACCATATTATTAACGTTAAATTCAAAAGAAGTATTGAATAAATTGAAAAGAAAATTTAAATTTAACAATATCAACAAAGTGTTCTTCAAACTTTTTAACTTTTGCAGTCAATTTACATAATGCTATTTCAACTTAAATCTACATGTTGAGTCATGTTCTAAAAATATGTAAAATTCATTATTGTTGACTTATATTATGAAGTTGAAACAAAAATTTTCACACTTGTCTGGCTAGGTCATAAATATGATCTTTTCCCTTCCTTGGAGCTTTAAATTTAGCTTGATCATATGTGGTGTGGGTATCGGTGAGAAAATGTCAATCCCACTGGCATTTTTTATGTTTGATTATTGAGTGAAATAATTATTTCTTGACTTGGGGAGCATTTTCTTTTATTACAAGGAAATCTGATTTCGAGTTGACAATACAGTGAATTGTAGGACTCCTTTATCTCTCAATCAGTGAACACTGGCAGAAAACAGAATCATTAAATCCATTGTCTTCTGTTTCTTTCAACAGTTCCATACTGGGGAATCATTGTAGCATTTACAAGTATATACTAAAGCATTTCAACAACTGTATCCGTGATAGTTTTCACAGAGCCAGCTTCAGAAAATTGAGTGCAAGTGTTTCCGATATGTAACATACGGTACAATGAAGCAATAAAAGAAGCATCAGTCTTAAAATCCCAGTAAGTCAGATGTCAACCCAACCTAGCTGAAGTACTGTCATCATAGAAATTTTCACATACAGGTGAAATTCTTCTTTGACGGATGAAAAAGATTTAAAAAATACCTACATCACAAGGTTCATAGTTTTTTGGTTTTTTTTTTTTTTAAGATTTTAGGGGCGCCTGGACGGCTCAGTGGATTAAGCCTCTGCCTTCCGCTCAGGTCATGATCCCAGGGTCCTGGGGTCCTGCTTCTCCCTCTCTCTCTGCCTGCTGATCTGTCTACTTGTAATCTCTGTCTGCCAAATAAATAAATAAAATCTTAAAAAAAAGATTTTATTTATTTGATAGAGAGATCACAAATAGGCAGAGAGGCAGGCAGAGAGAGCAGGGGGGAAGCAGGCCCCCTGCTGACCAGAGAGCCCAATGTGGGACTCGATCCCAGGACCCTGAGATCATGACCTGAGCTGAAGGCAGAGGCTTTAACCCACTGAGCCACCCAGGTTAACCGCTTTTTTTTTCTTTAAGATTTTACTTACTTATTTGAGAGAGAGAGCATGAGCAGGGATGGGGGACAGAGGGAGAGGGAGAAGCAGACTCCCCACTGAGCAGGAAGCCTTATGCAGGCCTCAACCCCAGGACCCTGAGATCATGACTTGAGCTGAAGGCAGACCTTTAACCAACTGAGCCACCCAGGAGCCGCTAAAATGGTTTTCTTTTGGAGCACCTGAGTGGCTCAGGCAGTTGGGTGTCTGAATCTTAGTTTTGGCTCAGGTTAATTCTGGTTTCAGCCACAGATTTCACTGATTGTTTTTTTAGTTTTTATTTAAATTCCAGTTGGTTAACATAGGATGTAATATTAGTTTCAAGGTATAAAGTTAGTGATTCAGCACTGACATACAACCCATGGTGCTTATCACAGCAGTGCACTCCTTCATTCCCATCACCTATGTCATCTGTTCCCACCACCCTACTCTCCTCTGGTAACCATCAGTTTGTTCTCTTTATTAAGAGTCTGTTTCTTTGTTTGCCTCTCTCATTTTTTTGATTTTTTGTTTTTGTTTGGTTTGATTTGGTGGTTGAGAGGAAACGGCTTATGAAATTATCCGTGTATTTGCTGAAAATGCCTCCTTGGTACAGCAAACAAACTTTTTTCATTTTACTCTGCTATAGCAAGTTGCAGTTGCCATTCATTATGAAGTTTCTGACATACCTTCCACCAGTTCTTTTTTGTTGTTGTTGTTATTTCTCCTTTTTTGTTCTGGTCATAGCTCTACCTTTGGCATCTTCACTCAATTCTGGATCAATCTTTGATTTAAAAAATAAGAAGGGGCGCCTGGGTGGCTCAGTCGTTAAGTGTCTCCCTTCAGCTCAGGTCATGATCCCAGGGTCCTGAGATCAAGCCCCGTTTTGGGCTCCCGGCTTGGTGGGGAGCCTACTTCTCCCTCTCCCACTCTTCCTGGTTGTGATCCCTCTCTTACTATCTTTCTCTCTGTCAAATAAATAAATAAAATCTTAAAAAAAAAAAAAGAAGAAGAAGAAGAGGAAGAAGAAGAGGTGGCTCTGTTAAGCCACTGCCTTCAGCTCGGGTCATGATCCTGGAGTCCCAAGATCGAGTCCTGAATCAGGCTCCCTGCTCAGGGGGGAGCCTGCTGTTCCCTCTGACCCTCTCCCCTTTCATACTCTCTTTCTTTATCATTCTCTCTGTCAAATAAATAAATCGTAAAAAAAAAAAAATAAGAAGAATCAAAAACTGAGAGAAGAAGAAATATCTGACACTAACAAAGCCATGCTAAAATGCATGTCTGCTCTATACTAGAAATGTGTTCGTGAACTTTTTGTTAGCTTCAGAGCTGGTAAGGGAATTCTAGCAATGAAGATGAGGATAATATACAAACTCAAAGGGAATAAAGCTATCACATTAACTTGACCAAAAAAAAATTTGGTAACAATAGTATTCCATTGCTTTAAATTTAAAAATTTGTCCATGCTTATTTTTTAACTAGATATGTAGTGACATTTCACGTTAGTTACCAATTATGATATGCATAGCTATCATTGTAACTCCTGCTATCTGCATAATAAACATAATATAGTGTTTCATCAGCAGTGCCTGGAAGATAAAGTCACTTGAACTGAATGAACCTATTGTCCCTGAGTAGAACAGTGATGTGTTTATGCATGCTACTAGAAACACATGCGCCTGACGTGCTCGCTGCAATACCACAAAAATATCTTAGGTCATGCAGTGGTTAATGTCATCCTACCAAAAGAGTACAATTGTGAATAATGAAAGAATGTTTTACAATACTTGAGTTTTTACATTAAAACTAAACAAAGTTTAAAATTCGGTTTCTGTGTCACATTGGCCATATTTGAAGTACTCAGAAGCCACGTGTGGCTAGTGTGTGTGCCTAGTGGCCACCTTATTGGCCAATGTACATAGAGTTGAATATTTGGTGAGTTAGAAAGTTATTGGTTTTGTTCCTTGGAATTCAATTAATTGTCGCATTCTATTGCCTTCCGCTTAAAAATAACTTTATTTTAAATCTTAGTTAAAAATTTCTTTTCGGGACCCCTGGTGGCTTAGTTGGTTAAGCATCTGCCTTTGGCTCAGGTCATGATTCCAGGGTCCTGGGATTGAGTTCTGCTTCGGGCTCCTTGCGCAGAGGGGAGCCTGCTTCTCCCTCTGCCTGCCACTCCCCCTGCTTGTGCTCTTTCTCTCCTTTCTCTCTCTCTGTCAAATAAATAAATAAAATCTTTAACCATTTTCTTTTTATTATTTCTGCCATTTGCTCATAGAGTGGTTTTTGCAAGTAGATCTTAACATAGGCTTAACATTAATAGTTCTGTTCTAGATAGAGGAGGGATCACAGCTTAGGGAAGGCCTGCAGATGTCTTTGGGGTGAGTTCCCTCCTGCCTCCAATTCTTGGGGAGTAAGAGTAAGTTTCTAGTGAGGACCAGGAGTTTGGGGCTTGTGTAATGGCTGTTTCTTACTACCTTTATGATCTTGGGAAATTTACTTCTGTGGGACCCAGTGGCTAATCTGTGAGATGAGATGCTAGTGTACCCCCACTGGAGGTCTGATTTGAGAGTAAATGCACTGAGAAGCCCTTCTTAAACCCTTATGTTTATTAAGTGCCTTGCCCATGGCCTGACTTTATCTTCCGTTGCGTTATGTTATTTTGGGGGCCGGAGTTATGTTTAGTTATGACTGTAGTCGTGTGCCCTATTAGAAACATTCCTCCTTTATGTGTCATTGAAGCCAGGCTGAACTAAAAGCAAGAAATGAAGAAATGAAAAACTGAAACAAGTCTTCAAATAATTCTTCAAAGACTACTAAGCAGTAGTCTTTGCTCTCCAGAGAGTTGGGCCAAGATAGTTTTTTTTTCTAGTAAGCCAAATAGTTTCCCAAGTTCTCTACTTTGTTTTTTTAGCATGGGTCTAGCTCAACCACAACATGTATGTTGAAAAAGTATTGTCTCAGAATTACTTCAAGTTAATTTTCCTTAGAGGTGCATTTTTAAAAGAGCTAAAGTCCTGGATATTAAGCTCCTTTTTAACTACTTGGAGCATGCCTTTAAGGTTGCATGTCACAGCTGGGTGCTGCCCAGTAGTGTGTTATAGGTCAGCTCTAGGAGGCCAAGAATGAAGAGTGGGATAAAAAGACCAGCTCCTAAATAAATAAAATCTTTAAAACAAAGCAAAACAAAACAAAAGCAGCTCCCGGCCCTGGTATTGCCTTGCCTCCTTGACAGACTCTGGGGGAAAGCACTGGCTTTTCTGAATGGAATGGCAGGGTGTACTAAGAAGGGAAACTGACCTTCTGTCTTCTGTCAGGCTAATCAAGACAAGCCCAGACCTGGCTGAATCCTGCACATGGTTTCCAGAGTCTTATGTGATTTATCCAACTAATCTCAAGACCCCAGTTGCTCCAGCACAGAATGGAATTCACCCACCGATCCATAACTCAAGGACAGATGAAAGGGAATTCTTCCTGGCTTCTTATAACAGAAAGAAAGAAGATGGAGAGGGCAATGTTTGGATTGCAAAGTCATCAGCGGGTGCCAAAGGTGAGTTGGCATTGCTGTCCCCTTCTGCCTCTGCTGTAGGTTCTCATATGGTTTGTTCAATTGTGCGTTAGATTCAGTGATGTCTTTAGATGAGTGACTATTACAATCTGAATGCTCAAGGGTAGAGACCACATCTAGTTACATAGTTTTAAGTATTTATCTAGGTACTGAAGACTTCTAAATCTACATCTCCAGCCAAAGTATTTCCCTTTAAGCTCCAGATTCAGTTTGGCAGACATTTCAAATGTAACATATCTGATATGATCTTTTCATTTCCTGCCCAGTTTAACCCACCCTAGCCTACTCCTCTTTCAGACTTCACATAGTATGTGATCCCACTCTCCACCCAGTCTCCAAAGCCCAAAATCTAGGCTTCATCCTTGACTGCTCTTTTCTTTACAGTCCATACCTAATGCATCAGCAAGTCTTGCTAGCTCTACCTTCAAAATAGATTCTGAATTATACTTTTTCTTGCCATTTCTGCTGCTATCAGTTGAAGTCAAAACTACGATTCTCTCTAGTCCACGTAATTGCTATGCCTGCTCACAGCCAGGTCTCTAAGACAGAGCAATGTCTAAAAACGTAAGCCTGATCAGGTTACTCCCTGTTCAAGACTTACCAGCTGGCTTCCCAATGCAGTCAGATAAATTCCAGATTGCTGATGGAGCCTACACTGTTTAACATTTGCTCCTATCTCTGATAGCATCTCCTGTTCTTGACCTTGCTCACTGTTCTATAGCCATGCCTGCCTAGAGTCCTAAAAATACCCTAAATCCGTTTGCGTATCTCAGATGTCCCTATGGATTATTTTCTGTTTCTTTCAGCTCAGATGATGCCTTGTCAGAGAATCCTTTTCCTCTCTAAAATAGCCTTTATGCCAATTGCTCTCTGTCCTTTGCCCTGCTTTGTTTTCCCTCCCCGCACTAACCTCTTCCAGCACTTCTATTACATATCTGTTTATCCGCCTGTCTCCTCTCTTACACCATAAGCTCCATGTACACACAGAATTTCTGTCTTTTTCATCTCTACCCTCCCCAGAGGCACTCCGTAAATGTGCGTTGAATGAATGCATAGAAGGAATGAGGTTTATAATGTTGACTCAAGCTCAAAATATAGGCAGTACCCAATGTAATGAACACATAAACACAGTCTATCTCTATAGCTACCATCATATGCTCCTTTTAAAACCATTCTATTTTGAACTTACTTCTTCTTTTATTGCCTTGGAAGACCATCTGGCCATTGGTACTCATTTCTATCCCCGGTCCAGTGGACCTCACCTTCTTTTCCACCAACCATGAGACAGGAGGGCATCACCTGGAATCTCCTGAAAGGGGGAGAGTTGGACTCTTGCCACAAGCCAGGTACCTCACCTACTTCTCTCTCCCCTCTTGTGACCTCTTCTCAAGTAATGTCCCCTAGTTTAGTTCTAATGATAAATGGGGGAATTGGAAGAGGAAATAGACATTTACAGTATTCCATATTCCTCCTGTGGATTTGGGCTTGAGTCAGGATGGCCATTGTAAGGACATCTTGTATTATGGAGTCTTAGCCAGAGTGAGAATCAGGAGCAAGGCAAGACCCTTGTCAAGTTGTGGCAGTGATCCCACCTGGGTGGTGTCTGAACCCTTACCCAGACAAGTCATAGATTGGTGGTCAGCATCAGGGTGAGGTAAAGAGAGAATAAAATGCCAAACAAGGGGGAAATTTTGCATTAGGGAGTTGAGATAAGTGGTATGCATTTGTTTTGTTTGGGAACTACAAAATGAAACCAATAGGATGTATAATGGCTTTTATTCTTGTTAAAGAAGTATCTAGTACCTGCCACATGCTAGGAATAGTTAGCTCAACCTCCACACTATATCTGGTGTAAAGACCCCCTCTTCACCACCCCCACCGCCGATCTTGGACCTCAGCTACCTTCACCTCTCACCTGGAGCATTGTTCTTTGTCCTCCTGCCCTTGGCCATTCTCCAGAATACACATGCAGTACAGCAGACAGAGATCAAGTTAAAGCACAGTCAGACCCTGTCACATCTGTGTACACTGCTGTCTCCCTGGCGCTGGGGCAATACACAGAACCCAGCCAAAGTTCGATATATATATTGAGTGATGAGTGAATGAATAGATGTAGTAATGGGTGTTTGGAGATACAGACATAAATAAAATAGATATGATCTCTTGCCCTTATGGATGCTAGGGATACATATATTTCCAGATAAATAGTTGAGATGGGCACAAATAACAAAAAAAAAGACTATCACCTGGAAGCTCCTTAAAGAATTCCAGAGTTTCCTCATAATTTCTCCAGGTTTAGTTAGTGAGGATATAAAGCAATATTAGAAATACAGTTAACGAGGGGCGCCTGGGTGGCTCAGTGGGTTAAGCCTCTGCCTTCAGCTCGGGTCATGATCTCAGGGTCCTGGGATCGAGCCCTGCATTGGGCTCTCTGCTCAACAGGGAGCCTGCTCCGCCGCCACCGCCTCCGCTCCCCCCCCTCCGCCTGCCTCTCTGCCTGCTTGTGGTCTCTCTCTCTCTGTCACATAAATAAATAAAATCTTAAAAAAAAAAAAAGAAATATAGTTAACGAGTCCATGGAAACATGCTACACTGGTATTCAAAATTTACAAAATATATATAGATTTTATGTATCATTTTATACCTACAAAATAAGAGAGACCTTGAGTGGTACTGTTGCTGAAGGTTTGTAATTGAACTGCTTCCTCTTAGTTGTGATGCACTGTCTTTTGAAAAATCAATAGGATAATACAAAGGAAGAGCCATAGAGAGTACATAGGCCTTGGCCTACTAATCTCGTTCCTAAAAACGTAACTCCAGGGAAATATTTTAAAAGAAACAAGAGTGATCTATAGCAAAGACATTTACGACCATGTGACCTGTAACAGCAACATTTTATTTAGAAACAACCCCACTGTCCAGCAATCAGTAAACAAATGTGTAATTTTCTTCAGCTGCTAACATAATTGTAATGTTAATGTAGAAACCGTCAAAATACTGACAATATAAAGTGAAAAAAATTGATATAAGGTGAGTTCACTATGACTGAACCAATCTTTCCTTATGGAAAGGAAAGTGATATTAAAAGATAAAAATAACTATATTAGGAAATAAGACTACAGGTAAATTTTCTATTTCACTTGAATGCCATGTTTTTTTTCAATAATAATAGTTTTTTAAAGTTATCAAAATGTAACTTTCTACCTTCTTCCATTTATTTTTCCCACCTATCAGCATTAGGTTTATTTTCAGTAAGAAATAGTTTATATAAAGAAATAGCATAAGGGAAACAAAGTTGGAGCAAATAGGAGGGAATGTGAGCAGATATGGAGAGCAAGGCATTAAAAGTGGTACAGTTCCAGAGCATTAGTAGGAAGGGATATTTTAGGATAACTATTTATTTTTTTTAAAGATTTTATTTATTCATTTGGCCAAGAGAGAGCACAAGCAGGGGGAGGGCCAGGCTGAGGGAGAGGGAGAAGCAGGAAGCCTTATGTGGGGCTTCCTCCCAGAACCCTGTGATCATGATCTGAGATGAAGGCAGACACTTAACCAACTGAGTCGCCCAGGTGCCCCTTAGGAGAACTATTTTAGGAGAAGTGAAAAGGAAGAGAGACAAAGGTCTGTCCAAAAAAAAAAAAAAAAAAAAAGGAAATAAAGAGGAACTAGGATATCTGAGTGTGGTTCCTGAGGGAGATGAAACAGAAAGAAGCCTGTTCGTACAAAATGAGAGGAAGGAGCTTCTCTGAGGTGATTTGTAGTTTCTGTGGTGGAGCAAGTGACAGAAATGAGGTGGTTTAGACAGGGGTTGGCTTTTAGGAAAGTTGAATTGTTAAATTAATTAATAAAATTAGAGTAATTTGTTTTAAAAGCATGAGATGCAAGTAGAGATAAGCTATAAATCTAAAGCATAGGTGGGAGGTCCTAGAACTAAAAACACTGAGTTCAGCAAGTTTGCAGGATATCAGATCACACAAAAACCAGTTGCATTTCTGTAACTTACAATTAATATATTGAAACTAAAATTAAAAACCGTATTTTTTAATAGTCACCCCAAAGAAAATGAGATGCTTAGGTATTCACTTAGCATAACATGTACAGGATCTTAATGCTGAAAATTACAAAACAACTGAAAGTCAAAAAGGATCTACATAAATGTACAGACATACATGTTCATGGATTGGAAGACTCAACATTGTAAAGATGTCAGTTCACCCCAAATTAATCTGTAGGCTTAATGCAGTTGCTGTCAAGACCTCAACCAGGTTTTTATGCAGACATAAAGCTTCTTCTAAAATTCACATGGGAAGGCACAAGTCCTAGAATAGCTTAAATAATTTTGAAAAAGAAGAATCAAGTCGGGTGTGCCTCGGTGGCTCAGTCATTAAGCAGCTGCCTTTGGCTCAGGTCATGATCCCAGGGTCCTGGGATGTAGCCCTGCATCAGGCTCCCTCCCCAGCGGGAAGCCTGCTTTGCCCTCTCCCACTCCCCCTGCTTGTGTTTCCTCTCTCGCTGTGTCTCTCTCTGTCAAATAAATAAATAAAATCTTAAAAAAATAAAAAGAAGAAGAAGAAGAACAATCAAGTAGGAGTAATCACTGTACTTGATATTAGAGCATACTACAAAGCTACAATAATCACTACCCTGCAGTATTGTTAGGGGCACAGAAACATAAATCTGTGGAAGAAAGAACTCAGAAATAGACCCTACATAAATACCCACCTGATTTTTGACAAGAGTGCAAAAGCTATTCAATAGAAGGACAGACTTTTCAGGACACCTGGGTGGCTCAGTTCGGTTAAGCATCTGCCTTCAGCTCAGGTCATGGTCCCAGGGTCTTGGGATCAAGTCCTGCATCGGGCTTCTTGCTCAGCGGGTAGCCTGCTTCTCCCTTTGCCTGCCACTCCTGCTTGTGCTTCTCTCTCTCTCTTTCTGTGACAAACAAATAAATAAAATCTTGAAAAATAAAAAAAAATAATAAGACAGATTTTTCAACAGATGATGCTGGGGCAAGTAGATATCCATAGATAAAAACAATCAACTTCAATATTACCTCACACCTCATACAAAAACTAACTCAAAACAGTTTTGTGGGCTTAAATTTAAAATATAAAACTATAAATATTACCAGAAAAAAAATAGGAGCTAGGGCAAGGCAAAGAATTCTTTTTTGTTGTTTGTTTTTAAGATTTTATGTATTTATTTGACAGAGAGAGACACATCAAGAGAAGGGACACAAGCAGGGGAAGTGGGAGAGAGAGAGGCAGGCTTCCTGCTGAGCAGGGAACCCAATGCAGGGCTCCATCCCAGGACCCTGAGATCATGACCTGAGCCGAAGGCAGATGCTAAACCAACTGAGCCACCCAGGATCCCCAAGGCAAAGAATTCTTAAACTTAATATCACATATATGACCATAAGAGTAAATAAAAGTTCATAAGCCAAAACCTCAATAAATGAGGTGGGGTTTTTTTTGGGTTTTTTTGTTTTTTTTGCTCTGTGAAAGACTCTCTTGAAGATCAGGTTGAATATCCAAGCTATAGACTTGGAGAAGGTACCTTCAAACCACCTATCTGACAAAAGACTCTAGATCTAGAATATATAAACAACTTTCAAAACTCAACAGTTAAAAAAAGAAAAGAAAAGAGAAAAAGTCCATTTAGAAGATTAGCAAAGGCATAGGAATGCATTCCTGCTCCCTGCTCAGTGAGGAGTCTGTTTCTCACTCTCCTTCTGCCCCTGCTTGTGTTCTCTCTCATTCACTATCTCTCTCAAATAAATAAGTAAAATCTTTAAAAGAAAAAAAAAAAGGCTCTACAGATAAAAAAATAAGCAAATGAGAAAATTTCCAATATCATTAACAATTAGGGAAATGCAGATTAAAGCCATAATACTTCTATTAAAATGGCTAAAATAAGAAACGGTAATGACAGCAAGTGCCGCAAGGGTCAGGAGAAACTAGATCATTCACACAGTGTTGGTTGGGATGTAAAATGCTACAGCCACTCTGGAACAAAGTGTAGTAGTTTTTTGTAACACTAAACCTATAACTACCATATAACCTAGTAATTGCACACAGTAGGGCTTTTGTCCCAGAAAAATTAAAACTTATGTCCATGCAAATACCTGCATGTGATTGTTCATAGCAGCTTTATTTGTAATAGCTGGAAACAAACTGGAAACAACTCAAATTGCCTCAGAAGCCGAGTGATTAAGCCAACTGTGGAGAATTGATACCATGGAACAGTCCTCAGCTCCTCAGCAATGAAAGGGAATGAAGTATTGATCCATGCAACAACTTGGATGCATCTCCAGAGTGAAAGAACCCAAGCCCCAAAGATCACATACTATATAATTCTATCTGTATAAAATTCCTGAAATTTTGGACAAAATTATGGAAATGGAGAACAGATTAGCAGTTGTCAGGAGGGTATTATGGGGAGGGAGGTAGTTGTGGCTTTAAAAGAGGAACACTGTGACGGATCCATGGTGATGGAACTGTTCAAAACAGAATATATTTGCAAGTCATATATCTTATCAGACACCTGTATCCAGAATGTGTAAAGAACTCTGATAACTCGGGGACCTGGGTGGCTCAGTTAGTTGAGTGACTGCCTTCAGCTTGGGTCATGATTCTGGAGTTCTGGGATTGAGTCCCGCATCGGGCTCCCTGCTCGGCTCGGGGTCTGCTTCTCCCTCTGACTGTCCCCCTCTCGTGCTGGTTCTCTCTCATTCTCTCTCAAATAAATAAATAAAATCTTTAAAAAAAAAAAGATAAAAAAAGAACTCTGATAACTCAGTAATAAAAGGACAACCTAATAAGAAAAGAACAAAGAACGGAAGTAGCTATTTCTCCAAAGAAAATATACAAATAGCCAATAAGCGCATGAAAACATGCTCCGCATTGTTAGTCGCTAGGGAAATGCAAATCAAAACCACAATGAGATACCAATTCACACCCGCTAGGATGGCTATAATCAAGAAGATAGTAAGTGTTGGCAAGAATGTGGCAGAATTGGAACACTCAAATATTGCTGTTGAGGGTGTAAAATGGCGTGAACATTTTGGAAATTAGTTTGGCAGTTTCTCAAAAAGTTAAACATAGAGTTACCATATGACCCAACTATTACACTCCTAGGTATATTCACAAAAGAATTGAAAATGTGTCCACACAAAAACTTCTGTGCAGGTCTTCATAGCAGCATTATTCATAAGAGCCAAGCAATAGTGGAAAAAACTCAAATGTCCATCAGTTGTTAAATGAATGAACAAAAATGGTATATCCACACAGTGGAATATTATCTAATCATGGAAAGGGAGAATGATGTAGTGGTACATGCTACAACATGGATGAACCTTGAAAACATTATGCTAAATGAAGAAGCCAGACACAAAGGCCATATACTGTGTGAATCATCTAGACTGAGCAAATCCAGAAAGTAGATTAGTGGTTGTCAGAATAGGATAAGGAAGGAATGGGGAATTTACTGCTAATGATACGGATTTTTGCAGGGTGGTGATGAAAATGTTTTAAAATTGTTAGTGGTTGTTGCAAATCTCTTGGATATATGAAAAACCATTGAATTGTATACTTGAGAAGGGAAAATCTTATGATATATAACATATCTTAATAAAGCTGTTGAAAAGGACATTGTATCATTTAAAGTTGATTAACACTTTACATGTATCAAATTTTTCGTATTACAGTACTGTAGAGAATTGACTTGTATGATTGTCTTTATGCCCTAACTTTCTGGATATTTCTATAAGCTATAGTATGAGAACTAGGTTTATTAAGGTCTTTATCAGGGTAGCCATGTGGCCAACAGTAAAGTGACATTTATTTAGGATGTTTGGATATTTTGGATGTCTGTGAAAATGAAATTTCATGTTTGAAGCCTGTCAAGGTAGTGTTAAAGTCCTATGTGGGAAAAGAGTTAGATGGCCCTGGTGCTCTTGTGTGCAGAGGGGAGAATGTAAGAGATTGGGGAAGTGATGGGATGGAGGAAGAAAGGTGAGCAGGCCATAGAAGCCTCCTCTCGGTTTTCTCCTGCTATCAGTATTCCCCTTTTGGCTTTGTAGAGATCTTTTCCCCTTGGGATCAACTGGACTCATTTCTCTTACAATTTTGCCCTGTTAGGTGAAGGCATCCTCATCTCCTCGGAGGCTACAGAGCTTCTGGATTTCATTGACAACCAGGGTCAGGTGCATGTGATCCAGAAATACCTTGAGCACCCTCTGCTTCTGGAGCCAGGTCACCGCAAGTTTGACATTCGGTAATGCATCGGTGTCCAGAGTTTTTGTTACTAATCTTAAGAAAAATGCTGTGGTGGGTGATAAGGGTAACATGGAATGTGAGGAAGTATTTGACCATGTTTAACATATAGCCAAAATTGAGCACAGCTGAATAGAACCAAGCTTCTGTACCTAATTTTCTATTTTTCCTTCAGTATTTCTCTTTTCTTTCTAGAAAACATTACTAAAACTATGGGTTTTCCATTTTTTGGTATGTTCTCTTTACTCAGAATGACTTGTGTCTCCACAGAGAGTTTAAGTGTATGGGGCTTGCTTATGGAAGCAACTGAGAGATAAACCTAGAACACATAATTCAGACACAGGATATAATACGTCCTTGCTTTGTTATTTGTGTCCTCTATTTTTTAAGGATTTCATAAACACACCTCACATACCTTTTTGGATTCTGACTTTCTGAGCAATGTTCTGTCCTAGAATAAGAGGTTGTATTGTGCTTTCTAAAGCTAAACAGCCCTCTCCCCCGCTTTCCTGTGGTCTTGCTGACATCTCCTCTATGAGGATTCTCTCTTCTTGTTGTCTTCATAATAACTTGCTGCTTCTTGAACACCAATCCTATGTCAGATCACCTTCAGGATGAACACTCTCCCTTTTAAGATTACTATAGAGCAAACGTGGCAAATGGAAATTTCATGGATAAACCTTAGGACCCAGCCTATCCAGATCTTTTCAAAATGCTGTCTTTTGAAGATCAAACGCTCCTTGTCATTTTTGATAAAATGTTTTAATTGCCTCATTACAGTGATAATCCACTATCTTGGCTAATTGTCATGGCTTGCCTCATAGAATTTTAGAACCTGTCTCCTTCCTCTGCTTCCCTCCAAAACTGTTAAGGTGTGGTGATGATGTATATGCTATGGAGAAACTTTGGATGACTTGAGTGAAACTGTTTTTATTGACTTGCAGAAGCTGGGTCTTGGTGGATCACCAGTATAATATCTACCTCTATAAGGAGGGTGTGCTTCGGACTGCTTCAGAACCATATCATGTTGATAATTTCCAAGACAAAACCTGCCATTTGACCAATCACTGCATTCAAAAGGAGTACTCAAAGAATTATGGAAAGTATGAAGAAGGGAACGAAATGTTCTTTGAGGAGTTCAATCAGTACCTAATAAGTGCTTTGAACATTACCCTGGAAAGTAGTATCTTACTACAAATTAAACATATAATAAGGTAACTTAATTGTATCTTTTTTAGTTATGTGTTTTGGAGAAGCTTTGGGAGTTTGTGCCTTTCAAGGAATTATTCTATTTAAGCTGTCTAATTTAAGGACAAAAATTATTTGTAATATTCCTTCATTATCCTTTCAATATCTATAGGGTCTGTAATGATGTCACTGCTTGCATTCCATATATTGGTAACTTATTTCTTCTATTTTACTGGGACAGAATGGCTAGAGATATATCAGTATTATTAATCCTTTCAAAAGGTTACTTTTTGGTTTTATTGGTTTTCTCTGTTGTTTTTATTTCTTTGACTTATGTTTCTTATTATTTTCTTCCTTTTGCCTTTTTTTTTTTTTAAGATTTTATTTATTTGTTTGACAGAGAGAGAGATCACAAGTAGGCAGAAAGGCAGGCTCCCTGCTGAGCAGAGAGCCCAATGTGGGGCTCAATCCCAAGACCCTGAGACCATGACCTGAGCTGAAGGCAGAGGCTTAACCTTCTGAGCCACCCAGACGCCCCTTTCTTCTGCCTTTCTGAGGGATTTGTTTTGTAGTTTCCTTAAGGCAAAAATTTAGATCATTGATTTGAAAGAATTCATTTTTTAAATGCATTTAATGCTGTCAGTTTCCCTCTGAGTACTCATTAGCTGCATCCCACAGGCTTTCCTATGTTATGTTTTCATTTTCATTTTATTAAAATATTTTCTAATTTACCTTGTTACTTCATCTTTGACTTGTGTTATATAGAAGTTTTTGCTTAATTTCCAAATATTTGGGTATTTTCCAGATATTTTTCTATTACTGATTTTTAGTTCCATTTTGGTCAGAGAACACTTTAAAATTTGTTAAAGATTGTGTCATGGGGGCGCCTGGGTGGCTCAGTGGGTTAAGCCTCTGCCTTCGGCTCAGGTCATGATCTGAGGGTCCTGAGATCAAGCCCCATATCAGGCTTTCTGCTCAGCAGGGAGCCTGCTTCCCCCCCACCTCTCCTTGCCTCTCTGCCTACTTGTGATTTCTCTCTCTGTCTGTCAAATAAATAAATAAAATCTTAAAAAAAAAAAAAAAGATTGTGTCATAGCCCAGAATGTGGTCCAGTTTTAGTGACTGTTCCATGTATACTAAAAATAATGTTTATTCCCCTGTAGTTGGGCTGAGTGTTCTATAAATGTGAATTAGGTGAAGGTGGTTAGTAGCATTGTTAAAGTCTTTTATATCTTTGCCGCATTTCTGTTCTACTTGTTCTGTCCATGATTGAGAGGAAAAACTTTGAAGTCTCCAAGTATAATTATGGATTTGTCTGTCTCTCCTTTAGATTTACCCATTTTGCTTCATATATTTTGAAATCTGTTTTTAGGTGCATATGTATTTAGAATTATTACCTCTTTGTGGCAACTGACCACTTTAACCTTACGTAATGTCTTGTCTTTATCTCTGGTAATGTTTCTTATTTTGAAAGTCAATTTTGCCTGATATTAATATAGCCACTCCAGCTTTTTTTGATTAGAGATATGTCTCCATCCCTTTAATTCTATCCTATCCTATTCCATTCTATATTTAAAGTGGGCTTCTGGGGTGCCTGGGTGGCTCAGTTGATTAGGCAACTGCCTTCAGCTCAGGTCATGATCCTGGAGTCCTGGGATCGAGTTCCGCATCGGGCTCCCAGCTCCGTGGGGAGTCTGCTTCTCCGTCTGACCTTCTCCTCACTCATGCTCTCTCTCACCGTCTCTCTCTCAAATAATTAAATAAAATAGTAAAAAAATAAATAAATAAATAAATAAATAATAAAGTGGGCTTCTGGCAGACAGTATGTAGTTAGGTTTTGTTTTCATTTTGTTTAACAAATCATTCAACATGGTAATCTCTACCTTTCTAATTGGTATGTTTTTATCATTTAAATTTAATGTAATTATTGGTTTGGTTGGATTTACGTGTACTATTTTATTATTTGCTATCTGTCCCCTTTTGGTTTTTTCATTTTTCCATTTCCTGCTTTTTATTTTTTATTTTTGTATTTTTAAAGTTTTTTTTTTTTTTTTTTTTTTTTGGTCAGAGAGAATGAGAGATAGCATGTGTGCTCATGCACACAAGCAGGGAGCAGCAGGCAGAAGGAGAAGCAGACTCCTCACTGACCAAGGAGCCCAGTGTGGGACTTGATCCCACGACCATGGAATCATGACCTGAGCCAAAGGCAGGCAGTTAACTGACTGAGCTACCCAGACCTCCCCATTACCTACCTTTTAAAAATTATTTAAATTTATTTAAATAATAAATTTAAGTTTAGAGTTTCATTTTAATTTTTCTGTTGAGTATTTGGCTTTCTCTCTCTTTTTAGTGCTTACTCTAGGAATTATGATTAATATACCTAATTTTTATTTTACAGACTTCTTAGAATTAATAATTTACCACTTCAAATAAAGTACAGAAAACTTAAAACTTTATAGTTCCTTTAACTCTCCCCCAGTTGTGGTGTGGTTTATGTTTACATACACTGAAATCTCTACTGCATAATATTATAATTCTTGCTGTCAATTGTCATATATATTTTTATTTGTATGTTAGATTGACAGGTTGGATTTTTTTAAACAAAATACAAGACCAAATGGTATGCTGTGTACAAGAAAACCCACCTTAAATTAAAAAAGAGAAAAATATTATTTTTTATTTACCCAAATAATTGCCCTTTTTATTCTCTTCCTTTAGTCCTAAAGTTCCAAGTTTCTCTCTGGCATTATTTCCCTTCAGACATTAGCATTTCTTTTAGAGTAGTTCTTTAGATAATCAGTCCTTTTAATTTCTGTCATCTGAGAATGTCTTTATCTCACCTTATTCCTGAAGGATATTTTCACTGGTGTTACATAAACATAATATCAAGCAAAAATTGCAAAATATATAAGCTGTATACAAGATGTATGCAGATTGATTCTGTTCATATAAATTGAAAAACAAGCAGA
Source organism: Lontra canadensis (assembly GCF_010015895.1). Classification (NCBI taxonomy): domain Eukaryota; kingdom Metazoa; phylum Chordata; class Mammalia; order Carnivora; family Mustelidae; genus Lontra; species Lontra canadensis. The sequence goes on from NW_022631138.1 coordinate 2,483,171, forward strand.
AGTAAAAAACGTTATTTAGAAGAATATTCATGTATGGTAAAAACAGAGAACTGAAGGTATGAAAAACACAACATTCAGGATAGTGGTTATCTCTGAAATGGAAGCAGGAGGGATCCAAGAAAGAGACTTAAAGGAATTGTGGTGTGGGTACATGGGTGGTCATTAATGCTACCTATATTGTAAACTCAGAAGACATTATTATCATTAGTATTGTATAGTTAACATTATTTATATTTCCCCATACATTTTTACCATTTATGTTGTTTCTTTTTCTTTCGTGTATTTTCTTAATTTTGTCTAGGATCAGTTTCCTTTTATTTGAGAGAGAGAGCTTGTTTAGGGGGTAGCGGGGGGTGGGAGGAGGAAGAGAGATTCCCAAGCAGACTCCCCACTGAGTGCAGAGCCTGATGCAGGGCTCAATCTCACGACCCTGAGATCTGACCTGAGCTACCCAGGTGCCCCCAAAGCAAGTGTCTTAAAAAAAAAAAAAAAAGAAGGGGGGCACCTGGGCAGCTCAGTGGGTTATGTGTCTGTTTTTGGCTCAGGTCATGATCTCAGGGTTGTAAAATCAAGCCCTATGTTGGGCTCCCTGCTCAGTGGGGAGTCTGCTTGAGATTGTCTCTCTCCCTCAAATAAATAAAATTTTAAAAATTAAAAAAAAAGATATTTGCTTTGGAAACAGATTTCTAGATCAGCAGAATCCCCCCCCACCCTTTTTTTAAAGCACTTAGAAGATGGCTTACCATTGTCTTCTGGCTTCTATTACATGGGTGTCATAGTGCTTCTCCAATCTGTGGCTTCAAGTCTTTTATTTGTTTTGGGATATTCATGGCCACTATCTTTTCAGTTAGGGCTTTCGTCCCATTCTTCTCTCCTCTGGGATTCTAATTACATGGATGCCAATTTTTTTCACTGTCTTCTGTTTCTCCCATGTGTATCATTTGATCTCTCTCTTCAGCAATTAAAACCTGCTTAAAAAGGAAAAAGCCTAGGATGCCTGGGTGGCTCAGTCGTTAAGCGTCTGCCTTTGGCTCAGGTCATGATCCCAGTGTCCTTGGATCGATTCCTACATCGATCCCCACATCCAGCGCCCTGCTCAGCAGGAGGCCCGCTTCTCCCTTTCCCACTCCCCCTGCTTGTATTCCCTCTCTCACTGTCTCTTTCTCTCTCTGTGTCAAATAAATAAATAAAATCTTAAAAAAAAAAAAAAGGAAAAAGCCATTAAAATTTGTTGTTAAACTCATCTGTTGAGTTCTTGATTTTAGGTATTGTATTTTTCAGTTCTAGGATTTCCATTTGACTCTTTTTAGGTTATAATTCTTTTGTGAAATCTCCAACTTGTCTAATAATTATATCTTGAACATGTTAATGGTAAGTCTTTAACATCTTTATTTGATTAGTCTGAAATCTGAATTACCTGTAGTAAAGGTTAGCAAAACTCTGTTCTATGGGCCAAATCCAACCTAAAGCTTGTTTGCAAATAGGCCATGAGCTAAAAATAGTTTCTACATTTTTAATAGGTTTTTTAGAAATTAAAGAATATGTAACAAAGACCATATGTAGTCTTCAAAACCTAAAATAGTTACTGTCTGGTCCTTTATAGAAAAAGTTTGCCAACCCCTGACTTTTATGGATCTTGTTTCTATTTTCTGTTTTTTTTTTTTCCTTTTGGTCCTGTTAATATGCCTGGAAATAATTAATATGCCTGGAAATAATTTTTTAGTGTTATTCATTTATTATAGTTTACTAAATCCAATAATTTTTTTTTAATTGAGGTGTAACATGCATATGGTAAAGTCCACAAACCACAAACCACAAACCATTAAGTATATAGTGTAGTAAACTTTTAATTAGGCACACACTCAGCTAATCATCACATGAATGAGGATATAAAACATTTACAGCACCCCCAATACTCCCTTGGACTCCCTCAAAATATATACTTCATGCCACAGATAGCCACTCTTCTGACTTTTATCATCATCCATTCCTTTTGCTTACTCTATGTTTTATGTAAATGGAATTATACTGTGTTTCCTGTTTCATGTTCAACTTTCTTTCACAATTGTAGGTATGGGTTTCATTGTTGCATATAGCAGTGATTTACCTTTTATACTGCTGTGTAATATTTCATGGTGAGAGTATTACATGGTTTATCCCTTCTATAGTTAATGGGCATCTTGGTCTTTATCTTTTACATTGTAGACCTCTAATCTACCTGAATTCTTATATGTCAAATTTCATGTTTTTCTATGGGGTATCCCGTTGACCCAGGACCATTTGTGCATAAGACTGGCCTTTTCCCACTGCGTGTTGGTGAGCTTTTGTTATAAATCAGGTGGCCATTTGTGTTAGGGATCTCCATTCTCTTCTGTTGGTCTATTATCTGTCGTGTCATTAGCACCTTATTGCAATGACCGAGGCTTTTTCCTTAACGTATTCTTACATCAAGTCTGGCAGAATAACTAGAGTCCTATTTCTTCAGGGATTGTAGGTGCTTAGAATTCTGACACCAGATAAATCAAGTATGCTGAATAAAGATTTCCCATTTTAGGCAAAAATTTATTAGATATTTATTACCCCCACCATTGTCCTGTATAGTTCAGAAAGTGTTGCTACTTTGATGCTATACATGTCCCTAACAACTCTCATGGTTTTTCTTCCCCCCACTCCCCCAGCTAGCCTCCCCCTCCCTTCCCACTCCTGCTGGAAAAAGATGTACTGTCTAAAGTCTCTGATGACGAAAAAAAAAACTATTTAAAGTGAATTATTAATCTTGAGCTTCTAGCATATTCAAAAACGTAATATTTAATTTTAATTTATTTCTGGCTCTTAGTTTTTCCTTTATGTGTTTGAGCATAGTGTTTCTTTCATTTTGGGTGGGGGGCGTTTCCTTTTTTTAACCATGAGCCTCTATTAAATGTAAAAGTTTTCTTAATTATAATATTGGAAAGGGTCTTTTAATTAAAAGAAAAGGTAAGGTTATTCCCTTAAAGAGTACAGATAAAGCTATAGGAAAAAAAAAAGTGATAGGTGGCTTACCAGTGCAGGTTAAAATGAATGAGAGAAGAAATTTTCATTCCAGTTGATTCTTAAATGGCTAACTGCCCAAAATTACTTTTAAAGGTTTAAACATATGCATAGAAATACTTTCCTTTAGGCAGGGGGTAGAAAGTAAGCTGATGCTTGGGCTGGGGTGGGGGGATGTGGTGATGGAGGGAGGTTTGGGAAGCAAAATTCTGGCTCCAAGTTCAGGGAGGTCTTAGTTCTTGAAAGTCATGAGTCAAAACATACTTGTATGGATACATCTTGGACTTAGTCACATGAAAGCCAGTTCCTTCATTTTTCCTTCTAAACATACAGTTATGTAGGAGGAAAGCTATTTCTGTTAATCTTAGAGTCATCATAACATACATTATTACTAAAATAGATATTTTACCCCAACATTCAGTTGAGGGAAAAAGTCAGGGAAGATCTGCATAAAACAGAAATGACATAGGGCGCCTGGGTGGCTCAGTGGGTTAAGCCTCTGCCTTTGGCTCAGGTCATGATCTCAGGGTTCAGGGATCGAGTACCACATTGGGCTCTCTGCTCTGCAGGGAGCCTGCTTCCTCCTCTCTGTCTCTGCCTGCCTCTCTGCCTACTTGTGATCTCTGTCTGTCAAATAAATAAATAAAATCTTTAAAAAAAAAACAAAAACAGAAATGACATAGGTTTTCTGGATGGTTATACAAAATAGTGATTTATCAGTAGTAAGTTATTTATTTATTTTTTAGAAAGAGATTTTATTTATTTGACAGGGAGAGAGCACAAGGAGGGGTGGGGCAGTGAGGGGCAGAGGGAGAAGCTGAGCAGAGAGCCTGACACGGGTCTTGATTCCAGGACCCTGGGATCACAACCTGAGTGGAAGGCAGATGCTTAACCTTCTGAGCCACCCAGGTGCCCTCATAAGTTCTTTATGTAATTATCTTATTGAACATCCCAGTGCTAGGAATAGGTATTATTTTTACCCCTTCCTTTATGGATAAAGAAATCAAAGCTTGGCTAAGAGAGGTTAAAAACTTGCCTAAGATTCTGGCCTTGGGCTCCTGACCTTAGATCTCATGTATTAACTCAGTATGTTTTTGAAGTTCGTGTTCAACTTTTTCGTGTTTTCAGTTTGTCTGTGTTTTTTTTCCAATTTTTTTTGAACAGTAGTTGATGTTAATAGTAATTCTATTTTGTATTTTAATATTTAAATCTTTTAATTAGTAATAATTTGGCATTAGAACTGAAGCTAATGAAAGTAATGAATGAGGCCAACTTCACTGCCAGTTTTGCTCTTCACCAAATGGCAGTCCAGTTCTTCTACATGGCAACAATGCATGGGAGTGTTTTATTTATTACAGACAAACATGGCAGCAGTCTCCTGTTGGGGGAAGCCACCTTTCCAGGGGCTGTGGTGACTTAACACTGTGCTGGGAAAGCAGCCCCTCCCTGTAAGAACATGAGTATTTACAGAGTTTTCTAACAAGTAGCTTGATAAGTAGTTTTGTCTTGAATAATCATTGGTAATTAAAAAGAGAATTGGGGCACCTAGCTGGCTCAATTGGTGGAGCGTGCAACTCTTGACATCTGGGCTATGGGTTTGAGCCCTACACTGGGTGTAGAGCTTACTTCAAAATAATATCTTTAAAAAATAAAATAAAATAAGTAAAAGAGAGAATTAAGTCCAAGTGGATTTCTTATCATCACTTTTGATACAAAATCATCCAAGCACATCTTCCGTGTTCCTTCTCCCTCAACCAGCCAATTCTCAGTGAGCTCTCCTCCTTTGCCCCGCAGAAGCTGCCTCATGAGCGTGGAGCCCGCCATTAGCACCAGGCACCTCCCTTACCAGAGCTTCCAGCTCTTTGGCTTCGACTTCATGGTGGACGAGGAGCTGAAGGTGTGGCTCATTGAGGTCAACGGCGCCCCGGCTTGTGCTCAGTAAGCCTGAACACCACTGTGTTTTAACAAATGGGAAGTTGGTTCCACAGTTGGAATAGCCTGTCTTGGCAAGGTGGTGAGTCTCTCTTCACCTACGTGTCCAAGTGGAGGCTGTTTTAACTGCTGTGAGGGAGGATGGCCTCTGGCAGGACCCTGGCCAGCAGGGGGCTCTGCTGAGTCAGTCCTCCCCAATTTTCCTGGGTGTTGAGCAGGAGTCTGTGCTTAGAGAGTTTCAAACAAAACTAGTAACTGTCAGGAGACCCTCTTGTGTGACCAGTTCAGGGAATGGGGTCCTGTGAGTTGGCGGGGGGGTGCTGATAATTGAGGGGGTTCTCCAGGCAGGAAGTACTCTGAGAAGGCACTGTAGACACAGTGGAGCTAGAATGGGGATGTAAGGGAAGAGTGTCACATGTACCATGGAGCGGAGGGGAGAGCCTTCAGAAGGGGGACATGGCATCCAGTGGGACCACGCCCCGTGCCCGGCTCTGTGGGGGATGCACAGATGAGCAGACCCTGCCCGCGAAAGCCTCATGGAGGCCTTAGAAGTTAGGGGCAGCTGGACATGATCTTCGAAGGCTGCTGGTTCTTCTGAAGATTCACTTTCATCAGGTCAGGACCCTTCATGGTTCCCCACGTCCGCATCTTGGAGGAATTGAGGTGATCGTCCACACGTTCAGGAGAAAGTTCTGGACCTACAAGGGGCATTGTTGACACACAAGCCACTCTTTCATTAGGAGCCAGGCCTTCGCCGCTTGCTCAGTGGCTGTGACATGGCATGTGTGATTCATCTCGTTCGGCAGTCCCTTCAGCTAACCCGTACTCGTTAGTACCCCTAACCTCCCAAGCCCCAGTATGGGGGTCCCAATCATGAGCTGAAACACAGGCCCTGTCCTTGGAAAGACTGTGGGCATGACAAAGGACCAGACAAATACAGATTACAAACTGGGACATGCTTTATCCTTGATCAAGGATGTTAAAGTAGTATCATTGAGCAGAGGGCTGCCGTTGAGAGGTGGTGCTTGGAACTGAGTCGGAAGGAGGAAGGAGAGGTGAGCAGGACAGCTGGAAAACAGCGGCATGCCTCTGTTCCCCTGTCCTTCCAATAAAGGTTCAGTCATCCCTTGTGTCCTGTGCCCTCTCCACCCCGCTTCCTGTCCCATGTCCCTTTGCCTTCCTCATTCAGTGTCAGCCTCTCCCCCCTCTCCCTCTTCGGGGTATGGTTCCCATCAGCGCATGCATATGCAGCAGATTTCCTCAGCAGTTATAAAGAGCCCTCCCTCGAGGCCACGTTCTGCTCCAGTAACTCCTCCTCCCTGCTCCTGTTGTAGCCAGACTTCTGGAATGCAGTGTCTGCTCAGGCTGGCTCCTCTTTCTCTGTCCTCATCCGTGCTGTGGTCCATCCTGGGCTGGATGTCATCCCCTCCACCCCACATAAATGTTCTTTGAAGGTCCCCAGCTAAGTCCATATTGCCAGGTCCAGCGGCCCCTTTCCGTGTGGACATCCTGGACCTCCCAGCAGCATCTGAGGGAGCTGCTGACACCGTGCTGAGATGCTCTTCTGTTGTAGCTTCAGACACACTCTGTAGTGGGAAGCTTTGGCTGAGGAGATGTGGGCATGATTGGCCTCTTGCTCCTCATCAGTGGACCCCAGTCAGCGCCTCAACCCTGGGTGTTTGTTTTCTCTCTCCACTATGCTTTCTCTGAACGTGATCTTAATTCAACTTCATACTTTTAAAGCCACCAGATTACATCACAGCCCAGAGTTCCAGAGCCGTGTGTGCACCTGCCTGCCCACTGTCCTGCGGGGATGTCTGTGAATGTCTCTGAGAGGCACACCCTGCCCCAGACTCGCGCATCTCCGTGAATGCCCACCTCCCCTCCCCACAGAATCTAAGCTGGAATCCTGACCGAGATGCAGCCTCCTCCTTTCCATTACCCTCAGGTTCTGTGCATTGGGAGCTGGTCAGCTCAGCCTCCAGCCTGAGCAGTCCTCTGCTCTCCACCCCCACTGTCCTTGCTCTCCCCCAGGTCCTCTTCCATCACTGTGGATGCTTTTGCAGGAGCCTTCTTTTTTTTTTTTTTTTTTTTTTTAATTGATCAGTTATTTAATTAGGTTCTTTGTAAGAAATTTAGAACACCAATTTGTGAGGGTAAACTCCATTTGTGAGAGAAAACACAGAGCGGAGGTAGCCCTGAAGCTGAGGAACAGCCTTGATTTTTGGCAGAATTTGTGAGTCCACAGCTTTCTGATCAACCTTGCGCTGCTCTGTAATCTCGTATTTCTCTTTCTCAGTGTCGAAGATCTCACCCTCCTGGTGTCTGGGCTTACGCAACTTCTTCTTCTTGAAATAAGCATCAGTGAGATGTTTGGGGATTTTCACGCTGCTGATATCAATTTTGGTAGAAGTGGCAATGACGAATTTTTGGTGTGTTCTACGCAGAGGAACTCGATTGAGGGACAGAGGTCCAGTTACAAGTAGCAAGCCCCTGCTCAGCTGCTTCAGGAAAACTACCCTCTTGCCTCTGTGGCGCCCAGTGAGGATGATCAAAATGGTCCCAGGGGTGATGCTAGCTCGCAGTTTTCTCACATGCTGACTGAAAGGTTTTTTGCCGTGGCTCAACAGCTTTCGAGGCACGTCTTCAGTAGGATAATACCTAGGCATTTTACAAAGTTTAACCACTCGGGTACCACCATTCTTGTCACCACCAACTGGTTTTGTGACGGTAGCAAGAACCTTCTCCTTCTTTTTCTTTTCAACCCTGGATTTAGCTGCCGAATACTTCCTCTTGTACATGGCCTTTCTGGAATACATAGCCGATCGGGAGTACCTGCCAATTCCTCTGACTAGGACAGGGTTTCGGCTGCAGTGGGGCTTCCCCTTCTTCGGGGTTTTAGCCTTCTGGTTACCCTTCTTAGCCTTGCCACCGCCATCAGCCTTCTTGGCTTCAGGTTTCTTCTCTTTAGTATCCGGCTTTTCAGCTTTTTCGCCCGCCATCTTGCAAGATGGGAAAGAGAACTAAGGTTGCAGGAGCCTTCTAACGGGGATCTCCTCTTCTGCTCTTGCCCCAATAAAATCCACTCTCGGTGCGCACTGTTCCTTCTCCCCCTCACATACACACTCTTTCTCTCCTCCTCCTCTCTTTTTTCTTCCCCGCTCCTTTCTGTCTCTCTGGGTCTATCTGTCCTCTCCCTCCTCTTTTCTACCCCATCATCCTCTGTCTGACCTCACTCATTCCCCAGGTGTCACCTATTTGGCACCCCTGGGGAGTCTCTCCTAGGGTCTCCTCAGCCACAGTGAGAAGGTGCTTTCCCTCCAAGTATACCCACCACAGGCAGGCAAGATGGCTCTTACACTCTATGGAAATTGCCCATCTTCCCTGCCAGTGAGAGCAGGAGTTACTGGTCTCTTCACCTGAGACCTTCCCGAAGTATTTGTTAAGGGGCTGCTTGATGCTCGTGCAGCATGTATATGTACCATGGAAGCCAGTTTTAGGAACTTGGTCATGAGATGGAACACCTAGGGCAGGTCCCGGTGAAAAAATATCTATTGACTTTCCACATGCACTTTGATGACCGTCTACAATGATATATATATATATTTTTTTACAATGATATTTTTTAAAACACATTTCAGGAAGCTTTATGCAGAACTCTGCCAGGGCATCGTGGACATAGCCATTTCCAGTGTCTTCCCGCCCCCGGACGTGGAGCCGCAGCACGTCCAGCCAGCGGCATTCATCAAGCTGTGACCGCGGGAGGAGCTCAGAGCTGCCTCAGAAGAAGCACGAGCTCCTGCTCCAGGGGAAGGTGGACTGTCAGGGTGGCTCACTACCAAGCCAGGACTGGAGAAAGAGAGGCAACCGGCAAAGCCGCGACAGAAGGGAGAACACCAGAAGAAAAGGCAGCTTCCCCAAAGAGCGGTGGCTCCGGGGTTCCAGGTGGCACTCTCAGCGCTGCTGTTGAGATGTGAGAACGGGAGCCAGTTGCTCTGAGGGCGGGGAGCCAAATGCTCTTCTAAGGGGAAAAGACAGGGATTTGATTATTTTATGTTCTCATCCTTTAAAAAAATCCAGTTTTTATCCTAAGGCAGCATTGTGAGCAGCGCCTCTCCTCCCTGGGGGTTGAGACTGTTGGACCTTTCGTTGGTGTCTTTCCACCTGCTGCAGCCTTAGTGCCTTAGCTCCATGCCCAGCTGCAACCCTTCTGTCTGGGACACGGATTGGATATTATAGCATCCGGGAGGTTGCCAGTGTGTTCCCTGCCCATCTCTCTCCGCAGCACCCTGCCCGTGGAAGTCTGGACAAGCATGCACCAACAGTGCTCGGGTTTCGTGCTGGGCGCCACCTCACAGCGAGCGAAGGGGGCTTTCCTCGTCATGTTCCTGACGGTGTTTGCTCAGTCACCTGTCAGGGCCGGTGTGGGCTAGGCACCGAAACAGCAAATGCTGCTCTCGATCTGCTCTGTGCATGTTTTAGAAACCAAGCAGCAAGTTTGCCACAAACCCATAAGCATCAAATAAGCATGAGAGAGAAAAAACAAAACAAAACAAAACAAAACACGATGTCTTGCTTTACTTAATAGTTGGGTGTGGTAGGTTTTGGAAATATGATGATCCTCACTTATCTTTGTTTTAACCAGAATTCTACATGCACTTTTGCGAAGTTCCCTTTGGCTCGCTTTTTTTTGTTGTTTTAACTTCTGTAAAAACCCCTCTAGAGGGTAGGAGAAGTAGACAAATACACACACACAAATACACACACACACACACACACACACACCCTACCAGGTGACACTGCCCCAGACACAGGTAGCTCTCCCCCATTTTCTTGCCTTCAAAGCACCTTCTGCAGGAGCTAGAAGGGCACATTTGGTTCCAGGGAAGATTCTCTGCCTGCTTGTGCCTCTGCATGCCAGGCGAGGGTCTAAATGAGTGTTTGTCTGGCCTGAATGGGGGAATCTCCTAAAATGGGAAAGACGTGGTTTCAGAGCTCTATACAGCATCTTGTAAGTCAACAAATGTGTCCTGTTAGGTGTAGTTTCCACTCACTGGATCAAATATTCTGTAGATTTTTCAGGAGACTATATCCCTAGCAGTGGGAAGGACAAGATGCTACTTGCGTTCCAACGTGAGCCCAATAAGCAGGTCCTTCTTAGAATGTACTGGGAACCACAGCAGGCCTCCTGTCCAGTATGTGCTGTGTTCTTCCTTTGTGTATATGTGTGCCCCTTTATTCTTTCTGTGTGGTACCAGACAACAGTTCTGCAGTCAGGGAGACTTTCCTAAAAAGGGGAAAGAGCAATGCCTCCTGAAACACGATGAGATGTGGGAGCTCACGGTGAAGAAAGGATAAGGAGTATTTCATAGATGCAGCAGTGGGTGTAGGACGTGGTAGCATGATGTTGGGGTGAAGGAGAAAGGCCCAACTGGTTCGGCTCTTCTGCAAATTGGAATTACAAAATACTCTGGTTACCCAGAATACAGACAATAAGGTTTGCATCCAGAGTGAAATTAAACAGTCAGCAGGGAAAGTCATTCTTGGAAGGCCAGCACTGTTCGATGAGTGTTTGGGGACTTTGAGCAGATCATGACAAGGTGCACACCCTTCTAGAAAGTGTGAGCTACTCAGTCCTTGGGAAGTCTCTGTGGACTGGTGACGGGGGGAGCATGGAGGTTTTTGTTGTGTTATCACACGTGAATGTAGATCTGTAATGACCTTTTGGACCTAAATTAAAGGGACATTTGAGAGTTTCCTAACTCTCAGTGACAGAGCTAAGAATTTAGATGGTGCAAGTCCATGGATCTTGACAGAATTACTAAGAAACCTCAGTCACTGGCATATATGTGAGGGACGTAAAGCTTTACAAAGAAAATTATGCTTCATTCCTCACATGGTTTCAAATAAATATCTATTTCATGCATTAGTTTTTGATCGGGTGGGATGGTTGGCTCAGAATTGTTCCATACCCTTCCATGATACCTTTGGCACAGATGGTAGTGCCTCGCCTCTCAGTCTTCCTACATGCAGAGTGCGTATGTGTCGCCAGTTGCTAGGGGAGGAGGTGTTCTTTATTTGGAGATGTTAATTCCAATCTTCACACTGTCATTTGACCTCACAGTGTGAGATGAACCCATTGACTTCTCTGTGCCTTAGATTCTTATCTCATGGAAGGGATTGTTGCCTGACCTGGAGACTACCTCAGGGACTTCTAGTGAGGACAGGTGAGGTTAGGAAGACTCAAGAACCTGTGGTACCAAGGTTCTCAGTGCTGACTATATGCTGGAATCACTTGGGGAGCTTTTTTAGAATGTTGGTTTCTACACCCTCCCTTTCTCTTCCACCTCTGACCAATGAAATCAGAACCTGAGGCATCAGCATGCTTTGAGATGCCTTGAACCACTGCTTAAGAAGGAAGGACAAACACACTGCTACCTTAGAATAATCAAGTAAGATCTAGGACTTTCTGAAAAAGTTCCTTTAGGAAGAACAGGCATTTCTTGAGGAATGACCATGTTGGTCAACGCGTTGACCTACGTATTCATGATACAAGCAACTGCTGTCTAAGCATGTTCTCGTTTTGCTTCTTGTCCAGCATTTGTAAACTCAAACATGCTTTCATTTCCTTAAACAGTTTGTGAAGCCTTGACAACAAATGTAAACAGCCAGGAATTTATACATCTGCTAAATATGTGTTAAGGGTATTCGTTACTGAGAGAAAAGCCCCTTCCCTCATTAACTCCTGTGGTAATCATAAACTCGATTTTACCCAGAACATTGAAGTGCCTCAGTGTCTGTATGATTCAGTGGAGCAGGTGCTGGCATGCTTACCTGCGCACTCGCCCTTTCACTAGCACCTCAGGATAATTATCCCAGACTCGGGATATCTGGTAGTGTCAGAAATGTATGGGATCCACAGAATTTGAAAACAGCAGCAAAGCTACAGAGTGTGTTTTTGTTGACAGCCACGGTTGTGTCAAGCAGGTGTGGATCCAGCCCTGTTGTGGGGGTGGGGGACTCTGCTGGGGAAGACAAGGGGCCAGAGTAAGTCCCCTGCAGCATGTGGGTGCTGTGGAGAAAATTCAGTGATACGCTTGTCTCTGATCCTAGATGCAGAATCTGTACCTAAGAGGAAATGACTTCTGAAATAAGGTGATTTTATGAATGTTTGAAATGCCCAGAGCATTAAAGTAATATTTCAAGCGTCTTTGTGCCCTTTGGTTCTATCATCTCATCATGGTGGTTGACTGGCCTAGGATATCACTGGTTATATGAATCCACAGTTCTATTGCTCAGGTAGGCAGACTTTTTCCAGAAAGGGTCAGAGTCGTAAATATTCTAGGCTTTGCAAACCAAACAGGTTCTTTGTTGAATATTATTCTTCTTTTTAACCAACTCTTAAAAACAAACAAACTTGGTTGACAGGCGGTACAAACACAGGCCAGATGTGGCTATTGCTTGCTGACACAGCATGTTACCCAAGACATAAGCCAACAGACTGTCCTTTGAAACTGTAATGTGCTCCTCCAAGGTGAAGCATTGAAATAATTTCTGCTGCCAGAATCTGGTGCATCTCTTCCCTGCCTTGTGTGTTGTCTGAATCGTGCTACAGCTGGTCAGGTGAGACCCATGGTTGTGAGAAAGCATTATGTGTGCTTCAGACATGGGAGGAGGTAGAGGGGCTTCATAAAATGACTCTACAATCAGCGGGAAGACCGTGAAGTTCTAAGAGTTCACTAAGGCCACGTATATGAATATCTGTAAGCGTCACCACCTCAGGCATTTAGTGTCATTTATATAAATTGTAGTTAACTTGTAACTTCCTGTGTGATGAGGCTGAATGCTTTGGACTTCTTTCCCATGTATGGCTGCTTTCGCTCCATAAACATCTTCTGGCACAAAGATTTGTGGCCTTCCACAAATGGAAACCCTGGCGTAAGCACTCCAGACACGTTTCTGATTTGATGTGATACACACCTACCAGACTCGGTGTAGACTGCATGGGCAGGGTGCAGGGACAAGCAGACAGGGACCCAAGCAGGAAACTACTTAGGATCCTGAGAGTGGACAGATTCAAAGCCTTTGGAGGACTTCTCTTCATGGGCTGGTCCTGCTTGCTGTCAGGAGCTGCCCTTTCTCCTTAAAGAACCTGAAGTTACCCATGGCCGCAGAAGTTCAGTGATATTTTAAAGATGTCTCCCTCGAAACATCCCTAAGGGCAAAGGGAAATGAGCCCCTGTCCCAGGGAATCCTTTGCATAGGTTGATTGCTGCAAGCCAAGATTCCTTTTCAAAATTCACATGAAAGGACATCAGTAAGAACAGCAGGGTAAAACCTCTGAAAATCCTCTCTCCTTGAAAGGGATGGGCACACTGGCAAAAACTGTCTAGAAATTAACCAACGGCTTGCAACAATCCAAAAACATTTATTAAAGAAAAACCATTCTACCTTGATTAAGAATAGCAAATTTTGGAATGTTTTAATTCACTCTATTTTCATTCCCCTTTTCTTAGCTCTGTAGTAGCCTTGGAAATGAAAAGCCCCACGATCATGGTAAAAGGCGGGAGTCTAGCAACAATTGGAGGATACAGAGGGGTTTAAGCTCCTCCAAAAAGCCCCATTCCCAGTGAATTGTCATTGACCTGTCTGGCTGTTCCATGTAAGTCCTCATCTCAGGGCTTGTCTTCGGCACTTCTCAAAGTGGGCCTGGTGTAAACAACGTTTTCCCTATGTGAGTTTGTTAAAAATAATCAGCAATTGTTTATCAGCTTCCTGGGATGGCCGTCAAAGTTGGAAGGAACAACAAGCTGACCAAAAAACTTAGGAAAGAACAAAGAAGGCCACACACATGTATAGGGCTGTGTGCAGGCCTGGGGAGACCTGAATTCCTGCCGCTTTTTTTTTTTTTTTTTCCTTTTTAAGTAGGAGCCCAGCACAGGGCTTGAACTCACAACCCTGAGATCAAGACCTGAACTAAGAACAAGAATCAGATACTTAATAGACTGAGCCACCCCAGCACCCTGAATTCCCACAGTTTTTACCTCCATATGACCAGGAGGATCTACACAAGCCTCCCTGGCATGCCCAAGGCGCATGAGCGGACACACACACACACACACACACACACACACACAAACACACACACCCTTGGCAAAGACGGAGACTTACTGGTCCAAGTGTTTAAGGGAATCTGTTCAATCATTAGTTGACCACTAAGCTAAGAGCAGAGACTTCAGTGGCCACACACATCAAAGAATATAAGCTTTACAGAATTATTTCAGGAAAGTCTAATCAATGACAACAATAAATCCTGGAGAGGATAGAGCATCTGGTTTCCAAAGTTGCCCCAACATAGTATTACATTTTTCCAGTTTTCAGCATAAATTATGGGACATGCAAAGAAATAAGAAAGTATGGCCCTTGGAGGGAAAAGGCAATCAGTAGAAACCATCCCTGAGGAAGCCCAGGCATTGGTCTTATTGCACAAAGACTTTAATTCAGCTATTTAAATGTTTAAAGAACTAAAAGAATGATGAGAATGGTGTCACCAGAGAGAATATCATTAAAGAGATATAAATTGTTTATATAATTTATATATCTATGTCTATAAAAATAGAACCAAGTAAGAATTTTGGCTTTTAAAAGTACAGTAATGCAAATGAAAAATTCAGTAGAGGGCGTGTAGGTGGCTCAGTTAGTTAAGAGTCTGCCTTCGGCTCAGGTCATGATCCCAGAGTTCTGGGATTGAGCCCTGCAAGTTGTTGGGCTCTGTGCTTAGCCTAGAGCCTGCTTCTCCCTCCGCCACTCCCCCTACTTGTGCCATCTCTCTCTCTCTGTCAAAAAAGTAAAATATTTTGGCAGGGTGCCTGGGTGGCTCAGTGGGTTAAAGCCTCTGCCTTCGGCTCAGGTCATGATCTCAGGGTCCTGGGATCGAGCCCCACATCGGGCTCTCTGCTCAGCGGGGAGCCTGCTTCTTCCTCTCTCTCTGCCTGCCTCTCTGCCTACTTGTGGTCTCTGTCTGTCAAGTAAATTTTAAAAATCTTAAAAAAAAAAGGATTATAGGGGACTCCTATGAACAATTTTATGCCAACAAATTAGATAACCTGCCCCAAAAGGGCACATTCCTAGAAAGACACAAAACTGATGAACCTGACTCAAGAAGATAGAGAAAATCTGAACAGATGTAAAAAGTGGATTGAAGTAATGACCAAAAAAATCTTTTCATAGGGAAAAGCCCAGCATCAAATAGCTTCACTGCTAAATTCTACCAAATGTTAAAAATGTAATGTAGCCAGACAATGCATTTTTCTTCAGCCCTGAAAGAAAAGAAGTACTGAAACTTGCTGTAACATGGATGAACCTTGAAAGCAGTGGAGAGATTGTGAGGATGATCCGTTCAGAACTTGTGCTCTGAAGAGGATTCTTGGTAGTTGAAGAGGGACAAGGAATCAGTGAGTATTTGTATTGTTTTTTTGTATTGTTCTGTTAAACAGCTTTTCCAGCAAATTTGTAAGCTGATGGAAATGGTTGTTCCAACAATAATCCCCTCATTCTCTTGCCTTCAAAGAGTTCCTGACTGGGGTGGGGGGGGGGGGCGAAGGAAGAGTTTTCCTTTGAAGGAGCAGAGACATGATAAAACGGGAGGAGGCAGAATTTAGGGTGCAGGTGCGCGCATCTCGTTCGGTTTAATGGTGTCAGCACTGAACAGAAACAGAAGATAACTTTTAAAAGTGATACAGGAATAAGAACTACCAGCTGACCTAGGTAGAGGTAAGACTGACAGAAAAGGGATGGATTCCCAAGGGGCAGGAGGACACTTTTAGGAGTGGTGGATTAATTCGTTACCTTAATTATGGTGATGGCTCCACCCTGTGTATACATGGGTCAAAACCTATCAACGTGCACACTCTAAACGTGTAGTTTACTTCAAGCCAATTGTGCCACAATACAGAATACAACTGTTAAATACACACCCAAAGGATGAAGTTGAAAAACATGTGCCGGCATTCCTTGATAAACCCATATCCTGGGGGGGGGGAGAAGTGATTCATAGGACTCGCACAAACTCCAAGGATCTTAAGGCTGTTAGTCTCCTCGGATGTCCCGGCCTCCAGCATGCCTCAGGAATCCGGTCTAGATGTGGGGAGGGGGCTAGCGAAGACAGACCACTTCTTCACCATCGCAAGGCAGCTTTCAGGACTTAAGAGCTGGGTGGTGACAGCAGTCGGTCTGGTTCCCAACTTCTGCTTTTTTCCACAAGTCAGGGTCAGCATCAGGCATCAGCTTCGGAAAGCGATCACGGGAAACAGGAGGGGAAGGAATTTCTGAAGACCACTCTCCTCCAGGCCTAATCCACTGCGCGAATAAACGCTAAACAGATCACTCGACTAACAAGGCGCAGGGCTGGCGTGAAACGGATCTCCGCCATCCGTCGGCGGAGCGGGGATTAGGTGGGACCGCCGCGCTCTGGCTCTGTATAGTTCCAGACCGGCCCATTCACTCTGTGGTGTAGGTTTCAGGTCGACCCTGTAAAATCGAAGGGCCAAAGTCCGGCGGAACCGGAGGAACTACATTTCCCAGCAGGCCGTGGGCGCCGGCGTGCCCGCCCTTCTTCCCGGTGGGCGCCGGCGTGCCCGCCCTTCTTCCCGGCGCGCGCAGAGCGGTCTCTGGCTGTGGGTGTGCAGGCGGACGCATGGATCCAGGCGGACGCATGGATCCAGCCGGCCGGTGGCAGAATCTGCCCAGCGGGCCTAGCCTAAAGCACTTAACTGACCCGTCTTATGGGATCCCGCGGGAGCAGCAAAAGCCAGCGTTGCAGGAACTGACGCGGGCGCATGTTGAGTCCTTCAACTACGCTGTGCGCGAGGGGCTCAGCCACGCGGTGCAGGTGAGCCCGGTGTCCTCCCCGGCTCCTGTCCGCTCTGCGTTGCCTGGCGCCGCTTGCCCCTGTGCGTCCCGTGACTGGGCGAAGCTCGAGGCGGGCAGAGGAGAGGGGCCCCGCGGGGCTGGAGGAGGGAGGCGGGTGGCAGGGTGCGTGTGTGGCTCTGGGGTAATGGGAGATCCAGGAGGCGGGAGTGTGGGGGGGAAGGGGAGTGGGGCCTGGGTGGAGTGGGGCACTGGCCTCGGGTAGGGGTCCTAGATAGATGGCTTGGAGGTCCCGATATAATACCAAATAGTTGTACCCCTCGATCGCGCCGGACCCCGCGCGGGGCCTGGCAATTGTAGTCAACTTGACTAGGGGAATACTAGATGTGTTTGTCACTGCTGGATTTCTTTGTGACCGGAACCCGTAGTGTTTTGTAGGACAGGTCCAGCGTGCGGTGACAGCCATGCACAACGCACGCGCTTTCATATCACTGGGAGTTTCACTTCTCCGGGAAACTTCCCTGAAAAGGTTCTGAGCCCATTTGCCCAAAGACTGTACTGTGGGAGGTCGTCCTTCCACGGTTTTCTTCGCTCACAGCTTTAAAGGGAGAAACTGCTGGACACCTGTTCTGAATTAGGTGGGTGTTGAGGAAGATACAGATGAGGCATAGAAGCCAGATTGGGTATCCGTAATACTTGCTCAGCGTTAAGTGATTGATCTAAAGGATAAGGTAGGAGAGTTCAAGTGAAGGTGGGCGGGGTGGTGGTGGTGGTCGAGTCTCCTTTAGTCAGCATAGCCACTGTCTCCAGGTGCTAGGCTCTGAGGGTGAGGAGGAGGCAGTCCTGTGTGAGACACAGTTCTTGCTTTTGAGGCCTTGGTATCACGTTTTGCGAGTGGAGTGGAGGAGAGGGACACATGGAAGCAGTCAGTGCCAGTACTCTGGAGAACTGGAGCACATAGGAGGCAAGGCTAATCCCAGGTGCTTTGAGACAAGGCAGGGTCAGGTGAATTGAAGGGGGGAGGAAAGTGCACTCCCTCAGGGGAAGCGGAAGAGCACAACTCAGGGGACATTACTGTGTGGGTTTGTTGGGTAGGATTTGTGTCCTGAGAAATAGGGGTAGTAGATTAGCCAGTTTCTGATACTTGAACTCTCCAAATAATACATGAGCATTGAAGTTTTTTTGAAGATTAATTAATACTCCTTCACCTTTTGGCAACAGATAAGGCTGATGAGAAATATTTGTGTCGTATCTCTGAGAAAAACCATATCTAGTTAAAGGTTATTGAGCATTGGGGTTTATTGAAACAGTGAAAAAAAGAGTCTGGGATTCAGATGATCAAGGAAGACTTGCTCTAAAATAAAAATGCACGCATACACAAGACTTTTTAGGAGGAGTCATAGATAGACTGGTGGTTCTCAAACTTTTTGGTCCCAGAACAACCTCCCGCTCAAAATTCTTGAGGGATCGTAAAGAGCTTTTGTTTATCAGTATTTACTCTATTAGAAATTGAAGTTGAGAAGTTTTTAGAACACTAATTCATTTAAAAGATAAACCAATTAGATACTAACATTTTTAATAAAAATATTTTGGGGAAGGATGAAGGTGGTGGTTACCAAGGTGTAGGTCCTGGGAGTCTGATGGCTGCAAAGGGCAGCTGGGACCATGGTGCTGTTGGGTACACAGACAGCCTCCCACATTACCAAGGATGTGCTCTTGGGGCCATATCCCAGGGGCCCTATCCCAAGACCCCAGAAGAACCGGCCACTGCTGCCAAGAAGTATAATATGGGGGTGGAAGACTACCAGCCATACTCAGATGACAGACAACATGGGGTGCAGCGACTACCCAAAGCTCCCTGACCACTCTTGACAGGAGAGGGATCCATGGTATGACTGGGACTGCCCAGGCCTGAGGTTGAACTGGGATGAACCGATGTACTGGAACCTTGACATGTACATCGGGAGCCTTGTGGACACATCCCCTATGCCTGTTTCCTGAAATCTCATGTGTAAGCACCTCTTGGGCTTCGTGATCTTCATGGTGTTCATGTTTTGGGGTGGGGAAACTTATGCCACCTACCAGACCATGGGGCCAAAGCGGTATCCTTTTAATAATCTATACCTGGAACGAGGCAGCAATCCCACTGAAGAGCCCAAGCTGGTGGTTCTTTATGAAATCTGAGGAGGCTCCATCAGCTTTGTGCCCCCTAAGGGACTCCCCTATTTCTAGAGATTTAACTTTAATGAAATCCCTGATAAAACTTAGTGCTATGGTTTAAAAAAACTTTTTTTCTAAAGCAAAAAAAATTAAAGGTAAATGATATTTTTGCACATTTTTTAAATGTCTGGCTTATTAGAAGACAGCTGGATTCCCATTTCTGCTTCTGTATTCGATGTCTCGCAATATGTTGTTTTAATTAAAAGTATATGTAGAGGGGTGCCTGGGTGGCTCAGTAGGTTAAAGCCTCTGCCTTCGGCTCAGGTCATGATCCCAGGGTCCTGGGATCGAGCCCCGCATTGGGCTCTCTGCTCAGTGGGGAGCCTGCTTCTTCCTCTCTCTCTCTCCCTGCCTCCCTCTCTGCCTACTTGTGATCTCTGTCAAATAAATTAAAAAAAAAAAATTAAAAAAAAAAAAAATAAAAGTACATGTAGAAAATGTAGCCTGCCCAGATAATGATGCTGCACCGTGAGACTAGGAGAAAATGTTGTTGCAGAGAACACAGTAAAGTAAATGACTAACAGAGTCCAGGGAAGAATAGCCTTTGTCATATTTTTGTTTAGAGTTTTGCCCAATTTGGGGATGCGGGGGGATGGATTCCTTCATTCTGTGAGTCCAAATTAATACATCACAGTCATCTTTTCAGAATACTGTCGATTCTCATTTTTCAAGAATTCGTATTTATTAATTGCCTACTCACTAAAATTTATTTGTAACCCCCCAAGTCAATATTCACCATGTGCAGGGGCACCTGAGTGACTCAGTGTAGGTTAAGCCTCTGCCTTTCGCTCAGGTCATAATCTCAGGGTCCTGGGATAAAGCCCTGCTTTGGGCTCTCTGCTCAGCAGGGGGCCTGCTTCCCCCTCTCTGCCTACTTGTGATCTCTCTCTGTCAAATAAATAAATAAACTCTTAAAATATTCACCACGTGCAGAGTGGTGAAAAATTTGAATTGCCCAACGGCCATCATCCCAACTGAGGCCCAAGATGGTGATGCTCCGCTTTCTTGTTTCAAGCTCTTGTATTCTTCTCGAACTCTGTCCAGTTTTTCTCATTCTGGTGCTTTTTATTGGTGATTTCACTGTTTAAGATGGTCCTCAAGCACAGTGCTATCTAATGTTCCAAGTGCAGAAAGGCTGTGACGTACCTCTTAGGAGAAAATCTGTGTTAGATAACCTTTGTTCAGTCATGAGTTAATGCTGTTGGCTGTGGGTTCAGTGTTAATGGATCAACGTATATATTAAATAAGGTATCCTTAAAACAAGGTTATATATTGATCAGTTGACGAAATGTGATCGGGGACCCACAGGAACCTAATTTTGTCTTTCCCCTCAGAATGGTGGTTCAGTATTCACTAATCCAGTGTTTGTCAACTTTATAGACCATAACTATCTCAAGTAAAGAGATCGTATTGAGATATAGATAGTGCAACTATGGCTTGAAAAACTGAATCTTCCCCCTTTTAAAAATTAATGCTTAATTTTAATCCTTAGACAGGACAGATTAAAATTTCATTTTAGAATAAAATATTAAATTCTAAAACAATGCCAGCTTTAGATAAAATTGTAAAATTTAGAAAAGGGCAACTGAACTGACATGAGGAGGAGAATCTTTATTTTCTTGGCCCCACTTTCGGCATTCTTGTTCTAACGCTAAGGCTAGGGGGTTGTTCATAGTTGATTGTAGGGTAGCTCAATGATGCCCTTTCCTCAGAAGAGCAGAACTTCCCCCAGGAGCGGTGCAAAGAAGCAGCTGTTGTGGCAGAGGAAGAACCACGGCCCCAACCTGTGGCTCTGGCTTCAGAACGAGGCCACCGTGGAATGAAATGTACAGATATCGAAGAAGGGCATTAGAGTGTCCGGTCCTAAATCAGCAGGTGTTTCCATATCCTTGCCTGTTAGGTGCAGTCCCATTTGTGTGGCTACATACTTAGCAGACACCAAGTATAACAGAGAAGGCAGACAATTGGTTCAGAGAACAGCTTTGTTCTGTACATAACTGTCCCTCAAGCCTGCTACGAATCTGACTTGTAGTAGACTGTCATGATCTGAAGTAGTACGTTACCGTTTTAGGGATTGGGGTGTGAGTAGAATGGATGTAACTTTAACCGTCTTCCTAGATAGGTCACCTGCTACATGGTAGGCATCAGTGCTTGTAGAACGTGTGGGGTTTGAAAGAACCCTAGAGAAAGAGGGTCTTGGAGAAATGCAAGCAGTTAATAGTATGGATTATATTTCAGGCTATCCCTCCCTTTGAATTCGCTTTCAAAGATGAGCGCATCTCCCTTACTATTGTGGACGCTGTCATCAGCCCGCCCATGGTTCCGAAAGGGAACATCTGCAAAGAGCTCAACATTTATCCAGCCGAATGCCGGGGCCGGAGGAGCACCTACCGGGGCAAGCTGACGGTCAGTACAAGTGACAGCATGCAACCCTCACACGGTGCGTTTGTGAGACTACAGCTGACGCCTCATAAAGCATATACCAGCATTCTGCTTTCTTAGCACGGTTGTCCAAGAGATTCCATCTTCTAAATCGAAAGCATACACTCATTTACTTTCCGGCCTTTCCTTACTCTCTTAAAATACGAGTTCTTGTAGATGCATGTAGTTTCTTTTTCTTAAGTATTTTTTTTTTCTCTCCTTTCCCTTTAGGCTGATATCAGCTGGGCAGTGAATGGAATCTCAAGAGGAATCATTAAACAGTTTCTTGGCTATGTTCCCATCATGGTGAAGTCTAAGCTTTGTAACTTACACGGCCTTTCTCCCAAAGCCCTCATTGAGCACCATGAGGAAGCAGAGGTAACTGCGGGTGCCCGGTATGCTGCAGGGCTGGGCGATGCTAGAGAGGCCCCGAGGTGGGGGCAAGAAGATCCCACACTCATCAGTGGGAGTCAGGTTTTCCTTCTCTGCCTCCCTTCTGGATAGGTTAAACGGGGCTGGCTCCCTGGTGTGCATCTTGTGCTGGGCTCAGAATGAGGCTCAGAGACAGTGTATGAGAAGTGGCCATACAGTTAGAGAACATTATTATTGTGGGGGAAGAATTGAGCGTCTTTTCCCCAATTTTCCATAGGATACACATTTAGAGATGTTCTGCTTTGCCAGCAGTAAGACTGTGAGCATATTAAACGCTTCCCCTACCTTCCCTTCGGCGTCTCTTTCAGCCACGTTAGGTGGCTTTGCAGTATTGAGTTGGAGTGATCAGGAGCACAGACTCTGCCTGGAGTGGGGAGACTGTGTAACATGTAATGTGGCGGGGTGAGCGTGATGGTGTCAGATCTGGGTTTGACATGCAGATGCTCCACTTACCACTTATGTGGGTTTGGGCACATTCCATCTTTCTGAGCGTCCGTTCCCTCTGCTGGGCATAACAACTGTGCCACTCGTTATTATGAGGATTAAATGGGATGGTTACATAGAACTCCTAGCATGCTTATACCTGCTTCAGAGTAGGACTGCCACTGTAGTAGTTTTTTGTGTTTTTTGTTTTGTTTTGTTTTGTTTTTACAGAAATGAGATACTAGAACTGTGAAAAAATAGTTTCCTCTTTAGCTAATCTGAATTTCTGGTTTCCAGAGTTTTTGTACAGTTTGTTTTTTTTTAACTTATTTGGGAAACCTTATTTGCCTGGAAGCAAATGGCTATTGTTTTCATCTCTTTACAGTAAGGTTTTTTTGTTTTTGTTTTGTTTTTTAAATATCATGTGAAGACAAATCATTTTAGGGGACAAAAGGGCAAGTTAGGTCAAGCCTGTCTAGTGGAAGAAAGTACCCTGATTTTCTTCCATACTTTTCTCCCAGGTCCCCAGAACCTTTTTAATGTACTTGAGAAGACTGTTAGTTCACACACTGACAGATTCCATACAGTTTCCTAGGGACCTGTAGACCCTTTCGCCTCCGTGTGCACCTGGCACTATATCTGGCAGGTAGTTTCATGTTTACAATTAATGTATCTTATTTTTTTTAATTAACATAAAATGTATTATTTGCTTCAGGGCTACAGGTCTGTGAATCATCAGTTTTACACAACTCACAGCTCTCACTATAGCACATACACTTCCCAGTGTCCATTACGATTAATGTATCTTTGTTTAACAAATTATAATTCATCTCTTCGGCAGGAAATGGGAGGCTATTTTATAATAAATGGCATTGAAAAAGTCATCCGAATGTTGATTATGCCTAGGAGGAATTTCCCCGTTGCAATGATAAGACCAAAATGGAAAACCAGAGGGCCTGGCTATACTCAGTATGGTAAGTTGTAGTGACTTTTGGAATGTTCTTTTAGAAAAGTTTTGTTTTTCAGGGGCGCCTTCGTGGCTCAGTGGGTTGGGCCTCTGCCTTCGGCTCGGGTCATGATCTTGGGGTCCTGGGAGCAAGCCCCACATCAGGTTCTCTGCTCGGCGGGGAGCCTGCTTCCTCCTCTCTCTACCTGCCTCTCTGCCTACTTGTGATCTCTCTCTCTGTTAAATAAATAAAATCTTTAAAAAAAAAAAAAGACAGAGAAGTTTTGTTTTTCTAGTATGCATTTCTGTGCTAAGAATTTATAGTGAAAAACCCTACTTTCTATTATGTGTCCTTTTTTTCACATTGAAAGAGCACATGTATTTATGGTATTGCTTACGAAGATGGAGGTTGGCCTGACTTAATCAGAGGTTGGTATGGGTCTCAGAAGTCTCCTGGTGCAGGCTGCCGTGGCGTTCCTCTTGGGGTCCCTGGCAGACAGCCACCTGGACTCTGAGCACTCTCTGTGACCGGGCCTGGCTTCTAAGAAAACATTTTACATTCTTGGGCAGCCCTACAGTTAAATAATTTATTCTAATAATTGAGCTAAAAATCAGCCTCTAATGATAGCTCTACATACTGGATCTAGAATAACAGCATCTCTGCAAGTCACAATGTCTAGTCATTTATCCTTTTGCATCACTGATGCAGAATGTCTCAGCGATCTTTGTTTGACGCAAACAAACTTAAAATCTAAAATTCTGCTTTTCTCCATTTGAACTCTTTGATCAAGCCATCATCTCTTGACTGGATTCCACAGGGTTTGAGGGATATAAAGTGCTGTGTGATCAGGCTCCGCAGGGTGCCAATGATATAACGTGTTATAAGACACGGACCCTGCTCTGGAAGGAAACTTTGGAGTTGGATTAAATTTCTATAGCTTCGGTTACTAAGAGGTTTTCAACCAGGGAGGTTTTGCACCCTAGCGGACATTCGGCAAGGTCTGGAGGCGTTTTTGGTTGCCAGTCTTTGCTAGCCTTGGTGATTTGGCTCTATTTTTAAGAGGGTAAATAGGGGCGCCTGGGTGGCTCAGTGGGTTAAGCCTCTGCCTTCGGCTCAGATCATGATCTCAGGGTCCTGGATTCAATCCCCGCATCAGGCTCTCTGCTCAGTGGGGAGACTGCTTCCCCTCCTCTCTCTGCCCACTGCTCTGCCTACTTGTGGTCTCTTTCTCTCTGTCAAATAAATAAATAAAATCTTTAAAAAAATTTTATTCAAGAGGGTAAACATTATTCAGAAGAAAAAACAATGACGGAAGCAGTTACGATATTACTGAGTTTTTGACTTCTTGCTTTGTTTCAATAGGAGTCTCAATGCACTGTGTGAGGGAGGAACATTCTGCAGTCAATATGAACCTTCACTACTTGGAAAATGGCACGGTTATGTTGAACTTTATTTATCGGAAAGAACTATTTTTTCTTCCTTTGGGATTTGCACTTAAGGTGTGACTTCATGAATATATTTCTTTTGCTATGAAGACCTTCAGTGGGGGGGTCACGTTCTGTGCAGAATGGATGAATAGGGTCTCCTTAGCGGTGTTCATGCTGTACCAGCTGTGCACTGCTCCGTAACAAATTCCCCAAAATTTGGTGGCTTAAACCACCCGTAAACATTTCCCTCTTACTATTTCTGTGGCCAGAAGCTTGGAAGTGGCTGGGACTGGGGGGCACGTCTGCCTTGGGATATCAGGAGGTTGCAGTGAGATGTCAGTAGGGGCTATGGTCATTTAAAAGTCTTGACCAGGGCCAGAGGGTCCACGTCCAGGGTGGTCGCTCACGGCTGGCCCATCATTATGGGCTATTGGTAGGAGGTCCCAGTTCCTCCACATGGGCCTTTGGACTGGCTGCTTGAGTTAGCAAGGCTGTACCTGCAGTTCCTTCTATGACCTGTCCTTGAGAGTCACACATCTGCCTTTCCACTGTATTGTCTTGGTCACACGGGCCAGTGCTGACTTAGTTTGGGAGGAGGCTGCATAAGGCTGTGAATACCAGAAGGCGAGGCTTACTTGGGCCATCTTGCCGTCTTATCATAGCCTCTAATGAGAGCCCTACCTACTGTATCTAGAATAACAGCATCTCAGCAAGTCACAATGTGTAGGCATTTATTCTTTTGCGTCACTGATGCAGAATGTCTTAGCAATCTCTGTTTAACGCCAAAACAAACTTAAAATCTTATCTTGGAGAGTTCATTTCGATTCACCGATAGTGGAGTGTTAATTTTTCTTGGATATTAGAAAAATAGAAAATTTTTACCGAACGGGTAAAATGGTTTATTATTATGAGTAATTCAAAAGAAAACCTTTTTTTGTTTTTTTGTTCTAGGCGCTTGTCAGCTTTTCCGATTATCAGATTTTTCAGGAGCTCATGAAAGGCAAAGAGGAGGACTCTTTCTTTAGGAACTCCGTTTCTCAGATGTTAAGGATTGTCATGGAAGAGGGTTGTTCCACACAAAAGCAGGTTCTTAACTATCTAGGTGAACGCTTCAGAGTCAAGCTCAGTCTTCCTGACTGGTGTCCAAATGAACAAGCTGCAGAGTTTCTGTTTAAGTATGTGTGGTTTTGCTTAAACTGCGTTTTTGTTGTTTTTTTTTTTTTCATGGGGCGGAAGATGTCAGTGGTTCTTTTTATTGGTTGTAGTTAGTGCTGGTAAGTTATCTGGGACTCAGAATGGACCTGCGGGTAGGATCCTGGTCTAAGGAAGTAGGGACTAGCCCTGTGTTTCCATGGCCATCCTCACCTTTTCCTTTTATGATAGTTTCATTTTATTTTATTGTACTTTTACACTTTTCCTTTGAAATAACTTCGGACTTCTGGAATCGCTGCAAAAATAGTATGGTGGACGCTTCCATTCGCTAGTCGGTATCACTTTGACTACATTTGCTTTCGTAATTTCTCTGCACATGACAAACATGTTTCTTTGTGCAACATTTGAAAGTTGTAGACAGGACGTCCCTTTCTTTCCCCAAGGCAGGGACTCTGGGTTCTGTAACCACTCTCTAGTTCTTAGCACCATCCAGTATGTAGCCATAAGACCCATCAGGAGCCCTTGAATGGCCAGTGCAACTGAGAAACTGAATTCTTAAGTTTATTTAATAATTTTAATTAATTTGGGGCACCGGGGTGGCTCAGTGGGTTAAAGCCTCTGCCTTCGGCTCAGGTCATGATCTCAGGGTCCTGGGATCGAGCCCCGCATCGGGCTCTCTGCTCGGAGGGAGTCTGCTTCCCCCTCTCTCTCTGCCTGCCTCTCTGCCTACTTGTGATCTCTGTCAAATAAATAAATAAAATCGTTTAAAAAATAATTTTAATTAATTTAAATGTAAATGGCCACATGGTACTTGTCACACCATGTTGTCCAGCACAGCTCTGGACCTTGTGATGATGTGCTGTCCTTTTGCTTATGTTGCCAGTGACAATGAAAAGCAATGTTTTGAAAATGAGTAAGCTCTTCTAGGTAAAGAGGAATCAGGCCCCTTGGTCGGTAGATCATCAAGGACTAGTAGCAACAAAACGGTTTTTTAAGCTTTGCTTTCTCTTTTGACAGTCAGTGCGTCTGTATCCACCTGAAATCCAATACGGAAAAGTTTTATATGCTTTGTCTCATGACCCGGAAGCTCTTTGCATTAGCCAAAGGAGAGTGCATGGAGGACAATCCGGATAGTTTAGTGAATCAGGAAGTCCTGACGCCTGGTCAGCTCTTCCTCATGTTTCTGAAGGTAAGCGCCTGCTGCTCTCGCCCCGGCCAGCTGCCCTTCTCGTGGAATGGTGTGGCAGTTTCCGGCAGTATTGTTTCCTGCGTGGTTATGATTTGTAGTTTGGGCGTTTTACATAGTCCGCCTTTTCTTTTTGTGTGTTTGCTGAGCAGTAAGGGACTTGATCAAAGATCTTAGTTTATACCAAATTCAGAAATGTCCTTCATGGGGCGCCTGGGTTGCTCAGTGGGTTAGGCCTTTGCCTTCGGCTCAGGTCATGGTCTCAGGGTCCTGGGATCGAGTCTCGCATCCGGCTCTCTGCTCAGCGGGGAGCCTGCTTCCCTGCTCTCCTCTGCCTTTTCTGCCTGCCTCTCTGCCTACTTGTGATCTCTCTCTCTGTCAAATAAATAAATAAGATCTTAAAAAAAAAAAATGTCCTTCATGTTTTAGTGGCTAAGTGAAGACAACAGCAGATCTTGGTTGTAACATTAATGACCCCATGTGACTGGCCTAACCGTGTGTCATTTCCCTTTGCATCAGTTTTGTTTTAAGCTTCTAAACCTCTGAACGTGGGACACAGTAAGAATCTTCAGGAAGGTACACGACCGTGACCTAACCTGAATCACAGCCTTGCATTGGCCATTTCACTGAGTGTTGCTGCAGAGATTGAAGTGTCTGTCATTTCTGTGCTTGGTTCTGAGGGCTTCTCAACCGTGAGGGAGCGAGAGCGAGTGCCAGGCTGCCCTTGCTGAACTTGAGAACAGATCAGGTGGGCGCCACGCCACGTCACCTTCTGTGACATCTCCCTTCCCTGCCCTCGGCACCGTCTGCTCAGCCTCATACGCCTCAACCTTTCAGCGGAAAGGCTGGTGAACCTCCCAGGAAGGCTTCTGAGAGGCCTCTCTGGCTTCTCTTGCTCTGTCGTGTGCAGCCTTTACATATAAGTCCCCGGTCACCTGGGGACTCGCACCCAGTCCAAAAAGTGTGAGAACCTAAAAGAACGCAATTTGGCAGGAAAAACTGACCTGCAGTGCGGGGGGCTGTTTATAATTTTTACTGATTCTACTTAGTGTGACAGTTTGTATGTTTCACTGTAGAACTGTGTTTGATTACAATTCAATGCCTCAGTCTTTATCAGAGGTGTTAGGTTTGTGCGCCTGCTACCTTTCTAGAGTCTGGAAAAATTTTTTTTTTTTTAAGATTTTATTTATTTATTTGACAGAGATCACAAGTAGGCAGAGAGGCAGGCACAGAGAAAGGGAAGGAGGCTCCCTGCTGAGCAGAGAACCCAATGTGGGGCTTGATCCCAGGACCCTGAGATCATGACCTGAGCCGAAGGCAGAGGCTTAACCCACTGAGCCACCCAGGTGCCCCGAGTCTGGAAAATTCTTAATACTGAAATACATTTGGCCCAAGTGGTCCTGTGATGCACTGCTTCTTAAGGAAAAGTTTGTTGTGAGGCTTAAGTAAATATGCCAAGGGCCAGCATACAGTATGTGCCTAAGAAATGCTGCTTGCTCACTTAGCAAGTTAACGACAAAGTGACAGGAGGCAAACATGTGACTAGGGAACGAGGTTAGCTCCTCATTCCCCCAGTCTCCTCCTGTCTTGGGTTACAGAGCTGCTCCCCATGTCTCTTGATCCCAGCTTGCATGACTTTCTCTTCTCTTTTCTTTCTTTTCTGTCTTATTTTCCATTGTGTTTCAGATTTCTGGGAGAAGAAAGAGTCAGTCTTCCCTACTAGTTTGTCAGCCATCTTGTATTTTGGGTGTCATTTGGAGACTTTGACCTCCTTTTAGTTGTTTTAATGGATAGGACAACAGACTTCTCCTTGGTCTCAAAGCTTTGTTTTTGTTGCCTGTTTCTGTCTGTTGAAGCTGTTCTGACTGCTTGATAAAAGCCCTTTTTTTTGGTTGTTTAAATATTTTATTTACTTATTTGACAGAGACACAGTGAGAGAGGGAACACAAACAGCGGGAGTGGGAGAGGAGAAGGAAGCTTCCTGCTGAGCGGGGAGCCCGATGTAGGGCTCGATCCCAGGACCCTGGGATCATGACCTGAGCTGAAGGCAGACACTTAATGACTGAGTCACCCAGGCGCCTCTGATAAGAGCATCTTTTTCTCTTTGTTTTAAAGTTTTGGTTTTTTTTTTTAAATTTTATTTATTTGACTGAGCCACCCAGGCACCCCTGATAAGAGCATCTTAATGAAAACACTCTTAACACCAGAGCAAACCACTAGTGTTGAGAGTGTTGACTAGGAGCAGTTTTTCCCCACTCCAGGGGACATTTTACGGTGCCCAGAGACAGTTTTGGTTGTCACGGCTTGGGGGATGCTACAGGCATCCAGTGGGTTAGGGCCAGGGACGCTGCTGGACATCCTACACGCATGCTGGGCCCCTCACCATGAAGAACTATCCAGCCAAAATGTCAGTAGTGCTGAGGTGGAGAAACTCTCATCTACAGGCGTTTGTAGATTCTATCTTAAGAATGCCTGACTTGGGGCACCTGGGTGGCTTAGCAGGTTAAGCCTCTGCCTTCAGCTCAGGTCATGGTCTCAGGGTCCTGGGATCGAGCCCCGTATCGGGCTCTCTGCTCAGCAGGGAGCCTGCTTCCCCGTCTCTCTCTGCCTGCCTCTCTGCCTACTTGTGATTTCTCTCTCTGTCAAATAAATATATAAAATCTTTAAAAAAAAAAAAAAAAAAAGAATGCCTGACCTATAATAGTGCATGGTTTTCAGGTTTATAGGCCAGACATTTTCCATGTCAAATGTATAAATTAGTGGGCCTTTGTTGCAAACGTACAGATTACATGGGAGTAAATACAAAACGTGAATAATTTGAATGTAATGGCTTAAATTTTATTTCAGGAAAAAATGGAATCTTGGTTAGTATCTATTAAAATAGCTCTAGACAAGAGGGCTCAGAAGACGAATGTGTCCATAAACACTGAAAATTTGATGAAGATTTTTAATCTGGGAACAGACCTTACAAAGCCGTTTGAGTATCTTCTTGCTACGGGAAATCTGCGTTCTAAAACAGGTAAAACTAAACGGATTGGCTTTGTTTTAGTTGCACTGTGTTTGCTCAGTGTAGATTTATATATTGCTAAGAGAGGTTCTCTTTGAAAATGATCTTGTCCCTTTCAGTAAAGACCGATTTCATGTCGTAAATTTGACAAGTGTGTTTCGGTCTGAAGGACTTGAGACAAGGCATCCGTGAAGCTTAAATCTACTTCTCGTTGTCACTTGCATCTCTGTGGCTTTTTCCAGAATACTAAAGATAGCGTAGATCTGTGAGGAGCAGTCACCAGGACAGATAGTCTGGGAGGGTTGTAGATGTGTTCCTGTCCCTAAACCAGCTGCTTTAGAAAGGCCTGGAAGACTTATGTGGTCATTGAGAGCCCAGAAATCTGCTGGGGGTTTTTTTTTGTGTGTGTATGTTTTTGTTTTTGTTTTTTTTTTCCAAACAGATGGTACTAATGCAGTTTTTTTTTTTTTCTTTTTTGAAGATTTTATTTATTTATTTATTTGACAGGCAGAGAGGCAGGCAGAGAGAGAGAGAGGGAAGCAGAGTCCCTGCTGAGCAGAGAGCCTGATGTGGGGCTCGATCCCAGGACCCCGAGATCATGACCTGAGCCGAAGGCAGAGGCTTTAACCCGCTGAGCCACCCAGGTGCCCCCAGTGCAGATTGTTCTTAAGGATAACAACTTCTTACACATTCTCCCGGCCTCAATGATGGGTCCCATTTAGTAACTTGCTGTTTCATATTCATTTAACATTTCCCCCTAAGGAGGTAGTCGTAAAGGAGAGAGAACCGGGAGACTGATATAATTTGGAAGTCTGGGGGGTTTTACTGCCTTTTTTTGTAAACTCTTCCCACTCAGGAGAGCTAATAAACGTTATAATAACTCACTGTGTAATTTATAGCGTGCCCTGAGGTGCTTGTCCTCAGCCTCAAATCAAAAGACACTTGTGTTTTTATTTTTATTTTTTTTTAATTTTTTTAAGATTTTTTTTGTTTATTTGACAGACAGAGATCACAAGTAGGCAGAGAGGCAGAGAGAGAGGAAGGGAAGCAGGCTCCCCACTGAGCAGAGAGCCTGATGCGGGGTTCAAACCCAGGACCGTGGGATCATGACCTGAGGCGAAGGCAGAGGCTTTTTAACCCACCGAGCCACCCAGGTGCCCCGAGACTTATGTTTTTAAGTTGAGCCTGTTTCTGAATGATTTTTGTTTTATGAAGGTCTTGGCTTCCTGCAAGATTCTGGCCTTTGTGTTGTGGCTGACAAGCTGAACTTCGTACGCTATCTCTCCCACTTCCGCTGTGTGCACAGAGGGGCCGATTTTGCCAAGATGAGGACCACCACGGTACGCAGGCTGCTGCCGGAGTCCTGGGGCTTCCTGTGTCCCGTGCACACCCCAGACGGGGAGCCCTGCGGCCTCATGAACCACTTGACTGCTGTGTGCGAGGTCGTCACGCAGTTTGTGTACACGGCGTCTGTTCCCGCTCTGCTGTGCAGCTTGGGTATGTGGGGTGTGGCCAGAAGCCGTCTCGTTTGGGTATGTGGGTTTTAACAAGTGCAAACTATTAAGGTTTGCTTCTTTGGAGGCTGAGCAGAGAATTCCTGTAAGAATTGTTTCTTCTTCTGTGCTGGAGTTGGTCTGATCTCTTGGATCTTCTGTAGGTCAGGTACATTTTTGTTTGTTTTAAATGAGTGAAGGAGGAATTAAATATGGTTTTGTTCTGATACACA
The DNA here is from genome assembly GCF_010015895.1 of Lontra canadensis. NCBI lineage: Eukaryota > Metazoa > Chordata > Mammalia > Carnivora > Mustelidae > Lontra > Lontra canadensis. The sequence goes on from NW_022631138.1 coordinate 2,514,942, forward strand.
CACACACACACACACACACACACACACACCTCCCCAACCCCCAACCAAAAAAAAGATGTCAAAGTATTTGAAATAAAGCAGCATTCTGCATTGAATATCAGAAATAACGTTTTGGGTCACTCTCTGTGCATCTGGTGGCTTGACCACTGCCTCTCTAAGTATGGAACCGTGTCATTTTTCAGGAAGACAGTTGAAAAGGAGTAATCTAGTCTGTAGCCCAATGTCATCAGAGATATAGTCTTTGTTCCTGGGGATCTTCTGGCTGCTCTCTCTGCTTTGGCTGAATGTCCTGGAACGCCCACAAAGCAAATACATTTTAACAAGTAGGCAAATTCACAAGTGTGGAATCCACAAATAATGAGGGTCACATGTAGTTAGGTTTTGGGGGAAAAGTTCATCTGTTTCCATGGTTCAGATCAAAATATAGAAGGTATACATACACCCTTGTCCCCCAGCTGCTCTCCCCTCAGACAGAGTCACTAGCTGCTCGTGTGTCCTTGCTGCAGTGACTTAGAAACACTAAAGCAATACAAAAAATGTGGTTTAGAGACAAGATAACTAGCTGTCTAAAATGACGAAGCGGTTGCTGAGCCCATCTGGAGGGAATTCTGGCTGTAGGAAAAAAGCATTCCGACGTGAGCATTCTGTGTGTTTGTTTCACCAGGGGTCACTCCAGTTGACGGAACTCCACACCGACCATACAGCGAGTGCTACCCTGTCCTGCTGGATGGCGTCGTGCTCGGCTGGGTGGCTAAGGAACTTGCTCCTGGCATTGCAGATTCGCTCCGACATTTTAAGGTGATCTTGCTTCTTGGTGAATTATTCTGTGTCTTGATCTTCAATTGTCAGTCCTTTTCTCATTGTTGAGGTAGCCGCAGGATTGTCCAGAGTGGTCAGAGGGTCTGGAGATCCGAAGCTAATTCCTAAAATGCCTGGGTGGCTCAGTGGGTTAAACCTTTGCCTTAGGCTCCGGTCATGATCTCAGGGTCCTGGGATCGAGTCCTGCATCGGGCTCTCTGCTCAGTGGGGAGCCTGTTTCCCCTCTCTCTCTGCCTACTTGTGATCTCTCTCTCTCTCTGTCAAATAAATAAATAAAAATCTTAAAAAAAAAAAAAAACAAAACATGATGCAAAGGTGCCCATACATCCCCTGTAGTCACAGAGTCTTGTCTTGTGCTGGCCTCATAGGTTGGGGTCAGTGACAGATACTTTGACCTGAAAGCATTTTTTTTTGGTAGTTTCCTTGAGGCCCTACTCTAACAAATTTTAACTTTTTTTGTTTTATAAATACTAGTGGCCTGTAGAGGGCCTCAAAATAGCTTCTTTGTATTTCAAGTAATATTAAGGATAGGCAAGATACAAGTCATGTCCTGTTGGCTTCTGGATCTTGAAAGTATATTTTTAAAAAATCAAATAGAATGACATCTTTTAACTAACTTACTTGGAATGTTCCTAACGAGAGCGTTGTTACGAGATGACGAGCATTGAAGAATTGTTCTTTGGCAACAGGATGACTTGTAGTTCGTGCTCTGGTCTATTCGGTTTAGTTTTGGTTTTTTACTTTTTAAAATCGTTTTACTTTGGTGTAATTGTAAACGTAAAGATGTTTGAACAGCAAGAAGAGCTTCCATGTACCCGGTCCCGGTTCCACCAATTGTTACATTTTGTTCCACGTGGTTTATCCATCTGTACGCTCTTTATAAACAGGTACATAGTTTTTTCTTCTGAACCATTTGAGGGTAGACAGATAAGATGCCTTTTCCACAAAGACTGCTGAACATTCTTCCTCAGAACAAAGAGTTTCTCTCCTTAGTAATCATAGCACGCATTTTTTTTTTAAAGATTTTATTTATTTATTTATTTGACAGAGAGATCAAGGAGGCAGAGAGGCAGGCAGAGAGAGGGAAGCAGGCTCCGCACTGAGCAGAGAACCCAACGCGGGGCTCAATCCCAGGACCCTGAGATCATGACCTGAGCCAAAGGCAGACGCTTAGCCCACTGAGCCACCCAGGCACCGCACTGTACACTTTTTAGCGTCAGGGTAGTGGAATGTGCCCCTGGAACTCAGATGATACCAGTTGTCTCAGTCAGGTCCTTTATGGCATTGTCCTTTATGGTGTTGTTTTTGCCATCCTGGGCTGGGCCCTGGGCAGCATCGTGTATTACATAAAGTTACCATGTTGCTTTCATCTCCTTTACTCTGGAACAGTCCCTCAGCTTTTCAGGTCTTAACTTTAAAAAAAAAAAAACAAAAAAACTATAGGCCAGTTATTCGATATTCTTTAATTTATGTGAGCATGGAGCTTTCTGATGATGTGATTCAGGATATCCTTTCAAGAGGCACATGAGGCTGGCCTGTCCCGAAGCTGGCTGTGTTAATTATGATCACTCTCAGGTTGTAGTCTCTAGGTTGACCTGCTGCACTATTACCAGTTTCTGTGTAATTAGTAACTTGTGGAGAGAGATTTAGAAGCTACATGAAAGCCCTTGCCCTCATTAGATTTTCCCCCACGAGCTGGTGACTTCTTTGCAGAATTATTACTATTCTGGGGGCATCTGGGTGGCTCAGTCAGTTAAGTGTCTGCCTTTGGCTTGGGTTATGATCCCTGGGTCCTGGGATCGAGCCCCACATTGGGCTCCCTGCTCCGCGGGGGCTGCTTCTTCCTCTCCCTCTCCCCCTACTTGTGTTCCCTCTCGCTGTCTCTCTGTCAAGTGAGTGAATAAAATCTTAAAAAACAAAACAAAACAAAACAAAAAAACTACTCTTCTATTGAGGATTCTTTGCTGAGTTTGTTACTACTGTGATGGCTGCCAGATGGTTTCCTAACTCCATTGTTCCTTCGGCATTTATGAGTTGCTGTTCTGTAAGTCGAGTTTTCCCTTCTCCATTTGTTTATTTATTCACATCAGCATTGATTTATAAGACGCTTGTTTCATTTCATGAGTATTCCATTGCTGCTGCTCATTTTGATGCTCAAATTGGATCCATTTCCACCCTCTCCAGAAGTCCCTGTCCTTTGGTTTTGTTTATAAATTTACATAACAAAATTTACCATTATAACCATTTTAAGTTCTGTGCCATTAAGCACATTCATACTGTTGTGCAACCATCACCCTGTCCCTCTCTGGAAGGTTTTCGTCATCCCAAACTGAAACCCTGCCCATTCCGCAGGAGCTCCCCATTTCCCCCTTCCCTAATTCTTGGGACTGTTCTTCCACTTTGCTTCGTGAACTTTGACTTTGCTAGGTACCTCATGTCAGTGGAATCATACAATATTTGTCCCTTTGTGTCTGGCTTATTGCATTCGGCATAATGTTTTCCAAGTTCATCCATGTAGCATGGGTCAGAATCACATTCCTATTTTATTTTATTTTAAAGTAGAAGCTTCTCTAAGCCTTTCTTTTTTCTTTTTTTTTTGTTTTTTAAGATTTTATTTATTTATTTGATAGAGAGAGACACAGTGAGAGAGGGAGCACAAGCAAGGGGAGTGGGAGAGGGAGAAGCAGGCTCCCCGATGAGAAGGGAACCCGATGAGGGGCTCGATCCGAGGATCCTAGGATCTTGACCTGAGCCAAAGGCAGACGCTTAATGACTGAGCCACCCAGGCACCCCCACATTCCTTTTTTAGACAGAAGAGTATCCCTTTGTATATACCACATTTTGTTGAGCCATTCATTCATTGGTGGACGCTTGGGTTGCTTCCACCATTTGGCTGTTGGGAATACTGCTGCTATGAACCTGGGTGTCCAAGTACCTTTTCAAATCCTTGCTTTTAGAACTTTTGGGTGTCTGCCTCCCATCGGAACCATTGGGTCATACGGTAATTCCGTGCTTCGTTCTTGGGTCTGTTTGGGGACAAATCTGTAATATTTTCCCTTGGGTGTGTATTGAGTGTATTATATTAATTTATTCCCTAATAATCATCATTCTCTAGTCATAGTGATGAATAATGAATCCTAAATTCCTGGAATAAATCTCACTTGGTCTTGGTGGATTTTTTTCTTCATTGACATGAGTATCTGCTTTATAAAAAGAATTAGAAAGTTTTCCTTTGTTTTCAGTGCCCTGGAATAGTTTGTGGAGCATTGGGTTATCTGGGTCTAAGTCTGCTAGAATTCCTCTCTGAAACTGTCTGGCTAGTGCTTTCTTTGGGGGTAGTTTCTGGATACCTTTATTTCTAATATGGAAATTGATCATCTTTTAAAAGGTTTTCTACCACTCTTGAAGTCTGTTTTGGTAAACTGCATTTTATCCATTTCATCTTGATTTCTTATAGGTATGCAGAGTATACCCATGATTTTAAAATTTAGTTTTAATGTTTTTTTCCTGTTGTTATTTCCTACTCAGCACATTTGTGTGTTTGTGTCCCCTTTTTTTCTTGTTTAGGTTAAGTGAGGGTTTGTTTTTTTTTCTTTTTTCTTTTTAAGAACCAAGAATTTTGATTTGTTGTTTTGAACCTTTTTCAGTACTATGCCTCATTAATTTCAGGTTCTATCTTTGTTAACTTGTAGGGGGTTTGTGTGTTTTTGTGTCTCTGTTGGCTTTTTTTTTTTTTTTTTTAGCTTTTGCATTAAGACTTTAACCCATCTGTTTTTTTTTTGATGACTTGGTTAGCTGTGAGTGCCCTTAAGTTCTGATATATAGGTTTCATTATTTTTTCACATTTCTGTAATGTGGGTTCATATTTACCCAGGAGATGATTAATGAAAGTTTTGTTGTTTTTTAAATTCCAGGTAGAAGGGCCTTTTCATTGAGTACAGTTTATAGGTTTTTGTTTTGTTTTGTTTTGTTTTGTTTTAAAGATTTTATTTATTTGACAGAAAGAGATACAGCGAGAGAGGGAACACAAGCAAGGGGAGTGGGAGAGGGAGAAGCAGGCTCCCCGCTGAGCAGGCAGCCTGATGCAGGGCTTGATCCCAGGACCCTGGGATCGTGACCTGAGCCAAAGGCAGAGGCTTAACGACTGAGCCACCCAGGCGCCCCCATTGAATAACGGGTTTAAAATAAAAGCAGTAACGTACTATATTCTAGACATCAGAGGACAAACTTTTGCTTAGTGTGTTCGTTCACACACACCTTCTTGGTTTACCTTTCCCTGAGTCTTCCCCATTATCAGTTTGTCACATAGTAGGGCTGCGCCCCCCCAGAAAGTAGGGCTTTTGCCAGTTCTGGAAACTGGGTGAGTGGCATTCTGTGCGGTGATGAGACTGGCAGGGCACTAAGATGTTACTGGCATAACTAATTTCCTCATACTGCTTTTTATATTTGACCTCCTTTCCCATTCTGTCCACTTCCTGGGTGGCAGGAGATAGATATAAAACACATCGCTCCTTAATTGAACTTTCTTTTTGTTGAAAACAGGTGTTGAGAGAAAAAAGAATTCCTCCCTGGATGGAAGTGGCCCTTATCCCCATGACAGGAAAACCAAGTCTGTACCCAGGATTGTTCCTGTTTACCACTCCTTGTAGACTGGTGCGTCCCGTGCAGAACTTGGAATTAGGCAAAGAAGAACTAATTGGAACTATGGAGCAGGTACGTAGAGCATTGTGATTGGTGCCTGTGTGTGCTCGTGTAGTGTACAACTTCAGGAAACTTAATAACCACTGTGATTTTTGGTGTTTTTTTTTTTAATTTTTTAATGAAGATTTTATTTATTTATTTGAGAGACAGAACACAAACATGGGGAGCAGCAGAGGGAGAGGGAGAAGCAGGCTTTCCACTGAGCAGGGAGCCCGATATGGGGCTCAGTCTCAGGACCATGAGATCATGAGCTGAGCCGAAGGCAGAGGCTTAACCCACTGAGCCACCCAGGCGCCCCCTAACCACTATTTTTTAAAAGTGTTATCAGGGGGCTTGGGTGGCTCAGTCCCACTCTTGATTTTGGTTCAGGTCATGGGATCGACCCCTGCGTCAGGCTTCCATGTTCAATGGAAGCTTCAGATTCTCTCTCTCTCTCTCTCTCTGCCCCTCCCCTGCTTGTGTGCTCTCTCTCTCTCTCAAAAAAACAAAAAAAAAACAACAAAAAAAACCTTTTTATAAAGTGTTGTCATTGTTTAGTAATGATTGGGCATTTGAAAGAAAATCAGAACTTACCTTCTGCCTCCTTTGTGACCTCTCATCGAGAGAGAGGATTAGTGGTCACATCACCTGCCTGCCCATCCTGCCCTGCTCCTTTGCACCTGGCTCTAACTCAGGTGCTGAGGTGGGAACATTCCATCAGACTTACAGTATTTGCCTACATCTTCACAGTTGCAAAACTGTGAGCTTTGTGCTGCTTCAAAGTATCTTTGTTCCCCTCCTTTACAGTTGGACCAGGGTGGATTTAGAATGAAAAGCGTCAGGCAAACAGTATTTCTGCCCCGAAGCTTCCCTGTGCTTCCCAGTGGATCCCATCAGTGTTCATGATGCTGAGTGGGGAAGGTTTTCGTTCCAGTCTTTGAGTCCCAAACTCTGAGAGAGAGGGAGAGTTAATACGTTAGCCGTCAGGTACTCTGTGCCTTGAACTTTCTTGTCCTTCCTCTTTTCCAGATCTTCATGAACATTGCCATCTTTGAGGATGAGGTTTTGGCTGGTGTAACCACTCACCAGGAGCTCTTCCCCCACAGCCTGCTGAGTGTGATCGCCAACTTCATCCCTTTCTCCGATCACAACCAGAGTCCCCGGAACATGTACCAGTGCCAGATGGGTAAGATGGAGTGGAGAGTGGTGGTATTCACAAAGAAAGGCTCTTGTAACTTTTTCATTGTGAAACAATTTCAAACTCAGAAATGTTGCGAGCACGGCACAAAGAACTCCCATAAGCCCTTTATGTAGATTCTGTTAACATGTCCCACGTGTACCGATTTCCATTTGGAGGTAAGCTGCAGACCTGATGCCCCTTCACCCCGAAGTATTTCATTGTGTATTTCCTACCAGTAAGGATGTCCCCTTGCTTATTACAGGGCAAGGATTAACAACAGGAAGTGTACCATTGATGTCATTATACTGCTTTATAGTCCTTACTCAGATTTTGACGGATCGTCCCCAAAACACGGTTTATGGCAGATTTTTTTCTGTGTAGCACCTAGTCTGCGATCACATGTCGCATTTAGTTGTTGAGTCTCTTTAGTCATTTAAATGAGATCCTTAGCCGTTGTCATCTCTGACACTGATGTTTTTGAACACAAAGGTCATTTTGTGGAATGTTTGTCGATTTGGATTTGTCTGAGATCTTGTGATTGGATTTTTGAAGAACCCAAGCCGTCGTTTTTCCCCATATCCCACCACTGCCCATGCCCTGCCTGCCCACCCAGTGATTCCAGTTTCCACTGAGTGTCCTATCCCTTGAGCCTGGAAGCCTTCCTTTAGTGCTTATTTTTGTAGTTTAGGTTGCTGGCTACAAATCCTCTTAGTTTTTATTCCTCTGGAAATGTCTCTATTTGGTCTTCACCTGGAACTGGATGTACGATTCTGGTTGGACAGTTACAGTTTTTCCGCACTTAAGAGATATTACTGGGTCCCTTCTTGGTCTTTGTCATTTGTGTTAGAAGTCAGTGGTTGTACATGTCATTGTTTGCTTGTATGTAATGTGTTATTTTCTCCTATCTGTAAGATTTTCTCTTCATATCTCATTGGTAGCTGATTGTGATACGCCCACATATGATGGTCTTTGTGCTTGGTGTTTACTGGTCTTCTAAGATCCGTTTTAAAAGATGTCATCAAATTTTTACTTTTCTGCCATTATTTCTAGAAACCCTGCTTCTGCCCTATTCTCTCATACCTCCTCTGAGATATCAGTATGTGTCATCTGTGTTAAACCTTTTGATATTGCCCTACAAACCATGGGGTCTCTGTTCTTTTTTTTTTCCCCCCCCAGTCTTTTTTTTTCTTTCTCTTCAGACTGGATCTTTTTTTTTTTCTTTTTTTTTTAAGATTTTATTTATTTATTTGACAGAGAGAGAGTACAAGCAGGGGGAACAGCAGAGGGAGAGGGAGAAGCAGGCTCCCTATTGAGCAAGGAGCCTGATGCGGGGCTCGATCCCAGGACCCTGGGATCATGACCTGAGCCAAAGACAGATGCTTAACCAGCTGAGCCACCCAGGCGCCCCCAGATTGGATCATTTTTACTGATCTATCATTATCCTCACTGACTTTTTATTCTATTTCGAATATTTAATGTTTCAGCCCTTTGTTTCCATTTATTTTTTATAGTTTCTGTTTTCTCAGAGATTGTTGTCTTCTTTGTGAATTGTTTTCCTTTGTTTTTGAGCATAGTTGTAACAAGTCTTTAAAAACCGTTATCTGCTAATTACAACATCTTTTTTTTTTTTTTTTTAAGATTTATTTATGTATTTTTTAGGGAGAGGGAGAAGCAGATGCCCTGCTGCAGGGAGCCTGACTTGAGGCTCGATCCCAGGACCTCGGGATCATGACCAGAGCCACCCAGGAGCCCCGCTAATTCCAACGTTGGGTCACCTCGGGATCAGTCTCCATTGATTACATTTTTTTTTTTCTTGAGCATGGGTTCTGTTTTCCTGTTTCTTTATATTTCTAGAACTATCAGATCATATCGGGAACATTGTAAATGATAGGTTTTAGGACTCTGGGTTCTAGGGGCACCTGGGTGGCTCAGTGGGTTAAGGCCTCTGCCTTCGGCTCGGGTCATGATCCCAGGGTCCTGGGATCGAGCCCCACATTGGGCCCTCTGCTCAGTGGGGAGCCTGCTTCCCCTCTCTCTCTGCCTGCTTCTCTGCCTACTTGTGATCTCTGTCTGTCAGATAGGTAGGTAAAATCTTTAAAAAAAAAAAAAAAAGACTCTGGGTTCTATTACGTTCCTTTGAAGAGGATTGGTTTTTAGATTTAACTGATAGATAGCTGAACATAGCAGTTGAAGTATGTTCTTCTAGCCTTAGGTGGGCTTCTTAGATCTGTCCCATGAATGCACAGCTCAGCCCATTGAGATCTGGACTCAGTTTTTACGTAGAATTTAAGGCCCTCCCTTTATGTTTCTTCCCTTTCTAAAACTTAACCCCCCTGACTTTCCAGTTGCCATTGTATTCTGAACTCTATTCCTTGGCTCTTTAAGCCAGTAAGACGGTAGGTTTCTGTTTGGGTTATAGCCACTTTGGTGACTGGACAGCCGGGCCAAAACAAAAACATTAAAACCTGAAAAACGTTAGTAGTTTACTCAGTCCCATTTCTTTCATCCGAGTGTAAATTCTTCTCCAGTTCCTTACTGCTTCTGGTTACTCTCCAGTGCTTTCAGGTTGTGTGTGTGTGTGTGTGTGTGTGTGTGTGTGCCCATATGGTGTTTCTGTTTAGTATTGTTCTGGATCTTATGTGTGGAGGGTGGTCTTGTAGGACTACCCTTCTATTACTGGAAGCCAGAAGTCTCCTTTTCTGTATTTTAAAATTCTCTCTCTCTATATATATAGAGAGGGAGAGAGAGAGTCATATAGTCTTAAAAATCTTAATGTTTCAAATTGATTCTCTATAATATAAAGTAGAAAGAAGTCTTACTTTCCTATCCTGGGAATTAACAAATATTGACTTATAATGTAATTATAAATAATTATAATTATAATTTATAATTATGAAATAATTTAACAAATATTGACATTTTGCTCTCTGTAAGAAAGTAATCAGATAATAGTTACTATCCTGTTTTCACCCCTTCTCTTCCCCCACTAGTAATACCTTATATTTATATATATCCTTTATTATCCCTTTTTATGCTTTTCTTACATCATACATGTGTTCATAAACTAGGTATGGAATCGTCTGGGATGTGTTACAAATATACAGAAATCATTCTGTGCTTTTTCCCCCTCAGCATTGTCTTCATGGTCTGGTTACATAGCTACATGTGGTTCTGCTTCATTTTGATGCTGTGTATTAGTCTATAGTGAGCAGAACCACCACGATTAATTTATTCATTCCCCTATGATGAATGTTTTGTTGTTTCCTGTTTTATTTTATTTTTTAAAATATTTTATTTGTTTGAGCGAGAGAGTGAGGCAGAGCACAAGAGTGGAGTGAGAGGGAGAGAGAAGCAGACACCCCACTGAGCAGGGAGTCTGACCCAGGGCTCGATCCCAGGACTCCGAGAACATGACCTGAGCTGAAGGCAGATGCTTAACTGACTGAGCCACCCAGGCACACCTCCAATTTTATATATGACCTTTATAATCAGGGTAAAAAGATGCTAAAGTTTTTTTCCCCCCTTTGTAGGGAAGCAAACCATGGGCTTTCCACTTCTCACTTACCAAGCTCGATCAGATAATAAACTGTATCGTCTTCAGACTCCACAAAGCCCTTTAGTGAGACCATACATGTATGATTATTATGACATGGATAACTATCCAATTGGGACAAATGCCATCGTTGCTGTTATTTCTTACACTGGCTATGATATGGAAGATGCTATGGTAAGTTCTCCCAGGAGATGTTGTTACATTCCTTTTAGTTTTTAATTTTTTTGTTTACTGTGTTTTTACATCCTGGTGCATGAGTGTTCCGTTAAATGATGAATTGCTAGTCTCCATGAAAGTGGCAAGCCCTAAGGGATATTCACTAAATATTCAGATATGCATGTTTGGTGCATATTTGAGTGCATAGTATAAGGTGTTGAATGAGTATAGTCTTGGGAATATCTACCTTTTATATTTATGCATGATTAGGTTTTAAGCCATAGTGTAGGTGGCTTGGAAAATGTGTTTCGTTTTGTTTAAGATTTTATTTATTTGAGCAAGAGGGCACAAGCAGGGGGAGGGACAAAGGGAGAGGGAAAAGCAGACTACCTGCTAAGCAGGGAGCCCAATGTGGGGCTCGATCCCAGGACCCTGGGATCACGACCTGAGCCGAAGGCAGATGCTTGACTGACTGAGCCACATAGGTGCTCCAGAAAATCTGGAGTTTTCCCTTTATTTTATTTTTTTAATATTTATTTATTTGTCAGAGAGAAAGAGAGAGCACATAAGCAGGCAGAGTAGCAGGCAGAGGCAGAGAGAGAAGCAGGCTCCCCACTGAGTAAGGAGCCCTATGCAGGACTTGATCCCAGGACCCTGGGATCATGACCTGAGCCAAAAGCAGACGCTTAACTGATTGAGCCACCCAGGCATCCCTGGAGTTTTTTAAATAGAATGCCAGTTATCCTAAACCATGTATTTTCATTCTAACCACTTTTATTGTAAAAATCCCCATTTGGCCTCAGTCTCTTAAATTAACAGTTCTTTGACCTCATAGATCGTGAATAAGGCCTCCTGGGAACGAGGCTTTGCCCATGGAAGTGTCTACAAGTCTGAGTTCATAGATCTATCTGAGAAAATTAAACAAGGAGATGATAGTCTGGTGTTTGGAGTCAAACCTGGTGACCCGCGGATTCTGCAGAAGTTAGATGACGATGGCTTGCCATTCATTGGAGCCCAGCTACAGTATGGAGACCCATATTATGGCTACCTGAACCTCAACACCGGGGAAAGCTTTGTGATGTACTATAAGTAAGTTCGGGTACCCAGTGCTATTTTTAAAAGGCTGTTTCTCCATGAAGTTGCTGAGGTCAGTGAAATTTACCTTGTAAGAGGCGAATTTTGGAGAAGATACAAGTGGTAGCTCCCTGACTGACTTAGTCATAACTGAATTGGCATTTCTTTCCTTTCTTTCTTTCTTTTCTTTTTTTTTTTTTTTAGATTTATATATTTATTTATTTGACAGATTGAGAGAGAGAGAGAGAGAGAGATCACAAGTAGGCAGAGAGGCAGGCAGAGGGAGGGGGAGGCAGGCTCCCCGCTGAGCAGAGAGCCTGATACGGGGCTCGAACCCAAGACCCTGAGATCATGACCTGAGCCGAAGGCAGAGGCTTTAACCCACTGAGCCACCCAGGCGCCCCTGAATTGGCATTTCTTAAATGAGACAAAGTTTGGTGTGTGCTGGCTGGCTTTTGTTTTTCTGCTTCTCTTGTCAGTCAGGATTTGACAAGTTGCCTGTGACTTCTTTTAAAACTAGATATTCAAACTTAATCATCTCTCTCAGGATGTAGTTAGGGATTTTCCTAGCTAAAAATGTCAAGTTCATGATGCCTCTTGCTAAAATTAAAAATGTTTAGCTTATTTTACATCTATGAAATGGTTTCAGTTGTAGGTCTTTGTAGGTGGTCTGTCGCTGTTCTTTCAGGTGAGCAGAGTTCCGTAGCAAACGGAATCAGCAGCCCTGTTCACAAGTGTTTTTAGGGATACCAGCTCTCTTTGTGCTGGAGAAGAGATGTTAGAATAAGTTGTGCAGATATCCTTTATGAAGCACTAATTATGTCAATTAAAACTTAGAGGTGTCTTTGTCAGCGTAAAGAGAATAGTTAAACTTCCGTCTGCTTTTCTTACCAGGAGTAAAGAAAATTGCATCGTGGATAACATCAAAGTGTGTAGTAATGACACCGGCAGTGGGAAGTTCAAGTGTATCTGCATCACGATGAGAGTCCCTCGGAACCCGACTATCGGAGACAAATTCGCCAGTCGCCACGGGCAGAAGGGCATCCTGAGCAGGCTGTGGCCAGTAGAGGACATGCCGTTCACCGAGAGCGGGATGGTCCCAGACATTCTGTTCAATCCTCACGGTTTTCCCTCCCGCATGACCATCGGGATGTTAATTGAAAGTATGGCAGGGAAGTCCGCTGCCCTGCACGGTCTCTGCCACGATGCGACACCCTTCACCTTTTCAGAGGAGAACTCGGCCTTGGAGTACTTCGGGGAGCTGTTAAAAGCCGGTGGCTACAACTTCTATGGCACCGAGAGGTTGTACAGCGGCATCAGTGGGCTGGAACTGGAAGCAGACATTTTCATAGGTGTGGTTTATTACCAGCGTTTGCGCCACATGGTCTCAGACAAGTTCCAGGTTAGGACCACGGGAGCCAGAGACAAAGTCACCAACCAGCCTATTGGGGGAAGGAATGTCCAGGGCGGAATCCGTTTTGGGGAGATGGAGCGGGATGCTCTTTTAGCTCATGGTACATCTTTTCTCCTGCATGACCGCCTCTTCAACTGTTCGGATCGCTCGGTAGCACATGTGTGCATTAAATGTGGCAGTTTACTGTCTCCGCTGCTGGAGAAGCCACCCCCTTCCTGGTCCGCCACGCGCAACAGAAAATACAACTGTACATTGTGTGATCGAAGCGACACCATCGACACTGTTTCCGTGCCTTATGTTTTCCGGTATTTTGTAGCTGAACTGGCAGCCATGAACATTAAGGTGAAACTGGATGTCATTTAACTTGATGGCGCCTTTCGGGTTAGGAGAACGATCGGATTAAAACAAACTCTAACTTGGGCTCAGTGAAGAGATGACTCGGTTCCTCTGGAGTTTTTCTCAGGGGTATTCGGGTTTTCTACCAAGACCGGGCACCTAAGAATTCAGGATTTCTGAGTCTCATCAGAATAACTACTGAAGCTGATTTGCAGTGTTATTTGTTCAAAAGTTCCACAAGCATCTTCTTTAAAAATGATACACGGGAAAAAAAAAATGATACACAGATAAGTAGAAGGATATACAGGGAAGTCTTTCCAACCCCAGAGTCCCCGTACCCTACATTCTCTGGGCAGTGACCATCAAACATTTCTCCGTCTAGAACAAAGCAACCCAATACAAATACAATTGTAAGCCATATAGTTCATTTTGTATTTACTTATATCCACATTAAAGTAAAAACCAAAGGTACTTCTATTGAAGTGTAATTGTTAAACAAAACTGTGCATGTTTAATGTGTACAATTAGATGGGTTTGAGCATACGCATACACTTGTGAAATGATCACCGCAATCGAGGTAAGAAACACCACCTCCAAAAGATTCCCTGTGCCCTTTGGGGTTGTGTGTGTGTGTGTGTGTTTGGTTAAAAAACACTGAATTTGACATCTACCCTCTTTTTTTTTTTAAAGATTTTATTTATTTGACAGACAAAGATCACAAGTAGGCAGAGAGGCAGGTAGAGAGAGGAGGAAGCGGGCTCCCCAAGGAGCAGACAGCCCAATGCAGGGCTCGATCCTAGGACCCTGGGATCATGACCTGAGCTGAAGGCAGAGGCTTTAACCCACTGAGCCACCCAGGTGCCCCGACATCTACCCTCTTAACACATGTTTAGGTGTACAGTAGAATATTGTTAACTAGAGGCAGAACTCTTTTTGTAGCAATGGAGCTGTACACCCGCTCGACACCAGCTCCCTGTTTCCCTCCCACCAGCTCCTGGTAGCCATCATTCTAGTCTGACTCTTTCAGATCCCTCATATAAGTGAGATCATGCAGTATTTGTGGTTCTGTGACAAGCTTATTTTACTTAGGGTAATGGCCTTAAGGTTTATCCATGTTGCACATGGCAGAATTTCCTTTTTTAGGGCTGAATAATATTCCATTGTATGTATAGCACGTTTTCTTCATCTTTTTTTTTTTTTTAAGATTTTATTTATTTATTCAAGAGAGAGAGAAAGCACCAGCATTGGGGGGTTGTTCAGGGAGAAGCAGGCTCTCTCCCAAACAGGGAGCCCAATGTGGGACTCGATTCTGGACCCCGGGATCATGACCTGACCTGAAGGCAGACACTCAACCAACTGAGCCACCCAGGCGCCCCTCTTTGTTCTCTCTTGATGGAGATTTAGGTTGCTTCCATATCTTAGAAATAATGTTCATATGCTATATTTTATTTAATGTAATACTGCCAAAATGCCATTTCCACATGTAATAAATACAATTTATGGAGATAGTTTACATTGTTTTTCCATACTAATCTAAAATCCAGTGGCTGTTTTTCTGTGTACAATATTTCATTGTTTGGACGTATTGTTCCCTGCTGGGGCGTATTTGGGCAGTTTCATTCTTTGGGCACTATAAATGGTGCTGACAGTAGATGACCTTGTATTCACTTGTGAATACATGCTCTTTGATGTTAAACTTTACTAAGATAATTCTTGAGTCTGGCTTTAGGTGTCTCTTACTAATGATAAGGCAGATAGAGCTAGACTGAGAAAACTAGTATATCCTGGCTTTGCTTCATTAAACTGTTGGGAAAAAGAAATAAGGAAAAATGCCTCAAATCTATTGGCTGATACTTGCACTACTGTTAGTAGATCCCAGATGAACTTTACCACCCCATTCCAGTCTCTGTCTATCTCACAAGCCCATAGCTGAGGTATGTGGTTCCAAGTCTCCCAATTTTTTTAGGAGCACTAAAAATGGTAACATAAAGTTGGTTTTATCTTTTGTTTTTTATTTAAATTCCAGTTAATATATAGTGTAATACTAGTTTTAAGAGTACAATTTAGAGATTCATCACTTCCATATACCATGCAGTGCTCATCACACCTTAACCCCTTCACCCACTTACCCCCTCCCCCTGGCCGCCTCCCTTCCAGCAACCCTGTTTGTTCTCTAGAGTTAAGAGTCTTTTATGGTTGCCTCTCTTCGTCCCATCCCTCGCTGTGTTGATCTGTTTTATTTCTTAAATTCCACACCAGAGTGAAATCATAGGTCTTACCTCTTATTTGCTTACCTTTTTTAAATTTATAGATTCACAAAATTGACATTGGGACAATTCCCAGAGTTTAGTCCTGTTTCACTCGTTTTACATGCACTCCTTTGTGTATGTGTGTATTGTTCGGATCAGTCCTACCACGTGTAGATTGACGTAACGAACATAATCAAGACACAGGACTACAAACCATAAGTGATGTTATCATAGGAAACAAACGTGAGATTGCTGGAGGGGTATGGGGTGGAGGGATCGGGTAAGTGGGTGATAGACATTAAGGAGGAAAAGTGATATAATGAACACTAGGTATTATATAAGACTGATGAATCACTGATCTCTGCCTCTGAAAGTAATAATATACCACATGTTAACTGAATTTAAATAGAAAAAAAAAAAAAAAGACACACAACTATTCCACACCGCAAGGCTCAGCCATGATTTTTTCCCTTCATAGCTGTTCCCAACTCTATCCCCCATCTTTAACCCCTGGCAACCACTAATCTATTCTCCATCTCTATAATTTTGTTATTTCAAGAATATTATATAAATGGAATCATATAGTAGTGACCTTTTGAAATTGGCCTTTTCCACTCTGCAGTTCCCCTGAGATCTCTGTTTCTTGCATGTGTCAGTAACATTCCTTCTTACTGCCACTCAGCACTCCACGAGAGGGCGCAGTTTTTACTTTATCATTTGGGTTTGGTTTTTGGTAGATGATGCTTTTGGTGTCCTGTCTTAAGAACTCTTCAAGCCCAGGGGTGCCTGTGTGGCTCAGTGGGTTAAAGCCTCTGCCTTCAGCTCAGGTCATGATCTCAGGGTCCTGGGATTGAGCCCCACATTGGGCTCTCTGCTCAGCAGGGAGCCTGCCTCCCTGTCTCTCTCTCTGCCTGCCTCTCTGCCTACTTGGGATCTCTGTCTGTCAAATAAATAAATCTTAAAAAAAAAAAAAACAACTCTTCAAGCCCAAAGATTTTATATATTCTAAGTGTTTATAATTTTATGCTGTACACTTAAATCTATGATCCATGTATCCCTTTTGAGTTTCTTTTTTTAAAAGATTTGTCCATTTATTAGAGTGTGTGAGTGGAGGGGGTGGGGACAGGCAGACAGAATCTCGAGCAGACCCTGCTGAGCGGGGAGCCCGACAACACAGGAATCAGTTAGAGAACCCTGAGATCACCACCTGAGCCGAAATCAAGAGTTGGACGCCCAACTGACTTAACCACCCAGGTGCCCCTTGAATAATTTTTCTATAAGGTGTGAGGGTCAGCTCAAGATTCCTCGTTTTTTTTTGTTTTGTTTTGTTTTGTTTTTTTGCCAGAGGACTGGATATATCATGTATCTCTTTGCTGTATTGGTATAACACAAATTAGTGTATGCAGTGAATGGATACAGGTGTAGACAAGATACATATTTATACAAATGGAATTGTTGTTGTGAAATGAATGTCTTCAAGGAAAGGATGGAGCTGTATGTAAAACTGAATGTTACTTATGTCTATGAATGGAATATTGGATAACATTAATATTTTAAGGAAATAAATACAAAATTGAATGATGGGTTAATTATCCAAATAGTATATGGGTAGATTAAAAACTGCAGTAAAATAGGGCTGTCAGTTTCTGTATTTATAAAAGTGAGTTTCCTAATGAAAGAACAGAACTATATACAAGATGGAATAAATAAGTTGTCTCTGTTAAGAATGCTGATACAACAAAAATGAATTGCCCCACTGGTCCTTGAAATGAACCGGTTTTATTTAATGGACACTCCATACACCCAAGTGGTTGTAACAGGTACTGCAAGATGTATTATAAGAACAGATGTTTCAAGTATGTGTGGTACTTCTGTTGATGGGAAGAAGTGTTCCTGTTGGGCAGATCCACAGTGCGGACGGTGCCAACAGGCCGAGTACCTCTGTGGGACCCAGCAGGCGCCCCAGCCCCGCACTGCCATGTAGGGGAGACAGCACAGGCTGTGGGGAAGAGCCTACAGCACTGATGGAAGAGCCGGTCCGGGCAGGCTTCCCGCAGGCTGTCCACACTGCCCTCCCCCTCTGACCTGCTAGTCCCAGTAAGCCTTTTCAACTGCAGGCATTACGATGGTATAGGGTGCAGCCTGGGGCAAAGGAATGTAGGCAGAAGCGTCCCCTGGAGTTTTGGCATTGGTGCCCTTGTAAGAGGAGTGCACACAGAGAAGGTGATGTGAGTGGAGGCAGAGATAGAAGTAATGTGTCTATCAGCCAAGGAATGCCAAGGACTGCCTGTAACCACCGGAAGCTGGGGAACAGGCATGGAACGGATTCTCCTTCAGAGCCTCCAGCAGGAATCTGCTGCCAGCACCTTGATTTTGGACTTCCTGCTTCCTGAACAGTGAAAATGCATGTCTGTTCTTTTAAGCTACCCAGCCTGTGGCAGTTTGTTACAGCAACCTCAGGAAGCCAATCCCACTGAGGCTCAGCTCCCTACGGAACACATACTTGTGTGGGTTCTAAATGTGCGATGCCTCCGTGTGGACAGAAGATGATACCGAGACTGGTGAGGAGGCCCAGATTGGCTGTAAGAGAAACAAACCACTTAATTAACCTTTCCCACACTTCCTTTTCCTTCTCAAGTAGAGCTGTGTTCTAGCTGAAACATCAAATACAACTTCTTGGAGGCAAAGCCAAGAAGTGAGGGCATTGTCCTCTATCTGGGACCAGTTTCTGCACACCTCCCTTTCAGCCTGTGGCCCCCAGCCTCCAAGGACCTGGAAGAGATCAGCACTGGGACCCACTCATCAGCGGCAACATCTAAATCTGCATCTTTTACACCTCAAACCCCATGAACCTAGAGTGGATGAGGAAGGTACATGCAGCGCTGAGGAGGTGGCCAGGCCCACTGGAACCCCAGACCCAGGGAGCCGCCCAGTGCAGGAGGAAAGGAATTGCCCTGGGTGAGTGGTCAAGGTCTTGCCTAAGACCCGTTCCCAGGGGGCAGAACAGAGCCGAGCAGACCTCACCACGAGGGCACCACACCCTCTGTTCTGCTATCATCATCACGTAGGAAGATTGTGAAGCTGGTGTTTGTCAATTTCTCTAGGACAGAGCCATGGCCTTGACCTCCCAATCCCTCCCTCGCCCAGCACCAGAGGGAAGACAGCACACTTAATCCAGGCCTGTGTGGATAGCATGGCAGGAACCAACATGTGGATCCTTTGCCAAGCTTCGCCCACCCCTGCCTAGACTAACAAACGGCTGGAATCCAGAAGCAGGAGGCAGGGACGGGGATGCACTGCAGTTCCCAGGAATCCTAAGGCTTTGAGCTCTTGGGGAACAGATCTGGGAGGCAAAGGATCCAGGAGACACTAGTGAGAAAATGGAAGTTAAGCTTCGAGCAAAGTGTTCATTTCACTCAGTCTTTTTTTTTTTTTTTTTTTAACTAAGGAGCTTAATAAGGCGAAAAAAATAAGTCAAGAGTTGGGAGACCCCCTCCAAGTCACAGTATATGGTTTCCTCTTAACAATTTTCTGTGCCACTGTTCCCAGAGGAGGGGTGGTCCTGAAGCTCTAGGTCACTAGCCCCCGGCAAGTGACAACAGATGTAATGTGGCAGGAAAAGCATGTTCACTGCTGTCCTCAGCTTGGAGATTTTACATGTATTGGGCTCGTCAGGATTTGCCTCCCACCCATCATATCCTATAAACTTAAGACCAAGAGGGAGCACTTCTAGAAAAGAAAAACCCAGGAGATGAAGGTGGCAGTGAAGCCACCTGAGGTGAGAGGAGCCCTCAGGACTCCAGGAGACCCTGTCCTAGTCAACAGTGCTCTTCTCATAACACCATTAGGAAATCACCGACACACCCAGGCACCATCCCTTCCTGCCACATGGCCCCTTCAGGGGATCAAGGGTCAGGACTCACGTTGTTGTACCTCACAAATCATCCGGTCAAAGTTGTGTCTGTGTTGCCATTTGTGGTGGCTCTCAGTCTGGCCAGGGATTGAAGCACTGGACAACTCCCTCCGGATCCCATTCCACAAGTGCACCCTCCCACCCAACCCCCCGTCACACTCCCTGCCCTTCATCAGACCTGACATGCCCCACCTGGAGGACTATATGCTCCGTGAAGCACACGGACAGATATCACATGACCTCACATATGTGGAATCTAAGTTGAACTCGTGGAAACAGAATGGTGGTTGGCAGGCCTGAGGTGTGGGGGAAATGGGGAGATGGGGAGATGTTGGTCAAAGGGTATAAACTCTGTTAAGTTCTGGAGACCTAATGTATAGCATTAGTTAATATTAACATATTGTATACTTGACATTTGCTAAGAGATTGGATCTCAAATGTCCTCATCACACATTAAAAATGTTAACTATGTGAACTGATGGATATTACTGCGGTAATCATTTCACAATACCTACGTATACCCAAACATCACACTGTATACCCTTTTTACCAGTATGAATTTCGGTCTTTTACTCCCTGCTGGGGAAACAGTTCCTGGCACACAGACAGCACTTAATAAGTCAACGAGTGGCTCTCATTTTATCCTCACGCAATCTTGAAAGCAGATGGGTTTTATTCATTCCATTATTACTCTGCCAGACCCCATGCTATGGAGGGGATCCAGCAGTGACATGAGACAGATACAAGGCCCCTTCCCTTGTGGGTCTTGAAGTAGGCGGAAAATACGCAAACAAATACAGTAACAAATTCTGATAAGGCTAGAAAGGGAAAGTACACAGTGCTCAACATCCTCTGTTCTGCTGTCATCATCACGTAGGAAGACTGTGAAGCTGGTGTTTGTCAGTTTCTCTAGGACAGAGCCATGGCCTTGACCTCCCAATCCCTCCCTCACCCAGCACCAGAGGGAAGACAGCACACTTAATCCAGGCCTGTGTGGATAGCATGTGGATCCTTTGCCAAGCTTCACCCACCCCTGCCTAGACTAACAAACGGCAGGAATCCAGAAGCTCAGCAGGTGTCATTTCTCCAGTGCTCAGCAGGTGTCATTTCAGTCTCTGCTCACAAGGGGATCCTTAAGCAGCTGTTACGGAGGAAACTGAAACCCAGAGAGCAGATTCTGTCCAAGATCCCGGATTCAAACCCAGGTCTGCTTCACTCCATAAGCCTACCTTGCATTTGATCCCTAAGAGGAAGTTAGTCAGACTCTTGAGCTACAGGCCAAAAACAACCCAGACGCTTGGAAGCACAAGTGTCACACTTCCCAAGGGGAGGAGGGGTGCTGTCTCCTCTTGGGGTCTTCATCATACCTACTAATGAGCTCACACGTTTGAACCCCTTCCCTTGAGGGAGCACGTTACAGGGACTTTGAGGTAAGAATCATGAAGTGGCAAGGACAGGTTAAGATTTCACTTTCCCAGGAGAGAAAAATATGAGGATTCACTCCACATTTGAAGCCGAAGTGTTCTCTGCCATTGAGGGTGTTCCCTTCCCCTCTTCTCCCATCAAAAATACACTTGGGGGGTGCCTGGGTGGCTCAGTGGGTTGGGCCTCTGCCTTTGGCTCAGGTCATGGTCTCAGGGTACTGGGATCGAGACCCACATCGGGCTCTCTGCTGGGCGGGGAGCCTGCTTCCCCCTCTCTCTTTCTGCCTGCCTCTCTGCCTACTTGTGATTTCTGTTAAATAAATAAAAAATATTAAAAAAAATACACTTGGGGGCGCCTGGGTGGCTCAGTGGGTTAAAGCCTCTGCCTTCCGCTCAGGTCATGATCCCAGAGTCCTGGGATCGAGCCCCGCATCGGGCTCTCTCCTCGGCGGGGAGCCTGCTTTCCCCTCTCTCTCTGCCTGCCTCTCTGCCTACTTGTAATCTCTGTCTGTCAAGTAAATAAATAAAATCTTAAAAAAAAAATACACTTGGAAGTTTTTGCAAGAAAGAATAGGAGGCCTTGGACAAAAAGCTTTCCTTTGGTGCACACAGCTCCAAACCTACTCCTATCATCCAAGGCAGGTTCGGATGGTCAGTGGGACAATCATGTGTCCAGGGCCAACCAGGGCAGCTCACAATAAGTCTCCAGTAACAGCGCTCACTTCTCCAGAAATTCTGAGGGTCCAGGCTCTGCCCTAACTGTTCACATGCACTATGCCCTGTGTAAAGGACCTCACCGTCATCCTCCCCATTTACAGATGAGCACACCCATACTCCAAGTAGCTGTCACTTGCTCACAAATAGCTCTTGCTCCTCGACACTATGATGGAAGATCATTTTATGTTCATTTTGGCTGGAGTCTGGGAAGACATCCACATATTTGATGGCTGGTCTGATGCTTAGTCTCCCTCTGATCTCGGGATACTCGCACCCACCCTCACAGGTGGGAAAACGTACCCCCGGGTCTCACACTGGAGGACCGACCAATAGGTGGAAATGATACCCCTCCAGGAGGAATTAGAATTACACATGCCCATAATCGCGTGGAGCCAATATTAACACTCAAGTCCAGCCTGGTCCCAGGGCTTATGCCAAGAAGAAGGGGGCCTGGTCTCAGTCCCCCAGGCTGAGCCGATGGCAGCTCCAGGCGGGCTGGTCCCACTCTTGCGGTGACCCCCTTCCCGCGGCTCCGCGCGCGCGCGCACGCACTAGCATCCGGAGAGGACCGGGAGCGCCCGCGCTAGACGGAAGGTGGCACTGCGGCGGTAAGCGTCAGGCTCCCGGTCACCGCGCCAAGGAGCCCGCAGCTACGGCGCCCAACCTGGCCACCAATAGCACCACATTGAGTGGCCAGAGCAGCTGCTCTTCCCCAGCTCCCGGCGGGTGGCTGGGAGAGAAGCGCGCAGGCTGCCTCTCCCGTATTTCCGGCGCGGCCACGGCCAGCCGGATGTAGAAAGCGCAGAGCCACCGAGCCGCAGAGAGGCCCGCGACGGCTGCGCAGGCGCCGCCAGTACAGGCGGGACCGGAAGGAGAGACAGAGCGCCGCCATGACAGGTTGGGCCTAAAGGGAACAGAATGGGCCACTTGCCGGCTCTGCGACCGGAAAAAATGAGGCAAGGACAGCCGAGTTGGGCGCCGCCATGACAACCTGACCGGAAAAGGCGGAGCTCTCCTCCCGGACTGATTTCCTACCCGCACCGGCCTGGAGATGTGAGTAGCGGGAGCGCCTACCCTGGATCTGCCGCCGCACCCCTCTCTTCCGTGATCTGGACCTGGGCCAGCACTCCGGGAGGAAGGGTTGGCGTCTTTGTTCCTCGAAGATCCGACCCTTAGGATTCAGCGCAGTCCATTACAAGTCTCGTCCCCCCTGGGCCTTTAGACTCCGCCCCTCTTCTTTGGGTAACTGGGAACTTGTTAGGTCCACACTTAACACCCACCCAATCGTGTCCCTAGGACCCCAGGCACGGTCCACCACCTTGCAACCCTAGGACTGCAGAATTGTCACGGCACCTCTGCGATTCTTAAACCCGTTCTTATAGCTCCGGGTTCATCCCCCTAGATCACCAAACTATAACTTCTGAACCTTCGGATCAGCGCATCATCGCAGACCTCGCCTGTAACGCCCACAGACTTGTTCCCAGATCACCCGTGCCGCTCTAGATTTCCAGATCTTGTTCTCAAGAGCTTACTTGTAGGAACATCCAGATCTATCCCAAGGCTCCAGCCTCACCCAGTGCTTCCACATCATGCCCCTAGAACTCGGAGGCCCACCCCGGGGCTTCAAGTCTCACCTCCAGTACCTCTGTCCTCAGACTTAATCGTTAAGACTCTGGTCGGTGGGCCCTTTCCCAGGACCCAAGACCTTACCACTTGGACTTCTGAACCTCTTTTTAGGACTTCCGAACCCCTTTATGGCTCCCAGATTTTCTCCTAGAACTCAAGATCTTACTTCTAAGGCCCTATGGAGGGATGCCTGAAGGACCCCAAGGCTTGCCTTTGAATGATTAGACTTTTTTTGGAAAAGATCTCCGTCATCTTCCCAGAATCCCCCACCCGGTTCCACAATCCCCAAGGCTCATGCTTTCCCTCCCCATCCATCTCCCTGGCTCTTTCCCAGGATACCTTCAGACTCCTAGATCTGCGCAAGATACCTAGTGTTCTTCCACGCTCCATCCCCCTACTGAGATCAGAACTCCCTTTCTGGTCTGTTGCCTGAAATTACCCTCAGCCCACCATGTCCCACAGGCAGGCAGCCCTGGAGGTCACGGCTCGCTACTGTGGCCGGGAGCTGGAGCAATATGGCCAGTGTGTAGCGGCCAAGCCGGAGTCATGGCAGCGGGACTGTTACCACCTTAAGATGAGTATTGCTCAATGCACATCCTCCCAGTGAGTGTGGGCAAGAATGGGACGGGGTGCAGGGTGGGGGCGGGCAGTGGAGTGGAAGTGTGAATGCTTGAAATGTCCTTCCTCCACAGCCCAATCATCCGTCAGATCCGCCAGGCCTGTGCTGAACCTTTTGAGGCCTTTGAGGAGTGCCTTCGGCAGAATGAGGCAGCTGTGGGCAACTGTGCAGAGCACATGCGCCGCTTCCTGCAGTGTGCTGAGCAGGTGCAGCCGCCTTGCTCACCCTCAACTGCGGAGGTGAAGCCGCCACAATCACCCTCAACTGTGGAGGTGAGGCAGGAGCAGGGACTTGTCACTATTCACCCCCTTTGTCCTCGTAGTTGCTCAAAATAAAGACCTGGGAGTTACCCTCAGCCCCCCTGCCATAGGCCTGCGTGAGCATCTGGGATCCAGAACATGATCATCTCTTGCCCCTTCCCATAGCCCCTGCTTCAGTCCAGACCCCTCTCTGACCTCTCCACCTCCAGAATCCCTGCCCCAGCCTTTTCCCTGACTCTCTGAATCCCCTCTCACTTGCCCTCCACACAGTAGCCAGAGAGAGCATTTAGAAACTGAAAACTCATTTTTCATATTTGCTTAGATCTCTTCAATAGCTTCCCATTCGCTCTGAGAACAAAATCCAGGTCCTTGCTGGTTCTCTGTGTTCTTCCCTGGGATGACCTCATCCACCTCCTTCCTTACCTGCTCTCTTGTTCCCTTCCTCACTACCCCTCTGCTGTACTCAGTGAGGGGATGAGGAGCGAGCAAATGAGTCTTACTCTCTTTAATGATGTGTATAGTACATAAACAGATATGCAGTATAACGATGGTATTAAGATTTCATGGATGACTGCAATTTTTAAAAGCTGTCTTAAAAGATTGCTTGGGGAGGCTGCCTGGGTGGTGGCTCAGATGTTTGCGCGTCTGCCTTCAGCTCTGTTCATGATCCCCAGGTCCTGGGATCGAGTCCCACATTGGGTTCCCTGCTCAGTGGGGAGTCTGCTTCCCCCTCTGCCTGTGTGTGTGTGTGTGTGTGTGTGTGTGTGTGTGTCATGAATGAATAAATAGGATCTTTAAAAAAAAAAAAGATGTCATTAAAGACCCCTTGGGGAGCAGTAATAAAAATGAAATTGAGAAATGCTCCTTTAGAAGTTAACCACCTCCCCTCACTGGACTATGCCCTCCTAAGGCAAAAGTCACATCTTGAACCACCTCCCTCTTAATGTTCTCATTTGAGCCTCTGTGTTCTCTATTACCGCTTTCAGTCCATTCTCTGTGATGGTCCCAGAGCAGTCCCAGAGGAAATCTGACTATATTCTGCTTCACTTATATATTTTTTTTGAGAGAGAACGTACGAGTGGGGAGAGGAGTAGAGAGAGCGATAGAGAGGGAATCCTAAGCAGGATCCACACTGACTCAGGGCTTGTTCTCAAAACCCTGAGATCTTGACCTGAGCCCAAATCAAGAGTCGGCGCACGCTTAATCACCTGAACCACCCAGACACCCCATGTCCTGTTTCACTTGAAAACCTTTCAGTTAAGTGTCTGCCTTCAGCTCAAGTCATCATCCTGGGACCCTGGGATTGAGCCCCAGGTTGGGGTCCCTGCTGGGCGAGGAGCCTGCTTCTCCCTCTGCCTGCTGCTCCCCCTGCTTGTGTGCTCTCTCTCTGTCAAATAAATAAGTAAGGTCTTTAAAAAACAAACAAACAAACAAAAAAACCACAAAGCTTTCCGTGGCTTCTCACTTCCATCCGCCAAATCTAAATTCCAGCACAGCCTATAGGGTCCCCGCCCACCCCGCTCCCTACTTTTTACATCATACTCTGTTCCAGCCATAGTGAGCCTGCAGTTACTCAGTTGCATGTGTCTCCTGCTGGCAGGCTTTTATCCATCTATTTCCGTCTGCCTGGACTGTCCTTCCGGGCCAGGGGGCTACTTGCTATTCTGGCTTATATATCGCTGCCTCTGAAAACATCCCCAGCTGGCGCATCCCCATCTCCAGGCTCCCAGGGTGTCTGAGCTCCCTCCATCATGGCTTGTATCTCACTGCCTTGTAACTGCTTCATTCCCATTGGCTGTCTCAGAGGGGTTCTTGGCTAAATATGGGGGAGATGCCCTTCTACCAGGGCCTGTAGTCGTTGTTTTGTTTTAATAAGGCAGTAATAAGTGAAAGGTTCAGGCCCTAGGAGTGGACACCAGTAGGAAGGACTTTTATTTATTTATTTTTTAAGATTTTATTTATTGGGGCACCTGGGTAGCTCAGTGGGTTAAGCCTCTTCCTTAGGCTCAGGTCATGATCTCAGGGTCCTGGGATTGAGCCCTGAATCGGGCTCTCTGCTCAGCAGGGAGTCTGCTTTCCCCCCTCTCTCTGCCTACCTCTCTGCCTACTTGTGATCTCTCTCTACCTCTCTGTCAAATAAATAAATAAAATCCTAAAAAAAAAAAAAAAGATTTTATTTATTTATTGGACACAGAGAGAGAGAGAGATCACAAGTAGGCAGAGGAGGCATGGTTCGTCATTCCTGCCCTGGTTAAGCAGTCAGCCTCTTCCTGTGGCCATCCTGCCCCTAAATCAGCTCTCCTCTGGCAGACAGAGGACCTTGTAAAAATGGAAATGAGATCATATCTCTTCCTTTACAGCCTTGTTGTGGTTCCTGAGTGCACTCAGAGTGATTACCACCACACCTGCTTCCTCTATTGCCCTGTAATAATGCCAGGACAGAGCACATGCTCAGTAAATATAGCAAATGGTGACTTCTCTGCTCCCAGTGACAGTTCACTGTGTCAGATGTGTTCACCTGACAGATGGCCAAGGTCATCACCTGATACCTTCTCCCTCCAGACTCTGGACTTGGCAAAGGCAGCCTCTGCTGTGTCTACATAATCTCCCCAGTGGTGGCCCCAGGACCAGGTACGAAAGAGGTGCTAGTAGATGGTCATGTTTTTTTTTTTTTCCACAGGCAAAGCCACTTCCTACCTCCTGAGGACTCTGAACCATGGAAAAACTGGACATGAGTGACTGGCTCCTTGATGCCCCCAGCCCTGAAGAGTGGCCAGGTGGAGTTCTGTGGGGCCTGGACATGAGTCTGGCTTCTCTGGACAGCAGGACTCACAATAAATAAAGACTCTATATACCAGACTTTGCCTTCTGCCTTCAGCAGCTGAGGGGGAAACCCTGCTCCTCTGTTCCCCAGCTTCGCACCGTGTGCCAAGAAAGGGCCTGCTCACCAGAGTTAAGATGACCCCTCTTCCCTCGTTAACTCTGCTAACAGCCACTTCCAGTCTCCTGCTGCACTGATGTGGGAAAGGCTCCTTCTCCCATCCACTCCAGCGTCTACCCAGTCTTTATGGAGCATTTCCTTGAAGTTTAGGGGGCAATAATATCATACTTCTTTTCCTCCTGAGTTTTGAAGCAGTCGTGTGATAGACACGGGCACTAGACAGTGGGAATGAAAATACTGGCTTTATTACTGAGAACAGTGACACCAAGGGGTATGGTTTAGCGTGTGCTGTCCCGGACTTCTGTTCTGTCTTGGTTTGTGTCCTTCCAGAATTCAACCCTGAGAATCAGAGTGCAGATAGTATATTTGGAATGTGATTCCAGAAACGTTTGGAGGTGAGTGGAGAGGTGAGACAGAGGAAGGCAGCCGACAAAAGGTGCGTTATCAAGCCAGTTACCACAGTGGACAATGGACTCAATCTAAGGGGCAAGGGTGTTGGAGTATAGATCGCCAACTGCCCGTCTGTCATCGGGGGCAGGTGTCATGGGCACTGATGGTCTTGCACTCCTTCCTGCCCTGTGTGTGGTCCTGTGCCCTGCCATCAAACAGGCCCTGAGTGGAGAGTAGCCAGGAATCACGTGAGCAGCATTCAGCGCCCAGAAGAGGGCTGAGTGGATCTGGGCAGGGACCAACAGGGGCTGCTGCAGCTTCTCAGTTTCTCCTCAGAAGTACATGTTCTGTGAGCTCAGCTGGTTGAGCACGAGTTCCCCAGCGGGGGCAGGTCCTAAAGGGCAGAGGGCAGACAGGACTGATGGCGGAGAGAGAGCCCGTCGTGCCCCGCTGAGTGTGCCCAGTACCTGCACCCAGATTCACCATTCAGACAAGCCACTTCCCCCTGGAGGTGACTCCAAACTTCCAGAAATTAGAAGTGACTGCCCAGTGCTGATAGATTGGCCACTGGAAGCCCAAGGCCTGTGCTCTGGCTTGGAAAAATGAGCCAGGGTGTCTCCTGGGGATTTGATCTTTAAGACGAAGTTGTCAGTTTGCTTGGGAGCAGTCAGGGTTGCCAGAGCTGCTAAAAGCCATGTGGTGCAAACCAGAGAAAACCCAGGTAGAGGAAGGAATGTGATCGTTCTTGTGGTTCCTGAACAGGCTGCTTGGGTCCTGATGGCTTTCTGTCCCCAGCTTTAGTTTCCTTGGGTTATGGATTGAGTCCTCAGAACTTTTTGTGTTTTCAGCCAACCCCACTTTGCTTGAGTGGGGTTCTGCTCCATGTAATTATAAGGAGAGTAACAAGGGGGCGTCTGGGTGGCTCAGTTGGTTAAGCACCAGACCCTTGATTTTGGCTTAGGTCATCATCATCAGGGTCATGGGATCAAGCCCCATGCCAGGCTCAATGATAGTGGGGATTCTGCTTGAAATCCTCCCTCCCTCTGCCCTTCCCCCTTCTCTCTCTCAAATAAAAAAGAAAAGAAGTGATAAGAGCAAACAAAACAAGTTGATTAATCTTTTCACAGAATTTTATTTTATTTATTTATTTGAGAGAGTGGGTAAGAGAGAGCATGAGAGGGGAGGAGGTCAGTGAAAGAAGCAGACTCCATGGAGCTGGGAGCCCGATGCAGGACTTGATCCCAGGACTCCAGGATCATGACCTGAGCCGAAGGCAGTCGCCCAACCAGCTGAGCACCCAGGTGCCCCTCTTTTCACAGAATTTACTTTTGGCTTTACTGGTGTTCTTTGCGTATTTGTTTTTAATTTATCTTCTTTACCTTTTTTGGATTTAATTTTTTTCTTTTTGAAATGAATGTTTAGCTCAATGATTCTATTTTGCATTTTTCATTGACCCCAGATTATTTAGAAGTTTAAAACTGTATTTTTAAATTTCTGAACATATGGGGATTTTTCTCATTATCTTGCCTAATTGCAATTGGACTAGGAACACATTTTCTATGGTTTCAGTCTTTAGAAATATGTTGAGACTTTCACGGCTTGGCATAGGGTTGGCTTTTGTTAATGTGCCATCTGCTCTTGAATCCTAATCCTTGGTTCATGATGCACTATCTTAGGTCGGGTTCCCCCAGAAACAGATTTTGAGGCAGCGCTTTGGAAGATGGCCCCAGAAAGCACTGGTAAGGGCAGAGGGAAGTGAGACAGGAAGGGAAAGCAGCACATCGAGGCTGCGTTATCAAGCAAGTTACCACTGGCCAACAGCTTAACTCTGGGGAACTCTGGAAAACAGTGGAGAACATATACTTCCCACTCAAGGGGGATCTAACTAACCCCCACCAGTCATTTTCCCTGCTCCTTCCTGTGTGCCAGACACACAGGCAAAGTGGGCTCTGGTGGAGAGAAAACTCCAGCAAAGAGCAGCAGCTTCAGGGCAGTTCACTCAATGGTAGCCACCCTGTGGCCATTCATTGCAACGTGACCCACGGCCACCACCACCATTGTCGCAGCCTGTCATGGCGGCCTCACAGTAGCCCCCATCATCTCAGCTCCCTTTGGTGCCTGTCACTGCTGCCTCCCATGCCTGCATCACACCACAATTACCATTGGTGGAGGTTTTGCAATAACACAAATGCTTTCAAATTGCTTGGCTCTGTTCACAAAGGATGGCTGCCTTCAACCAAGGAGGTCAACTGGAAGTGGTGGGCATGAAGGCTGAGGGAGTATTGAGAACAGTGTGGGGAGGGGACAGGGGACAGGGTAGAGGGACGTGTGCAGATGTTGAAGTGATCAAGTGAGCCGATGACCCTCGGGATTCTGAGGAGGCAGAATATGCCTGTCAAGGGAGTGCAGAGGTGAGGAGGTAGGGTATGTTAACCCGAAATTAGATTATGTCATCGAGAGTCTCCAGTTCACCTGTGGTGGGTGAACTGAGGATTTGCGCTTGCCATTGAATATACTGACTTTGTTGATAAAGATAATCAGAATAAGGATGCTATATATTTCAGTCAGCACTCCCTTGAGTAGGTAAGCACCTGGTTTATGCTATGAAAATCTTTTGGACAGAATCTGTATAAACAGAAGCCAGATTCTCTAAGGAAATTCATTATCCTGAAATAAGCTGACAGGGCACATGGCTGGCTCAGTGAGTAGAGCATGTGACTCTTGATCTCATGGCTGTGAGTTCGAGCCCTATGTTGGGTACAGAGCTTACTTTAAAATCTAAAATCTAAAAAACTATATATATATATATATATATATATATATATATCCGATTTTAAAAATCTATTTCAGTATGCAGACAAGGCTGAGAACCACTGTCCTAGTGGAATTTCTCAATTTTGATTGTCTTCTATAATATTAACATGCTTGGAATTAAGGTTTGAAAGTTTTGGAAACTACTTTGAAGCTCGTGACGTTAACAGAGGTTTCAGAGTCCAGGGAGTCGGTGTGTGTCACAATAGTATTTCTTTTTTAACTCAATAAATATTTACCAGTGAGGTGGTGACATGTGAGACAAGGTCAGACTCAAATAATTCGAATCCTTTCCTTCTCTGATGGTCTAGAAATTATGGGATGCATGGAGTGTTGGGTCAGCTGAACAGAGGAAAGAATGTCTCTCTGAAAAGTATTAAGCAGCAAAATTGCCAAGGACACAGACAAGTGTGTGTAACGAAGGGACCTGCACTCCCGAGGTTCTCAAGGGCAAGATGGCTGGACACTGTCCCTGGAGCTGCCTTTGCTGCAGAGCGTGGGCAGATAGGCAGATCTCGTGCTTCCCAGGATAAGCCACTGGGGATAACACCATGACTGTGGTGCAGCAGTACAAGGGACTGGTGAAGAAAAGAGAGACATGAAGATCAGAAAAATGAAGAAGAAGAAGAGCAACCCCAAGGCACCTAGCCCCAGCAGAGCACCAACCCCCGGGAACTGTGTCCAGGCAAGCATGTATGTTAAGCTACATAAGTGTAAGACTTTTAAAAAGCAGAATGTAAACCCAGTAGTACTAATTAAAAAGCAAATTACCTCTATTGAATAAAAACAACTACTTACTTTTTCTGTCTAACACAGTAAGAGTTTTTCTTTTTCTTTCTTTGTTTTTTTTTTTAAGGATTTTATTTATTTATTTGTCAGAGAGAGAGAGCACAAGCAGGGGAAACAGCAGACAGAAGGAGAAGCAGGTTCCCTGGTGAGCAAGGAACCTGAAATGGGACTTGATCCCAGGACCCTGGGATCATGACCTGAACTGAATGAAGGCAGATGCTTAACCAACTGAGCCACCCAGGCATCCTGAGTTTTGATTTTTCTATTTCCTTTTCCAGTAATAATTCTCTAAACTGCCCGCATTCTCAAGGATGCTCTTCTCTTCTCTTATGTGGTGGTAAAACTGAAAATCCTTTCGTCCATGGTCCATGATTTTGTCAAGAGGGTAGTGAGCTTGATGGCATCACATGAGTCTGACCCCAGGAATCAGATGTTGGCTTGCTGAGCTGAAAGTCAAAGCAAATTTTATGTAATGAAGTAAAAGAGAGCAAGTAAAAAATCTCATTAAATGCTCCTGTACATTTTGAGGAAATGGAAACGTGACTAAAATGCACATTATGAATGCCTCAGTATCATAGGTAAGTAAATCACAACTCCGTATTAGCAAGCTTGTACATTAGATGTCCAGGACACCTAACGAGTAACATCTTTTCGTTTTTCTTGGTAAGAAACAGACTGAGTGGGATGGGCCAAAATTTACATTTGCACTGCCTGCCAAATATGCAAATAAATAAGAGAAGCCTAGTTTGTTTTTGGATAAAAGATCAGCAATCTTTTATGTTTTCTGTGATTTCATTACAGTCGTCATAGAAATTAAGGAGATGATTGAAACTCCATTTTTCAAACCAAAGTACCTAAGAGCTAGGGGACACATTTCTCATTGCAGCCTCGCTGCAGTTGACTACAGGATGAAGAACACTAGCACGAATAACTATAGGAAGATCTGATAGAATCGGGTTTGTGCCCTAAGGGGCCAACCCTTCTGTTACCAGGATTTCCCCTTTGGTTAGTCCGCTAGACATTTGAGTTGCAGTATCTCCACCGGGAAATGGAAGGGTGCTCGGTGTCACAGAGCAGTTAAGGGAACAATACAATACGATGAGGTCTGCGTGTTGAAGGGGTGCGCCCAAGCCAGTTCAGTGGCTGCTAGTTTCTACTGAACATCAGTGTCTTTCAGGGAGACAAAAACCCCTGCACTATTGGTAGATTTAGAAGTACTGAAGTACTCGCCTGTTTTATCTTGAACTTGTGAGCTTCCATCTCTCTGTGTGCTTGCCTGTACCTCTCTGCGCATGTGCAAGCAGACATTCCTTTCTGCACAATGTGCGGTGTGATCTCTTCCGGTTACTTTCCCAGTGCAGTTACACGCGTCCTCCCATTTGTGATGAAACTACGTTCATCATTTAGTATGTGTTTCCAGTGAAGTCTGGGTCATGCTGGCATTGTAACCATTCTCATTGGAGTATCCAGACGCCTAGAAAATATAGTCATGATACTCACAATGTTAAAAATAAGAGGGGCGTCTGGGTGACGCAGTTGGTTAAGCCCCCGACTCTTAATTTCTGCTCAGGTAATGATCTCAGGGTGGTGGGATCAAGCCCCACCATGGGCTCCATGCTCATCTCGGAGTCTGCTTCAGATTCTGTCTCCCTCTCCTGCCCCTTCCCAACCCCCAAAATAAATAAATCTTTTTTTAAAATTAGACTAGGATTGTCTCCCTAAAGAGCACAACAGTTAATCCACATTCGAAGACAGATTGTTAACACACTACAATGTTCTTAAGCGGCACACATAAGTCACATCATTCACGGTAACGTGGCCAGGCATGTTTCATTGTTCTGAATCACACAGTGTAGACCTGGGTAGTGGAGGGGTGGGGAAGGGGGACAGCAAAATCAACTACAGAAGATAGTCAACTTCTGAAGGGTTTGTTTTGTTTTGTTTTGTTTTGTTTTTAAGATTCTATTTATTTCAGAGAGAGAGCACCCGACCAAGCATGGGGGAAGGGACAGAGGGAGAAGCAGACTCCCTGCTGAGCAGGGAGCCCATTGCCGGGCTCAATGCCAGGACCCTGGGGTCATGACCTGAGCAGAAGGCGGACACTTAACCAACTGAGCCACCCAGGTGCCCCAACTTCAGGAAGTTTAATCTCCACTCAGACCTCTTTCCCAAACTCCAGACTTGCAATCAGCTGCCTACCCAACATCTCCATTTTGATGTCTTGAAACATCTCAGTCTTCCCAGGCTCAGACCTGAGCCCCTGATCCTGCTCCCAGAACCACCCCCTCCACCCTCAGTCTTCCCTAACTCAGATGGTTCCATTCTTCCCGCTGTTCCACCCAAAGACCTCGGAGCCTCCTAGACGCCTGTTTCCTCAGGACCCGGTGCACTGGGAGATCCTTTTGGCTCCATCTTCAAAATAGATCCATACCTCCTATTACCAAATCCAGCACAAGCCACTGTCACTCCCCGATCTCCCGGTTTCCACTTCCCTCCTACCGTGGGTGCATTCTCAGTACAACAGCCAAAGGGATCCCTTGTAATACATAAGTCAGAACACATGTCACTTCTCTGTCTAAAACTGTGCACGGGCACATCATCTCACTCAGAGCAAAAGTCAAAATCCTTACAGTCACCTCCGAAGCCCTGTGTGATCTGGACACCCTCCTCATCACTACTTCTCTGACCTCATTTCCTTCCACGTTCCCAGCCACACGGCCTTCTTCCTGCCCTTTGAACGCCCCAGGCTTGGCCATGCCTCAGGGCCTTTGCATAATTGTTTTGCTAGAAAACTTCTTCTTCCAGATAAACATGCGACTGTCACCTCTAGGTCTTTTCTCAAAGGCCAACTTCTTTCCTCCCTTCCTCGCACAGCCACCTACTCCTTACCTTTCACTTCTGGTGACCTGTTCCCTACCCTATCCCTTTTTTTCCTGTAAGGTACTTATTTAGCAGGTTTTTTGTTTATTGTCTGTCTCACCCACCAGAATGGGGCAAGGATTTTTGTTTCATTTGTTCCCTGATATATTCAATGCGTTGAGAATAGTGTCCAGTACATAGTAGGTACTCAGTAAACAGTTTAGAAGGAGTGAAGGAGGTGGTCACATGCCGCGTTCAGGTTACGGCCTGGGAAGTGTGGCTGTAGCTGTCTTGAGGTACGGGGTCCCCAGAATGGTGGTGAGTGGTGGGCTGAGGTCAGAGGCCCAGGGGTCGGCTGCTCCTTCCTCTTATCTCCCCCGCTAAGAGGCTCTAGCCAGGCTGATGAAGGTGGCACCATTGTCTGGGGAGGAAGGTTCATGGGGAATACAAGTATCCGACAACTGCAGAAGACAGCCAGATCCTTCAAACGTATTTGGCACTACTGCCAACAACCACAACTCAGCCCTACCTCAGCGCAAAGGGTGCCAGGAAATGTGGGTCTACCTGTGTGCTCCAGAGGAAAAATGAGTGAGCAGAGCATCATCTCTGACGCACTAGAGACCTTGCACAATTTGGGGTGAAGACCCAATGTAAGATGCACAGAGCAACAGGCAAACACTGCTGTGGGTAGAGATGCGTGGCCTAGCACAGCCTTTCTGGAAGGCAGTGTGGAACTATCTCGTTCCCTCTGTTGGCCTTTATGCTACAGAAACGTGTGTATGGACAGGAATCGACAGGATACACCCTGCCGTAGAGTTTACAATAATGAATAGTTGGAAATAATGGTTTGTCTATAAAACGGCATGCATACAATGATCTGAAAATGAAGCTCTTTCTCCTTATATATTGTCATATGTGTCTAACAAAATGAAAATTGTAATATTATCTCAGAAAGAATATTCATATACTAATTTCTTTTAAAAAAGTCAAACTGACAAGATGCTAAATTATTCAGTATCCTATCTTCCTCCCATGATAAATATATATCTTTACATTAACAAAACAAAAAAAATGTTTAAAGCTACGGCTAGAGATGATAAAAGTTGGCAACATTTTTAAAAATATTTTATTTATTTATTTGAGAGAGAGAAAGAGTGCTTGAGCAGGGGGGAGGGGCAGGGGCGCAGAGAGAAGCAGGGAGCATGATGTGGGACTCGATCCCAGAACCCTGGGATCATTAACGCAGATGCTTAACCAGCTAATCCACCCAGGCACCTGAAGGTTGAAAATATTTTATTTTTTTATTTTTATTTTTTAAAGATTTTATTTATTTATTTGACAGACAGAGATCATAAGTAGGCAGAGAGGCAGGCAGAGAGAGAAGAGGAAGCAGGCTCCCTGCTGAGCAGAGAGCCCGATATGGGTCTCAATCCTAGGACCCTGGGATCATGACCTGAATCGAAGGCAGAGGCTTTAACCCACTGAGCCACCCAGGTGCCCCAGTTGAAAACATTTTAAAGGTGACTACATTTAATATTTATTGCTCATGTCTGGGTAATTGATGATGGTTGGGTGAGTAATAAAATAAAGAAAAGCAGAATTCAGAATTACTAAATATTTATTACATTAAATTGGGTTTTTTTGCTTTATTTCAGCAAAATCACTTGTTAAAAATCAAGATTTTTACTTAATTTGAGAAGAAGCAAGAAAGTGGGTGCTCAGTGAGTGCTTTTCACTACCACAAAATATAATTTGTCCTTATGCAAGAACCTGTGGTATTCATGATGTCATACATTTTTGGTGGGAATGTAAAATGGTGCCAGTTAAACATGGAGTTACCATATGACCCAGTAATTCCCCTCCTAGGTGTGTTCCACCCAAGAGAGTTGAAAACATGTATTAACACAAAAATGTTTGCGATAATGCTTACAGCAACATTATTCAGAATAACCCAACAGCAGAAATCATATTTATCAACTGAGGAATGAACAGGATGTACTAATTCCATATAATGGAATATTATTCAGCCGTAAGAAGGGGTGACGTAATGTATATGCTACAGCATGGATGAACCTTGAAAACATTATGTTGAGTAAAAAGAGACAGTCACAAAGGACTATATGCTCTATGATTCCCTTTGTATATAATGGCCAGGACTGACAAATCCAGAGACAAGAAAGTAGATTCATGGGTTGTCAGGGACTAGGGAGAGGGAGGAACAGGGAGTCAGTGCTCATGAGCACAGGGTTTCTTCCTTTGTTTCTGCTTTTTCTTTTTCTAAAATTAATTAATTAGTTTGTTTTTTAATGTTTCAAGTTGTTATTTAAGTTCTAGTTAGTCAAAGGGCACCTGGGTGGCTCAATCGGGTAAGCGGTCCGACTCTTGGTTTTAGCTTAGGTCGTGAGATTGAGCCCTGTGTCAGGCAGGCTCTGTGCTTGGCATGGAGTCTGCTTGGGATTCTTTCTCCCTCTCCCTCTCCCTCTGCACTTCACGCCCCACGCACACAAACACACTATCTCAAAAAAAAAAAAAAAATCTAGGCTGACAGCCTCTCCTCTGCTGTCCTGCCCACTGCTCCCTTGTGGGGTATTTGATAAACTTCTAACTCCTTTAAAAAAGTGGGGAGTGGGGCGCCTGGGTGGCTCAGTGGGTTAAAGCCTCTGCCTTCGGCTCAGGTCATGATCCCAGGTCATGATCCCTGCTTGGTGGGGAGCCTGCTTCCTCCTCTCTCTCTGCTTGCCTCTCTGCCTACTTGTGATCTCTGTCTGTCAAATAAATAAATAAAATCTTTAAAAAAAAGGTGGGGGAGTGGGGGCACAGTTGATTAAGTGTTGGAACCTTTTTTTAAAAAAATATTTTATTTATTTATTTGACAGAGAGAGACACACACAGAGAGAGAACACAAGCAAGGGAAGTGGGAGAGGGAGAAGCAGCCTCCCCACTGAGCAGGGAGCCTAATATGGGGCTCTATCCCAGGACCCTGAGATCGTGAACTGAGCCAAAGGTAGGCACTTAATGACTGAGCCACCCAGGTGCCCCAGAATTTTGTTCTTTGGCTCAGATCTCACCGTTGTGAGATCAAGTCCTGCTTGTCTGGCTCTGTGCTGGGTGTGGAGCCTGCTTAAGATTATCGCTTACCCTTCTCTTCCTTTGCTCCTCCCCTCTTTCAAAAAAAAAAAAAGAAAAAGAAAAAGAAAGATTACCCAGAATTCTGGTTCCTTAGATCTCTTCATTTAATTGCATTTTTCATTACAGATAATTTATTTTACGTTTTTAGACAGGGGAGGAGGAGAGGAAGAGGGGGAGAGAGAATCTTAAGCTCTGTCCAAGCCCAGTGTGGAGCCTGATATGGGGCTTGATCTCACAACCTGGAGATCATGACCTGAGCTAAAATCAAGAGTTGGATGCTTAACCTACTGAGCCACCCAGGCACCCCTCATTACACAGAATTTAAAATAAATACAAAAATAGGCTAGAATGGTGAATACCTGTGCAGCGCAAGGACAACTCTAGAAGATCAACTACAATAAGGACCAATCAGCACAGTGGGCTGAGCCACCCTACACTGGAGTCTCTCAACCTCATCACTGCTGACATTTTAATTAATTAATTAATTAGTTTATATTATTATTTTCTTGGTGAGTTCTACGCCCAGTGCGGGACTCAAACTCATGACCCCGATATTAAGAATCACAATGCTCTACCAACTGAGCCAACCAGGTGCCCCTTTATTGACATTTTAGGCTTGGTAATTCCTAAAATTGTAGGGCATTGTAATATGCTTAGCAGCACCCTGACATCTACCCCCCAGATACCAGTGGCATCCCAACCCTGTCATGGAAATAAAAAATGTCTCTAGACATTGTTCTATGTCTCTGGACAAAAATCAGCCTTGGTTCAGAACCATTTTTTTAATTAATTCATTATTTTTTTAACTGAAGTGTAGTTGACATACAATGTTACATTAGTTTCAGGTGTATGACATAGTAAGTCAATACTTTTATACATTATGCTCTGTTCAGCACGAGTGTAGCTCCCATCTGTCACCCTGCAATGCTATTACAATACTACTGACCGTGTGTCCTGTGCCTTACCTTCTATCCCACTGACTTATTCCATAACTGCAATACCTCCCACTCCTCCCATCCCCCATCCCCCTCACCTCTGGTAACCACCAGTTTGTTCTCCGTATTTATGAGTTTGTTTCTACTTTGTTTGTTTTGGTTTTTAGACATATAAGGGAAATCATATGATATTTGTCTTTCTCTGACTTATTTCACTTAACCTAATACCCCCTACCTCCATCCATGTTGTCACAAATAGTAAGAGCACATTATTTTTTATGGCTGAGTAAAATTCCATTGCGTATATATACCACATCTTCTTTATTCATTCATCTCTCAGTGAACACTTAGGTTCCATCCATATCTTTGCTGTTGTAAATAATGTTGCAATAAACAGAGGGTGCATATATCTCCTCTGATTAGTGTTTTCACTTTCTTTGGGTAAATACCCAGTAGTGGAATTACTGAATCATATAGTATTTCTAACTATTTGATGAGGCTCCACACTGTTTTCCACAGTGGCAACACCAATTTAGATTCCCACCCACAGTGTGAAAGGGAAGTTCCATTGCTTTAGATGATACTCTACAGAACCAGTCATAATTTTTTTTTAGGATTTTATTTATTTATTTGACAGAGAGAGCTCACAAGTGGGCAGAGAGGCAGGCAGAGGGGGGGGGAAGCAGGGTCCTGCTGAGCAGAAAACCCGATGTGGGGCTCACTACCAGGACCCTGAGATCATGACCTGAACCAAAGGCAGAGGCTTAACCCACTGAGCTACCCAGATGCCCCAGAACCAGTCATATTTTTACCGACTCTTGGATCTTCCCCAATGGACTAGCTTTCTGCTCTGTTACTCAAAATGGCTGACTGACAAAGACACCCCTCTTTGGACTGCAAACTGGAAAAAAGTTGTGATTGGTGATTCAGCACACTGGGCCCATGGTAAGGGCCCTTTCTCTGAGGAGGCTGACTGGAGTCAAGGTGTTGGTCAAGCCTGTGTGGTCCAGATTGCCTCCTGGACCCACCATCATCCTGAACATGGCACTCCATCCACCATCATACACTGAACACAAACTCGAGGACCCTGTTTCTGATGCAGAAGCCTCACTGCATCCAGACTTGTGACTTCTGCCAAGAGTTGGCCCCCTTATCTCACCGCGAAGGAAGCCACAGGACAGAGGGCATTGGTCCTCCCCACTCTTTTTTTTTTTTTTAAAGATTTTATTTATTTATTTGACAGACAGAGATCACAAGTAGACAGAGAGGCAGGCAGAGAGAGATAGGGAAGCAGGCTCCCTGCTGAGCAGAGAGCCTGATGTGGGACTCGATCCCAGGACCCTGAGATCATGACCTGAGCCGAAGGCAGCGGCTTAACCCACTGAGCCACCCAGGCGCCCCTGGTCCTCCCCACTCTTGATGGATTGACTGCATTGGACCTTTGACTACCCTTTTTTGGCTTCCAACAGTGCTTCACCATTGTTGGCACTTTTTAAGGTTATGATGTTTCTGTTCCAGTCTGATTAGCTGACTCTGGGCCTACTGTTGTGGCCTTTGAAACCAAACTATCATGTATTTGGCTTTCTGGATCATTTACAGTTTGACAGTGGTGCACCTTTTGTAGCAAAGCCTGCAAAGCCACCCAACAATGGACTGAGAGTCCAAGTAGTTAATGAATCTATATGCTCTCTGTCATCCACAGGCTTCTGATATTGTTGAGCTTTGAAACAGCCTCCTCAAAAATCAACTCTCTCATCTTCTCCTTGTCCAAATGCCCGGGTAAGGCAGTTTGGTCACTGTGATGTCTTTGTAGTGTGCCAACTTGGCTAGAATGAACCATATTTCCAAATTCCCATAGCTCGGTGTTGGCTGCCCCCAAAGGCAGATTGGACATTCATCAATGTCATAGCCATAGCAACCTTCTTCAGAAAAAAACGTTCTGTTGAATCCATGCCTAGACTCCATTACTCACTATGGCCAAACAATGTCATACAGGAACCCTTCCATGTATACTGTTCCCACTTGTACATGGACCCAGTGAGCACTGGCAACATCACCTGATTAAATTTGTGAAAACCTATTCATCTGGATTTCGTACAGTCCAAACATGTGAGTTAAATGAAGATATGTTGGGGATCACCACCTTTGCATCTTTTGAGTTCTGGATGGTGATAATTCTGGATGGTGCTAGCAAGAGCTAGGGATCCCCCCGCCCCCGGGGATAGGAAATTGATTTTTGGTTGAGTATCTAAGGTGGAAGTGGGGAGGGAGTAGTTCTAGAAGATTTCACTTGACCTGTCCCATCATAATACTATTCTTCGGTCAGGAAAGAAATGTGGGGATTTCGCCAGTTGAGAAGGGTAACCTGATGTGATCGGGGAAATGACCATAAGGTCAGTTCAGGGTCTCACCTAACCCACTGTGAGATGGACTACTGCCAAAGCTCTGTATCTATTCACCTCCATAAGCTCTTCTCTCTCCAACGGATGATGGGGCACTTCGGCTTTCCAGATATTAGGTTCAGATACGAGCTAATATCCACAATATGGCATCTAGAGGAATGAGCACAGGCTTTAAAAATGACCAGAATCTGATTCTTGTTCTCACTTTATTCCAGTTCCCCCCCCCCCGCCCCAGGGGAAGGAGGAGGAGAGGCAAGGGTTCTACGCTCTCTGAGCCTGTTTGCTTATCAGTGAGATGGAGCTAAATATACTTAGATCTGATTGTTGTGAGCATATGGGAAGACTATTGAAGTCAGATGTTTCAAATGTTGCCTAGAATACAGTCTAATGACCACGAATACCATTCACTTCTGCAAGAAAGAGAGTACAAACCTGACTCACTGTCATTCCTTCATCAATATTTTGATAACTTACATTCCATAGCATTTTGATTTTTAAAATTCCAAATGTTTTACATCATTTAAACATTCATAATATTTCTTGAAAATAGCTTGAGCTGATAGAAATTCCCTCCTGAGATTTTAGATACCGAGACCTAGAGAATACAGATGATTTGTCCCTTATTTTCAAATAATGAGCTATCCAATTTAACTTACATTAAAAAAATACATTTGGGGCACCTAGGTGACTCAGTTGGTTGATTATCTGCCTTTGGCTCAGATCATGATTTCAGGGTCCTGAGATTGAGTCCCATGTCAGGCTCCTTGCTCAGCAGGAAGTCTGCTTTTCCCTCCCCCACGCCCCCTGCTTGCATTCTCTCTCTCTGTATCAAAGAAATAAATAAAATCTTTTAAAAAATTAAATAAAAGGGGCACCTGGGTGGCTTAGTGGGTTAGGTAGGCCTCTGCCTTCAGCTCAGGTCATGATCCCAGGATCCTGGGATCGAGCCCTGCATCAGGCTCTCTGCTCAGCAGGGAGTCTGCTTCCTCCTCTCTCTCTGCCTGCTTCTCTGCCTACTTGTGATCTCTGTCTGTCAAATAAATAAATAAAATCTTTTAAAAAAATTAAATAAAAAACACATCTGGGGGTGCCTCAGTGGCTCAGTGGGTTAAAAACACATCTGTACTCCCTTAGAACTTAATTTAGCAAATTTTTTAAAATGTTGGTGAGGGTGTAAGAATTGTGTTCCAACCATAGCTAATAGGAGTATAAATTGGAGAAGCATGTCTGAGAGATTTAATAAGACCAAGAGAAATATCCATAATTTTAAGGCAGCAATCCACTGCCTAGAAATTCATTTATTTTGTCTTTTTGCAACTTCTTAAGTTTAATTACTTACGTGGATCTTTAGTTTTCTCTAACATTAGA
Source organism: Lontra canadensis (assembly GCF_010015895.1). Classification (NCBI taxonomy): domain Eukaryota; kingdom Metazoa; phylum Chordata; class Mammalia; order Carnivora; family Mustelidae; genus Lontra; species Lontra canadensis. The sequence goes on from NW_022631138.1 coordinate 2,556,586, forward strand.
GCATTTAAAGCTATAATCTCAAGACAATATTTGTGGTATGGTAGTATTGTCACTGTTTTTAATTTCTACATCCTAAGTGATTTCCACTATGGTTTCTTCTTTGACACATGAATTATTTAGAAGGAAGAATGTGTGACTCTTGATCTCGGCTCGTGAGTTCAAACCCCGCGTTGGGTGTAGAGCCCACTTAAAAAGAATAAATTTAAAAAGAATAGAAGTTGGGGCTCCTGGATGGCTCAGTGGGTTAAAGCCTCTGCCTTCGGCTCAGGTTATGATCTCAGGGTCCTGGGGGCTCTCTGCTCAGCGGGGAGCCTGCTTCCTCCCTTTTCTCTCTCTGCCTGCCTTTCTGCCTACTTGTGATCTGTCAAATAAATAAATAAAATCTTAAAAAAAAGAATGGAAGTTATTTCATGAATTTCCAAATGTGATGTTTTTCTAATTTTTTTTTTCATTAATACTTTCTAATATAATTGAATTGTGGTCAGGGAGTGACATCAATCCTTTGAGATTTGGTGAAAAATGGGATGCAGGGTCCTTTTTCATAAAAGTTCAAAATGAGACTCAAAACAATGTGTGGTCCACAGCTGTTGTTCCATTTCTGCCCAAAAGATGTGCCTTTGACTGCGAAGTGTAGTCAATATAGTAACATCTTGGTCAAAGTATTAGAGAAAATGCTGTGTAAAACATCCCATGGATAGTAGCATTGTGAATTTGTCCTTATAGTTCCACCCACTTTTATTTATATACTGTATTTGCTGCTATTTAAGTTTGCACAAGTTTGTATTTATTTCATGCTCCGGTGAATTAAGCCTTTTATCATAATGGAGTGATCCTCTTTATCTCTAGTAATGCTTTTTGCCTTAAATTCTATTTGGTCTGATAATAACATAGCCACATCTGCTTTCTATTCCTTAGTTTGTCTAAATATATCCTTCTGCATCCCTTTACTATAAATCTTTTAAGTGAAAATTTTCAGTTATTTGTGTGATACACATTCTATTACAGTTTACATGATAATCAGCAACCTGTTTGGAATATTTTGGCCGTCTTATTTTATGCTTCATATTTGCCTTCCTTTCTAGTTCTCTTTGTCTCTGGCTTCTTTTGTACTGATTAAGTATTTCTCTATAAGTCCTTTATTTTTTTCTTTTTCTTTTTTTTAATTTAAAGATTTTTTTTCATTTATTTGACAGATCACAAGTAGGCAGAGAGGCAGGCAGAGAGATACAGGAGGAGGAGGCAGGCTCCCTGCTGAGCAGAGAGCCCGATGCGGGACCCGATCCCAGGACCCTGAGACCACGACCCGAGCCGAAGGCAGAGGCTTCAACCACTGAGCCACCCAGGCGCCCCAAGTCCTTTATTTTTTTCTTTGAACAAGTGTGGGATTTCTATCTCTAGCCTAATAATTTTTACCCTAGATATTTTGACATTCACAATTAACTTATTAAAGTCTAAAATTAATGAATGGCTTTACTATCCTTCACATCATACAAGGATATTTGAATACATTAACCTCCCATCCTCTGTCCCTTATTTTGTTTCTCATCTTGTTATTTTACACCTGGCAGGCATTTTTATCATGTTTTGCACCATAAATGTTCCTCTTTCTTTCTTTTTTCTGGATTGCCCTCTTTCTGACTAAAGTATGTCCTTTAGGGGTACCTGGGTGGCTCAGGCGGTTGGGTGACTGCCGTTGGCTCAGGTCATGATCGTGGAGTCCCTGAATCAAATCCCACATCAGGCTCCCTGCTCAGTGGGGAATCTGCTTCTCCCTCTGACCCTATCCCCTCTAATGCTTGCTCTCTCTCTCTCTTTTTCAAATAAATAAAAAAATAAATAAAACCTTAGAAAAAAAATAAAGTACATTCTTTAGAATTCCCTGCTGCTCTGTTGGCTCTACTTTGTTCGCTAGAAAATGTCTTCACTTTGCTTTCCTGCTTCAAGAGTATTTTTACCAATAGCAAAATTCCAAGTCGACCGTTGGTGGGAAAAAAAAAGGGGGGTTAACATAGCAGGCCCAAGACTGCTATCTTTAGAAAGGACTGCTTACAAGGATGGCCCTTGGCTGGCATCTGGGCCCTTGGCTTTCAGCAGGGTTCCCATCATTCCTTAACTGACAGGAATGGCTTCCTGTGTTGAAACTGTAGCATATGGTCTGTGCTGAACATCTGCTCTCCAACTGGGAGTCTGGAATTTTGATATGTGCTAGACAGAGGTGCCTATGTTACCAGTTCCCAATACAAATCTTACATGCTGAGCCTCTAATGAGCTTCCCTGGTGGACAACATTTCATACGTGTTGTCACAACTCTGCTAGAAGAATTAAGCATGTCCTGTGTGACTTCACCGGGGGAGAGGACTCTTGGAAGCTTGCAGCTGGTTTCCTTTGGACTGTGCCCCATGCACCATTTTTTTTTTTCCTTGTGTCTTTTTACTGTACTAAATCATAGCAAGAGTCTGACTATATGCCGAGTCCTGTAAGCCCTCCTGGTGACTTGTTGATCTTGAACCTGAAAGAGTCTGGACACACAGTCATCTCATCTCAGAACACTGAATAGATTCCATCATTTTCTGGCTTCCAAGCTTGCTGGAGAGAAGTTAGATGCAAGTCTAGATGTTATCCTTATATTCTCAGTTCAAGAACAGTGATTGTCACATGGTAGGAACTCAAATACTTGCCCAAAAATGGTAGAGAAAGGGATTCTGTAGGAAGAAGGAGCTTTCGGTCGTTAAATGCCCAGAGGCTCTCCTGCTCGTTCTACGTTGTGACCCGGTCTGCCTGAAGAATGGCTCGGGCCTGGAAATGAACAAGAAGCTGTCTCCAGGATGAAAGATTAAAATATTCTTTTAGAGGAACTCGGGCATCTCTGAGGCACCTGCCTGTGTCTGCTGGACTCAGGGGTCAGATGTGGGAGGCACAGACTGAGAGCCATAGAAGCTGAAGGTCAAGGATTCTTGATATTGGCGATGCAGGGAGGGAAATTTAAGGGTCAACAGGTGGGAAGACAAGAAGAAGCAAGGGGTTCCTGCTTCGTTTTGGGTGAGAAGGAGCAGGTCGCCTGTTTGGAATGGCTTGGGGGGATGGAACAGTAAATGCAGAATTTTCAGGATGAGGTCAAGCCCCAGGGCAGGGGAGAGAGTGGGGAAAGCTGGTCTTGGGAGAGACGCTGAAGGGCTTGTAGAAGTAACTCATTTCTTTGCCTCCAATGTCTCTTTCTCCAATCCATCTTGGGGAAGGAGAGCAGGTACTAGAAGTGAATACACATCCCCAGAGCTTGCCTTCCAAAAGGGAGCTCTGTGCTCATTATGTTCCCTATGACTGCAGTTATCTGGGAACACTTTTAGTTCGTCTACTCCTGCTTATAACCTAACCCAGACTTGTTCTCAGGGGGATCCCAATTCCACCCCAAATCATCTTTGATCATAACCAGAGGGTGGGAGAGTTATACCCTGGGGCAAGACTGTAGGTGGTCGCTGACAGGGCTACAAAAGAGCCATTAGCCAGAGCACCCGACTGCCCTACTACTGCCCTGAGAGCCTGTTTAGCTCCCCTGAGAAAATATCTGGATACCCTCTCAGGTGAGGCAGTGATGACCCCTGGGGCCACCCTTTGATTGTGTGCACAGCTATCCACTTGCCTTCTGCCAGGATGCATCCGGTTAGTGTACCAACCGTTGTAATTTAAAGGGACAGGCACCCTTTGACAGGTACCTCCACCTGCTCGTTCTTTCGTCTTTATGGGTGGTGCTACTCTGAGCCTATTCCCCCGGGATGAGTGTTGTTTTGGATAGATTATTTTGGTCAGGGGAAGCAGTTGCAGAGGCTTCCCCACTCCAGGGCTTCTTCCCCACAGGCTAAGGACCACATGGGGTCCTTCGGATGGGCAAGCATGTCCGTTCCAATGATCTAAGTGTGGACCAGGGAAATGAGCCTCAGGTGGATCTACAGACACGGCAGATCCACTAGGACTTGGCCTGGCCCAGGACTCCATGTATGACCTTCCTTCTGTAATGGTAATACTTCATCTCTACTTTTCAGTTTTAACTCAGGTCCTTTGTCCAACTGTCCTTGAAATATCTGCTTACTCCCCTTTCTTCCGAGGTCCTTTTAGAGGTCCATTTGGAGAAGTACTGGAGGCATCATTATCATATACATTTTCCATGACATGGAGGGGATCCTTCCTTATGCAGCCTGGCCTCCCTTTTAGTCAGAGGGCTGATGGGCCAGGGGTCATAATTAAAAAAAAAAAAAAAGATTTTATTTACTTATTTGAGAAAGAGAGAGACAGAGAGCATGAAGGAGAGGAGAGGAGGGGGGAGGGAGGGAGAGGGAGAAGCAGACTCCCCCCTGATCAGGGACCCTCCACCCCCTGATTCAGGGCTCAGTCCCAGCACCCTGGGATCATGATCTGAGCTGAAGGCAGACACTTAATGGACTGAACCACCCAGGTGCCTCAGGATCATAATTTTTTATTGAGATGGCTGCCTCAAGCCTTTATCATCCATCCTGATTCCCTTTAGTTGTATAAATTAAGCTCTATCTTACCCCCTAGGAATACTATGGTATTATACCACTTCTGTAACTCTGTGAGAACGGACTCCTCTAGCTGGCTGCCATGAATTAGCACCATACTTGTCACATACTACAGTAATCTCACCCACCTTCCTGCAGGCAGTGGTGTGCCATCACCTGGCCTCTGTTATTCTGACATTCTGTCATCCTCATTAGAATTCGAAGCATAGGGGCGCCTGGGTGGTTCAGTGGGTTAAGGCCTCTGCCTTCGGCTCAGGTCATGATCCCAGGGTCCTGGGATTGAGCCCCACATCAGGCTCTCTGCTCAGCAGGAAGCCTGCCTCCCCGCCCCCCCCCCGCCCGCCTCTCTGCCTCCTTGTGATCTCTTTCTGTCAAAAAAATAAATAAAATCTTAAAAAAAAAAAAAAAGAATTGGAAGCATACTTCTTTCTGTAATGGCATCTCCCATCAGGCCTGGCCTACAAAGGAGCTGCCACTGAACTTTTCATGATGCTGTGGGCCACCTTCACCGGCACATTCCTTACCACTCGGGAAAATAGAATGTTCTTCAGGTCCTCCTGTGGACCACACCCACCTAGTGGGTTTCTGTCCTCAGCAGCCTCTCTCCACCAGCAGAGCTACTTCTCTGAGTCTTCTGATCCCTTCGCCCACTATTTGCCATAGCCATTCTGGTACTTCTGTCTCACTTAGTGTGGGCCAGAAGAGGTGTTGGTTATTACACATCCCCTCCCTTGACTGGTCAGCAGAAAATGCAGGCAATGTGATCATCCATCACACTACATAGTTCAGCCTGTTTATGCCTGGCAGGCAGTATATACCTGATACTCACTGTAGGCAGTAGGGTTCATCTGGGGCAAAAGTGTGTTCGGAATGTAATACCCAGCTATCATAGCCCAGCCCAACCTCAACACCATGTCCTGCCTGAGACAACGTACAGCCTCCTAATAGTAGGTTTGAGTCACCTCAGCAACAACATTTTGTTGTTGTGAAGTCAAGGTCCAGTGCTGGCAAGACTGGGGAGTTGGGATTAACCATGTAAGGGAACTCTTAGTACCGGAAAGAACCTATAAGGGAGAATACCTTCTAGAGGAATTCTTTCAAAGTATTCAAAGGAGGAACTCTCAAGGGTTTGTCAGCAGTGTCAAGAGCATAAGACAGATTCAGCAATCCAAGGGAATTTCGTGTGGGGAAAGGGGGAGATTAGCAATAATAAGATAAGGCTGAGTAGAATCTAAGTGTCCTGAAAATTAACTTATTTTGACGAGTTGGATCAAGATTCTTTACTCCTAAAGTCCTTAATTTAAGCTCACCACTAAAATGGTTGTCCTGTAGTTAGTTGAGGGCAGCGGTGACAGCACGGGAGCAGGTTAGCAAAGTATTCCAAGAAGATAGGCCCAGCCAGGTGCTGTGTGGGCCAGAGATAGAGAGGTCTAGGGTATTCCTTCACCATGAGCCTGTGAGGTTGTGCGCCTTTCATGGTCATGTGATGGGTATATGTAGTCCCTGCCATCCATTGGCTACTGCCCATGGATCGTTGAAAGTACAGCAAGGTCCATTTTGGAGGGCTTGTTCAGGACAAGTGTAACTAACTCCCACTCTGTCCACTGGGCAGAGTTTTCCTCTTCGTGTAAAGTTTTGGACAATTTTTTTCCATGGTTGCACAGTAGCACGGCCCAAGCGCATTCCACTGGCCTTTCCCATGGCTGGTCTGCCAATGAACCAGGCCCAGGCATCCTCGGCGACCTTGGGGCACTAATGCCCACCAGAAGCCGGAGGCACTGGCACAAACTTTTCTCTGGGATTGCTGCCTCCGGAGATGTCTGGTCACGTTTTTGAATGCCTGGAGGCTCCTGCCAGTCACTGACTTTTGTAGCTGAAAAGGCTGACTGGGACTAGTGGGTCAGAGGGGGAGGCAGTGTGGACAGCCTGCGGGAAGCCTGTCCAGACCAGCTCTTCCATCAGTGCGGTAGGCTCTTCTCAACAGCCTGTGCTGTCTTGCGGTCTCCCCCACACCGCCGGGATGAGCTGGGGTGCCTGCTGGGTCCCGCATGGATACTCAGCCCACCAGCACTGTCCCTGTTGTAGCATCTGACCAACGGGGTCTCTTAACCATCAAGAGAAGTTCAACACATACTTGAAACCACTGTGTGTCCCCACATCACGGAGGGTACGTGACCTTGGATGCAATTGTTCCTGTGAGTCAAGGTCATTCTCGGAAGGGGACTCAGCAGAGCCACCAGCAGCTGGAGGAATGAGTTCTGATGAGGATTCAGGGCAGTGCCCTCAGGTCAACTACAGACCCCAAAGTCATTGTCTTCACACCGCCCCCACAACCAAGACTCCAGCGGGCAGTCACAGCATTCTGGGAGGCTATCTGCTTCTGGGAGATACGACATGTGATAACGTCAGGGAATTCCATGATTTGGGCACACTGTCATATTTTTTGTCATAAAATTGTGTCTCATGGCCAAATAATTTGTGGGACACCCTTGTAACTGGATAAGAACTTGTAAATCTACAGACAGCGACGTTGGCAGAAGTGCCGCAGAGAGCTAAGCAAATCCATCTCCAGAAGATGTTTGTGTTCACTTGCCTTCATTCCCCACCACCGGTAGCCTTTCACACCCACCACACAGGGGAGCTAAGTGCATATGTGGTAAAAATCATTAGCCCTTTCAAATCTTTATGCAACTAATTTTTGCAATGTTCTGGAAGCACAGAATTTGGGGGTATTATCTTATCTGTAAGAGGCCCATTGAAGGACTTCACTGGGCCATTCTTACCATAATAGACCTATTCTTCTGGTAAGGGAAGCAAGGCTGGCAAAATAGCCCTGCGGTGTGTCTGGGATCCCACTTGACCTTCTGTGAGATGGACTCTGGCCAACACTTATCCTGCTCCTGACCTCCCTAATCCTCTCTCCAATGAATCACAGCACCCTGGGGATTAGGCTCAGATAAGCACCAGTATCTACAAATGTGGCTTTCAGGAAAATGAGCACAGACTGAGATTAAGGCACCTGATTCCCGATCCTCTCTTTTGCTAGGCGTGTTATTGGGCAATATCCTTAAACTCTCTAAGCCTGTTTGCTCATTCGTAAATTAAAGCCAAAAATATTCTTCTGATTGTTTCTTGTTTGTGCTGATGTGATAAGATGACACACAGAGTGCTTTACACACTGCCTAGGATACAGCCTGATACCCATTGATACCACCCGCTGTTTCTTCTGGACATTGTTTTTTGTTTTTAAAGATTTTATTTATTTACTTGACAGAGAGAGACACAGCGAGAGAGGGAACACAAGCAGGGGGAGTTGAAGAGGAAGAAGCAGGCTCCCCACCAAGCATGGAGCCCAATGCAGTGCACATTCCCAGGGCCCTGGGACCATGACCTGAACTGAAGGCAGATGCCCAACAACTGAGCCACTCAGGCACCCCTCTTCTGGACATTGTAAAGATGCATAGAAATATATATATATTTATTATCTATCAGTGTTTTAATAGCTCACTTTATGCATTTTTAATTATTTCGCTTATATTTCCAATTTTCGTTGCTTCTTAACATAGAATTAAGGGATAAGAACTTAAGTCAAGGTCAGCCATCAACTGAATGAATATTCTTATATGACAGATTGGATAGTAAGGCCCAGAGAATCAAATGACTTGATCCTTATTTGTAAAGAATGCAGCTCTAAGATTTATCTTTTACTTCTTAACATCTCATCTGCACCCCCAGTCTAGATTTAATTTGGGAAAGATTTTTTAAAAAAATTCACAAGACTGTAGAAAACGTGTGCTCTAACTGTAGCTTGTAGCAACGTGAACTGGTAAAGCATTTCTGTAGCTTGTAGCAATGTGAACTGGTAAAGCTTCTGCTAAAGCGGATATCTAGATAAGTTAAAACACCGACTTCTGGACTCAAGCCAAAGAATTTGCATTTCTGACAAGTTCCCAGATGATGCTGATCCTGATGCTGCTGGCCCACAGACCATATTTTGAGAACTACTGATATACAGAATTTAGAGTATTCTGGTAAATTTTTTTTTTTTTTTAGAGAGGGAGTTGGGGAGGAGCGAGGGCAAAGGAGAGAACGAATCTTAAGCAGACTGTACCTCCAGAAGAGGGCCTGACTTGGGAGGTCGATCTCACAAACGTGGGGCTCAAGATCATGACCCTTAGATCATGATCTGAGCTGAAATCAAGAGTCAGACATGTAAGTGACTGAGCCACCCAGGCGTCCTGTATTCTGGTAACATTTAAAAACCAGCTGTGTGGGGCACCTGGGTGGCTCAGTGATTTAAGCCTCTGCCTTTGGCTCAGGTCATGATCTCAGGGTCCTGGGATCGAGCCCCACATCAGGCTCTCTGCTCGGCGGGGAGACTGCTTCCTCCTCTACCTGCTTCTCTGCCTACTTGTGATCTCTCTCTCTGTTAAATAAATAAAATCTTAAAAAAAAAACAAAAACAAAAACCAGCTGTGCCTGGGTGGCTCAGTCAGTTAAGTGTCTGCCTTTGGCTCAGGTCATGATTCCGGGTCCTGGGATCGAGCCCCACATCTGGCTCCCTGCCCAGTGGGCAGCCTGCTTCTCCCTCTCTACCACTTGTGCTCTGCAGTATGCTGTCTCTCTCAAGTAAATAAATAAAATCTTTAAAAAAAAAGAATTAAAGCCAGAAAAATATTCATAAACTTTGACCCAGGATAAAAGAAGATGAGCAGCCCCCCAACACCTACTTTTGATGCTCCCCAACTGAACCCCCAGGACCTGCCCCCCTCCTTGTCTCATGAGGCAAGCCCCCCTTGCAATAGGAAGCACAAAGGAGGCATGACTCATGGGGGCGAGGGAGAGCCCCCCAGGTTCTCCAGGTGTGGCTGAGTCAGCAGAAAGAAGGGTGTTCAGGACCACGCCCTAGCCCCTCACCCTACTTAAGTGTTTTCCATTGCCAGTATCAGCATCTAGCAATCACAGATGTGGTGGATTTATCTCATTTACTACCTGACTCCCTCGACCCTCTACAGAGTTTAAGTTCTCTGGAGTCAGAATTTTTGTGTTTGGGGCAAGAACAGTGCATGGATCATACCAGGAGCTCGTAAGTACGGATTGAATGAGCAACTATCCACATGTGTCTGTATGTTCACGATACTATTTCTATAAGGTTCCACAAGGAAATAGCAGCAGACCTGTGGGTAAGGGGAATGGGAGAAAGAATGGAAGTGAGCATAATTTTCACCGACTCTGTTCAGCCTCTGAAGGTTTCCTACCAACTGTTAAAAAACAAGACAAGAGGCCCCAAATAAAGTCCTTCATGCTGAGCCCCATGTTACCAAACCAAGACTTACTTAACCGTCAGGTCTCCCAGAAAGGGAGTACTAAGCCAGTCCAATCAGGAGCCACCTGATCAGCAGGAGTTAGGCGACATGCCCGAGAGACCCCTGCCAGCCCCTAAAGGAAAGTAACTTTGCAATACCTTACCCACTCTTTTTTTCCCTGGCTTGATTTTCTCCCTTGTTCCTGCTCCCCTCTAGCTAGAAAAGTCTTTCATCTGGTAGAGCTCCTCTGAGGGTGTTTCTGTGCGCTAGACTGAATGCTGCCAGACTCAAATAGATTTTTGCTCAAATAAACACTTAATTTTTCATGTGCTTCAGTTTATTTATTCATTTATTTTATTTTTTAAGATTCTGTTTATTTATTTGACAGAGAGAGACACACAGAGAGAGGGAACACAAGCAGGGGGAGTGGGAGAGGGAGAAGTCAGCCCCCCCACTGAGCAGGGAGCCTGATGTGGGGCTCAGTCCCAGGACCATGGGATCACGACCTGAGCCGAAGGCAGATGCTCAATGACTGAGCCACCCAGGTGCTCCAAATTTATCTTTTTTAAAGATTTATTTTATTTATTTGAGAGCGAGAGAGAGAGCGAGCGCACGTGTGCATGGGCAGGGGGAGGAGCATTCCTCAAGCAGACTCCCTGCTGAGTATGGAGCCCCATGTGGGACTCGATCCCAGGAACCTGAGACCACGACCTGAGCTGAAATCAAGAGTTGGACACTCAACCAGTCTCCACCCAGTTGCCCCTATCTTTTAGCACAATATACCTAGCTAATCAAAACTGTTGATCCCTAGTCTTATTACTATTTTAAGTAAGCTCTATATCCAGTGTAGGGCTAGAACTCATGACCCCGAGATCAAGAGTCCCATGCTCTACCAACTGAGCCAGCCAGATTCCCCTAGATGCCTATTATTGATGAGGGAAAAACAAGTTGTAAGAGAAATAAGCCTGACGGGAAAAACACAAGGACCACACACACAGTATGGTGAGATGGTTGCATGAGGCGGTGTGAGAACACCCCAGACAGGCTTGAGGGAAAGCTCAGTGCTTGCAGAGTATCCTGGCATGTGGCCTGGACCTGACACCTCACCTCAACCCCTCCCTAAGCCTCGCCTTGCCCCAGACTAACCCGGGGCGGTTCCCAGAGGTCCCTCCTGGAAACCAGAAGTTTCCAGCCCTTCCCACCCAGTCATCTTAGTTACAAGTGTCAAGTAACAACAGTAGTTAAAGGAGGAAAGAGACTGGCCTGTAGCTGCTTCAGGAAGGAGAGAATATCTCTAAGTCCCATGAAATAAAAGGCCAAATGAGAATCCAGGGGTCCAGAAGGGAGACAGAAGAACATATGAAGAGAGAAAGGGGAGAAGGAATGCATTAGATCTCGAGTGGTTAGTGAGCATCTCAGAGTTCCGGTGCGGGGCGTTGCTGGGAGTGGGTTAAGGAGTTAGAGGTCCCTGAGACCAAAGGAAGAAGCCCCGGTAGGATCACCAAGACTAGCAGCTTGGGGGGCGCCTGGGTGGCTCAGTGGGTTAAAGCCTCTGCCTTCAGCTCAGGTCATGATCTCAGGGTCCTGGGATCGAGCCCCGCATCGGGCTCTCTGCTCAGCGGGGAGCCTGCTTCCCCCACCCTCTCTGCCTGCCTCTCTGCCTGCTTGTGATCTCTGTCAAATAAATAAATAAAGTCTTTAAAAAAAAAAAAAAGACTAGCAGCTTGGAACTGGGAGAGCCAGACAAGAGGTCTGTTAGAGGAATTTCAGAAAGAGAGACAATAAACTGTAAATGCTCCGGGGACCTGGGTGGCACAGTCGGTTAAACATCTGCCTTCAGCTCAGGTCATGATCTTGGTCTTGGGATGGAGAACTGCATCGGGCTCCCTGCTCGATGAGAAGCCTGCTTCTCCCTCTCCCACTCCCCTCGCTTGTCTTCCCCCCTCACTGTCTCTCTCTGTCAAAGAAAAAAATAAGACTTTTTTAAAAAGAATATTTTATTTATTTATTTGACAGAGATCACAAGTAAGCAGAGAGGCAGGCAGAGAGAGAGGAGGAAGCAGGCTCCCCGCTGAGCAGAGAGCCCGATGCGGGGCTCGATCCCAGGACCCTGAGACCATGACCTGAGCCGAAGGCAGAGGCTGTAACCCACTGAGCCACCCAGGCGCCCCGAAAAATAAAACCTTTAAAAAACAAACATTTATCATTGTGCCAGACCCTGTGTCAGAAATACCATTTTGATGAACTACGAAAGACTTCTGTGAGTTGAGACTGTCTTACCAGAGGCCTTTTAAGAGCCGCTGATACCCCAGGAGACCAAGGCTTCCCGGGAAGGCGGCAGAGCTGCGGAAGACCTCCTTCGTGCCTGTCGCCCTTCTCTCCCTTCACGGATGCAGACACTCTAGGAGGGGGCGCCCGTTTCTCCTCTGGATCTTTCCATTGCCTCTGACCCCACAGCAGCATCTGTGCCTGCCCAGCAGAGGGCAATCAGAGCCTGGGTACCACCTTCCTAGCCACCTGCTTAGGAAACAGGACAGATGGGTACCTAGCCCCCTCGCTGCCCACTGAAGCTTGGGCAGGGTGCCCACTTGCTGGCGGCAGCAGCCCGAGAGAAACAGGATGCACCAGGAGGCTGTTAAAAAAAAAAAAAAAGGCTGTTTTGAATTCTGTCTAAGCTGTGGCAGTTCTGCCTGGCAGATGCTCAGCTCTGGCCCTCTGCCACATTTACCCTCTCGGGTCCCAGGATGAGGGATCAGTTCCTTCTCATCCCAGGGCAGCCTGCTTGCCCTGTTTCTACTCACTGTTCAGAATCTGTTTTTTCCGAGGCCTGGAATCCCGGAGTCCCAGAACAGGAAGGGACTCAGGAGCTGCTGGTCTGGCCGTTGCCATTTCAAATAACTTCAAAGGCAGGCAGGGAGCACTAAATTTGTCTCGCTGACTCAGGGTGAGATGGCGGGGAGTGACAGTGGCTGTGGGGGCTGAGCCTGCGCCAACGCACCTACGTTCCCCAGCTTCTCACTGAGCAGAAAAGAAAACAAGGCCATGGGCTGAGCCGGGAGCCCAGCTGCCAGGTCTTCCTTTTATCCTACGGTGAGAAACTGAGGTCCAGGGAAGGGAAAACTACTTGCCAGAGATCAGACCCGATTCCCCTTCTCACCAGGCAGGTCCTTTTCAGTGCGGGCTGATTATTAAACCCGGTAGCAGGGGTGATTAGGACGTCTGGCTCGGGCTGCCTCGTCTTGGATTACTTCATTTCCTTCCTTGGCCACCGATCTCCTGTTTGGAGAAAGGAGCCTCTCCCAGGATACAGGGCCCTGCTTTTCCTTGCAGTGAGTCACAGCCTCTGAGCTGACTTGCGGACAGCTTGACTCCCAACACAGCATCCTCCCCTCCCACTGCTTTTTCCAGTGACTACCTCCAGCTATGGGGCTTCACTTCCTCCGGCCAACTCCCTAGGGATAGAAACTTGTATTTACTCAGGTCTTTTCCTCCTTGAAATGAGGTCCTGTGGAGAAGGACTCAGGCATCCTTTCAACCTTGATTCCCCAGAAGTAATGACCATGAGGCATGGAAGAGCTGTTTGCCCGTATTGTGGGAAGGTCATAGGGAGGCAGCTTGTGTTTGTGATGGCTTTGCAAGGACTGAGTGTGGTTTTTAAAAAATCCAGTGTTATATAATCGTTTACTCTGCTCGGACAAGCTGGTGTGCTCACCCTGTCCAGGAGAATCAGCAGGCTTGGTGGGAATGCTTCCTTAGGGCTCAGCCTCCTGAGTGGCAGGAAGAAGGCTCTGGCCTCATGACCGGTCATCGGGACACCTCTGGGACTTGGGACAATATTTAATAGAGCCAGTCCTGTGACGAGCGTCAGTCGTTCTCACCTTGAGGAATCTGGGTGAGAATTAACAACAACCATCTCCGCTGTCATGGGGTTAGGGGGCTCCTGCTCCCAGCATCTCCCACACAGCAGTGCAAGAGATGACTGGGGTCTGGAAAATCCCGTCTCTGAGGAACATCATTTGGGGGCAGGAAATAAGGACATTTACCTACTTATCCAAGTGAAAAGAGAAAAAGTGGAAAACAGACTAATGAGGTGAGTTAGCTGCAGGGCACTAGGAGAACAGTATGGAAAGGCCAAGAGGGACCGAGGGGGGTGGCACTTCTCTGAGATACCTTCTTGTTCTGACTTGGCTTTTGGAACCATTTTAATGTTTCTTGTTTCAAAAATAAATTAAAATAAAATAAAAGTCACAGGGATGGGGAAAACCCTACAAGGGCATACATACACTTAGAAATAAGCAAGTAAGAAAGAATGCCCTTTGACTTCTATCTTACATTCTAGTAAAAATAGTTGATCCCTTACTATGTGTTAAACATTACCTTATAGTTCACTTAATCTACGTAACATTTCTAAATGCTAGGTACTATTCCTATCCTAGTTTTACAAGAAAGGAAGTCATGCCTCAGTGGGATTCAGGAAGCTGCCAAGGTCCCAGGACTTGAACTCAGATTTTGTATCAGATTTGTATGAGGTCTCAGTTCTGAGAACCTGTGACAGACTCAGCTCTGTGCCAGGCACAGAGGTATGAGTTAGTCCCCCCTGGGTTCCAAGAATCTGTAAAGGCCATTTCAGCCAGAGCAGCCCCACCCCGGTTGAGCTGCCATTTTGTTGTAAAGCTTAAATTGACCTTGCCCCCCCCCCCCCCCCCCCCGCCGCCCAGGGGAACTTACTTAAAAGCAAGTCCGGGGAAACCAGTCCCATGTAACAAAGTCCAAGTACAAGGGTGGGTCAGGCCAGGTGGAGGTATTCAATCAGTGGGGACGCACACAGTCTCCTAGCTACCAAGGAGTATGGGCCCCCGCCCTTTGGGAGCCTTTCGGCGCCAATCCTAACCAACGTGTGATAGGCTAAATCAAATGTCTACTAGGGTAAATTGTAATTCAGTTGGTCACCTAGCATCACTGTGGAGTTTCCTGTGTGTGTTACAATCTAACTGTCCACCTGTGTGTGGCCAGGCCCAACCACATGGCCTTTGCTCTATAAAAGTTAGTCTGGAAGTCAGGGAGGGGTCGTCCTCTCTGTAGAGACGGCCCCCACAGGTCTGTTTGACGGTAGGTCTGATTCCTGATGCTTGGCGCGAAATAAAGCTTTGCTTGACCTTCGCTTTGTATCAGTCTCGCTCCTTTAATCACGGACCCATTATTGGGGTACCCAATTATGGGGGGACCCAACAAATCTATAACCTTAGTGATTAACATTTAACACCAGGAGGCTATAAAAATAGGGAAATGAGCGAGTCCCTTATCATTCATAAAGATTTAAAGGCCATAACAATTTCAGGAATTCTGAGCATTCCTTGAGGGCTTACTTCCTGGAGGATATGCGCAACACTGAAACCTAGGTAGGATTCAGGTAGGTGTGGGAAGGGAGGAAGAAATTCCAGGCAGCAGAACCCACTAGGGAGCAGAGGTGCAGAAAGGGGCTTGGTACATGGGGAGCCAAGGAGAAGACCAGCCTTTGCAGAAGGATGGACAACATAGAAGGGCACGTACATAACCTTCTTGGAGATCCTTTGGAGTTCAAGGTCAAGGTGGTTATCATGGAAGGAAGGTGTCCCCAGTGAGGCTGGGCTGAGGTCAGTGAATTCCCAGGCCCTAAACATTAGCCCTTTCATAGCTGCATATTGTTAGTTGATATCTGTCTAGTCCCTTTCCAGTTACTGGGCTCAATGAGCTTACTAGGAAAAGGTAGGCCCTAAAGATCCATATTCTGAATTCACAGGTTAAAAACTCTTTTTGCATAAAGGGGAAGTAAAATGTGAGCTCCTATGGTGGCTTTTGCTCTTCTCTTCTAGCTCTACGTTCTCCACGGAGATTCACAAGCAGAAAGAGAAGCCATTCCCAGTTTGTTCCGGGAGCTGAAAGGCGGACTTGGTAGCCTTGCACCCGTCTAAAGCCAGCCTGCGGGCAGCCCCCAGGCTATGCAACGAGAGGTGTTAGGGGAAAGCACTTCCCCTTCTCATCTCCTCCCGCAGCTGTAAGTTTGGTGCTCAGCAGCGATAATGAGAGGAAATGAGAAGACAAAGTCTGGAGGCCCGCTGACGCTGACTGGAGGGTAGGGAAGCCGGACGAGCCTGGTGGGCAGACACCAGTGCTGGTCCTAGCTAAGCAGCAAAACGGAAACATGACGAAAATCAAAATACGGACATCTTTACCAGACTCACTGTTAGCAGTATCCTAGGTTTTTATCAGCACCCATACTCAGATAAACCTGAAAAATTTATCTGGAACCAGGGACCGTCACAACAATGGCTTTCAAATTGCTGCCCTGGGTGTGTGGTGTGGTGTCATAATCTTTGAAACAGTAGAACTAATGTCATATCGCTCAGAGGATAAAGTCAGCATCTGGCCGCTCCTGATCTTTTCATTGCTGTCTGACACCACTGCCACTGTTCCCTTCCACAGCACCCACCCCAAGCCTTACCTTGGGCCAGCCACACCGCCCCCCTACAGCTCTACGATCTCCTCCCACCCACACCCCCCACTGGGAACACCACTTCCCTTTGTCTCCCCTGGCAGCCGCTCTTCTAGACCAGCCACACACCACCTCCTAGAGGGGCAATGGGACTCAGGGGCAAGGCGGTGGCTCCCTCCTCCTCTGAGCTGGGAGGGAGGGGTGCACGGCCCTCTGTCACTGTGGTTTTCACATCCTGTCCTGGTGACATGTTTGTCTTCCCACCACCAGGCTCAGAGCCTCTTAAGGAGCCAAATCTTGCTTTTTTCTGTACTAGAACAAGATACAGTTTCTGATGGTATTTGTTTAATATTTGAGGAATGGATATTTCCCCTTAAAACAATGTTTCCTAAACTTTTTAAACCACAGAAAAAATACTTTTTACACCATGACCCAGTTCACGCAGACTCCCCCACACACACCTAACGGAAACAAACTCTCAAGAAATAATACTTACTAGGTGCCGTGCACTCTGAGATTTTCTCTTTTATTTCTCTCTCTCTCTCTCTTTAAGTCCTTATTGGGACTTGCAGGTGGAGAGCCACAATTCTAAAGTATAAAGAAAAGCTGTCATAGCTAAAATGAGAAGAGCTTCCCTTCCAAACCAGGATCAGATTAGGATTAAGCTGTAAACAAATGAGGGCCTCTGCCAGCTCAGATGTGCAGACCATAAGGGTCTTGGCCTTACTATGAATCTGAGTGCTTGGTGGGCTTTATCGACCACGTGATGGACCTTAGCCTGGGGCACAATGACCCTTGGCAGCTTTCCTGTTCAGTCCCTCCGGGCGCGCGCGCGCGCACACACACACACACACACACACGTTCCCAAAGAGTTCTTCCCATTGCACTTGCTACCCCTGCTATATTTTGTGCAGCCTTCCATGATCGCTCTTATCATGCCAGACTGTAATGCAAGTCTTTTTCATGTGGCTGGGTGCTCGGCGGAACTCCTGGAGGGAGCCTGGCATGGGAAAGGCTGTCAAGAAGGGTTTGGTGTGTGGCTGAGAAGAGATGAATGGCTGCACACTGGGGTGCTGCAGGAGCCCATCTCTTCCTGCATGTGGCCTGGGTTGGGGGTTGCCAGGGGCTCTGTAGGGTGAGAGCAGGGAAAAGCAGGCCAGGTCCCGCTGCTTTGGAGTTGGATGGGCAGGTGCTGTCTGGAGGCAGGAAGCAGTGGCTGGAATTCAACAGGGAATTTACAAAACCCACTTATCTCTTCCCTTTGTGTAGAAATCTCACAATTTAAGAAAGGAAGATGATAAACCTGAGCTTTAGGGTAAACTTTGACACTCAAAAGCACGCCGTTGGGACTGGAGTTGCTGAAGAACTAATTAGAATGGCAGGTGGCAGCCACCTCAGGGCCCCCGGCATGGAGAGCACAAAGGTGATCCACCAGAGTCCCTTCCCTGCTGGTTAACCCAACCCCAGAGCCTTCAGAGCTCCTGCCTCTTCTCTTCTTCACCATTTCTCTAATCTGTTGCCTCACTCTCAGCAGGTAAGTGGAATACAGGGAGGGAGGGCAGTGAATGCAGCAAACCCTGCAACCCACCTTGCTAATAGTCCTGGTAGAAGATTTCCTTGTAACTCTCGGAAATGACACAGATCACGAAACGTCAGTAGCACATAAATCGCATTACATTGGGAAACATAACTTATGCTCCTGCTTGTCCTACGACAGCAGTAACCAAACTTTCAAAAAGCAAGAATCAGGGCACCTGGGTGGCTCAGTCAGTTAAGCATCTGTTTTCAGCCCAGGTAATGATCCCAGGGTCCTGGAATCAAGCCCTGGGCCAGGCTCCCTGCTCAGCGGGGAGTCTGCTCGTGCTCACTCTTGTGCGCTCTCTCCTTCTCTCAAAAATAAATAAATAATTAAAAAAAAAAAAAAAAGAAAGCCCGAACAATCAAAAAAAAAAAAAAAAAAAAGCAAGAAGCAACAAACATCACCAGCTCCATTCTGTACAGGGCCCCAAATTCCAGAACATTCCAGCTGTTTTTTGCCTGCTTCTGGGCTCTGCTCCCTTTGTGTCTTTGTTCTTTCAGCCTTACTGAATGTTTTGTAGCAGGATAGCATTGTGGTGTCTCCCACAGGGGAGGAAATTTAACTTGGGGAAGGATTTGAGCAAGCCACTCTGGGTTAAAAATAAACAAAACCGAATTCCTCTTAGCAGTTTGCCTAGTTCTACTTTCTGTTACACACCCAAATTATAACCCACTGTAAGCATTGTTTGTCACACGGGAACGAGAACCTGGACCTTGTTCCCCTGAGCTCACCTCTCCCACGTAACTAAGGTAAAGTGAACAGGTCGTGGCCTGCAGAGGACAAAGGTCTGAGCTGAGACCTTGATTCTGTCACTCATAAGCCCTGTGATCTTGGGAAGGGACTGACTCCTGCCCCCAGTTTCTTATCTATAGAATGAGGACAATGACACTGTTCCCCAGTCCCCTGAAAGGAGGGGCATGAGGGGAAATACACAGGAACATCTAACATTTATGAAGCTGCTAACTTTCTGCGGTGACCACGCAAGTCCACTGGATTCAATGCCCAGAAGGGAGATGGAGGTGACCAGCCAGACTAGGCAGGGTAGGCTTTTCCTGTTGTGAATCAGTGGAAGGTAAAGCTGGATGGTCAGAGGGCCCAGTCACAGAAAACCTCCGTCAGATGGACCCGTTTGGTCCTGTAGACAGTGGTAGCCTGTGAGAGACTTCAGGCAAGTAGTGGTTTGGCAGATTAGCCTGGTCTAAAGTCTGTTTGGAAGTGGAGTGAGGCTCGAGGCTAGGAATAGGGATGAGGCACTGGATTTAGGAGGCTGAGGGAGGAGGGTGGGCTGGTGTGAGAGGCAGACCCCAGGAAGAGTCCAATTTGGGTGTCCAATTGCTCTGTATGTTTCCCCCACTGCTTCCTCCCCCTCCTCCACCCCGGTCTTTGCTTTTTCAGCTCCTTGTCTTTCCTTCTGTCTCCACCCCTACACCCACCTCTATTATCAGCCCTGTGTCCTTCTACCAGCTAAGGAGGCACGCAAACGCAGCTCAGCAAATGCTTCAGATGATAAAGATGCTGCCCAGTGGGCCTCCCTGGGTAAAGCTGGTCTGGCTGGCATTGATTGGGTCACAAGTGGGGAGGGCAGTCCCCTGTTTTCTTTAATACCCGAGTGAGAAAAGCTACTGCAGGTTAGACCTCACAGGAAGCTAGAGCCAAGCGACAGCACCTGACATCAAGTGCAAAGCAGCGGGTGGGTGAGAAGAGAGGTGACAACTCTGGGCTGCTGAGGCCCGTTGCTCCTTCTACTCCAGGCCAAGGAAATCAGGTCACCTGATTTCACTAGCCCGACACAGAGGGACTGACTGTTGCCTCGGGAAAATCAACCATAAAGAAATGTTCACGGAAGAGTGGCCAGGACGTGGCACCTCGGTGAGGATTTCAAACTGGTGGCCACAGGTCGTTCACCCCACAGATGGATTTTGTTTGGTCGGCTCAGGCCCTCGCACCCTCTATTATGTTCCACACCATCCTTGCTCCCTTTCTGCCTCATATATTTGCCTTCCTAGTCTCACCCCTGAGCTTATGAATTTACCAGTCCCATTCTAGAAGGCACAGAGGAATACAAAGTTGTTCCAGGAATTTCCAACATTGCTGGAAAAACAAAACAAATACACAGGCGAAGCCAGACCCAATGTGTGGGGCAGACACTTGTATTTTGAGTTGAGTTTACAGAGGAGATCTTCTCCCACTGGAAGAGACAGGTCTCAATGGAGATGAAGTAGGGATGCTGCTGGATGGGATCAGGCAGGGGGAGTCAGCCTGGAGAAGGTGCACACACAGCACAGGACCTCTGGGGTGTTTGCACAGGACATTGATGATAAAGGCACAAAACAATCCAGGGAAAATAGCGGGTGGGTGGGAGCTGAATTAGGGAGAAAATTTTTTAAAAGATTTTATTTTTATTTAAAAATTAAAAAAAAATATTTTACCCAGGGGCACCTGGGTGGCTCAGTTGGTTAAGGGTCTGCCTTCAGCTTAGGTAATGATGCCAGGGTCTGCGGTGGAGCCCTGCATCAGTCTTCCGGCTCAGGGAGGAGACTGTTTCTTTCTTCCTCTCCCACTCCCCCTGCTAATGCTCTGTTGCTCTCTCTCTATCAAATAAACAAAATCTTTTAAAAATTTTTTTATCCATTTATTTGAAAGAGCGTGCACACAAGAGAACACAAGTAGGCAGGGGAGGCAGAGGCAGAGGGACAAGCAGACTCCTCACTGAGCAGGGAACCTATGCAGGACTCTATTCCAGGACCTCGAGATTGGGACCTGAGCCAAAGGCAGACGCTTAACTGACCAAGCCACCCAAGTGCCCCAAGATTTAATTTTTTTAAAGCAATCTCTATGCCCAACATGGGGCTTGAACCTGCAACTCCGAGATCAAGAGTCACATGCTCTACCCACTGAGCCAGTCAGCTGTCCCAGAAATTTTGAAGATGTAAAAAGTGGTGCAGAGTGGGAGTCGAAGGATCCAAAGGGTACCAAGGAAGCTTCAGAGCATCTTGGAGATGCCGCTCTAGTCACCACGAAAGGGAAGTCATAAGAAGGCAGCTGCTTGGGGTGGGGTGTGAGAAGTTGAGAGAAATTTTGATTTACATGTGTTACACTTGATGGAAGAAATATGCAGTTGGCATTTAGGACGGAGACGGAGGTGGGGATGGAGGACTGCAGGGGATTAAATGGGACTTCCAAGGGAGATGAGGTAGGACAAGGTGGGGAGAGAGAGACTCGGGAAGGGAAAGGTGGAAGAGAAACCAGGGAAGGAGACTAATATGGAACTGGAAAGGTGGAGAATAAACAGATGTCAGCAGAAAAGAAAGAGGTCTGTCAGCATTATTTACTACAAGAGCTTCCAGAACAGAGCAGAGAGAAGCCCTGGCTTTGAAGCTAAGAGGTGACAGGGATTTCTGCTGGTGTGGAGAAGGGGACAACATATTTCAGAGTCAAGGAGAGCTGGTGGAGGGGAAGGTAACAGAAGACATTATATCAAGAAGCACGTAGCAGGTAGAAGCCACAGTAGGAGCAAAGGGAAACCCATGGAAGTTTGAAGGTAGAAGGAGGATTACAGAGAAGAGAGAACTGAATCTGCTCAGGAGAAAGGATAAAATGAAGAAGACAGGACCCAGAGGAGGTAGATGGAGATGCTTATCTTGGATTTCACAACTTTTGCATCTCCTTGTCCCTCAGTGTTGGGCTGGGTCCTGGGTCCCCCGCTGTCTTTGGTCCTCATTCTTGTGGTTAGGCAGCAGAAGGAAGTTGGTGGGGCCAGACTGGGCACTGTCTGCGAATGGTGAGGGGGGTCCTTCCCTGGAGACTGGGACCCAGAGCACCAGCAATTATCCCTTTTCCCCTTTGCCACAGATTCCCTCTCTTTCCTCCATCAGCCCTGGTCAGTCCTGGTGGGTTGACACCGTCCAGAGGCCTGTACACAAGATTGAAGCCTCTGGCCCCTGTTTTAGGTATGCAGGCACAAGCAGGCAGAAAGGAGGTGAAAGTGGGGTAACCACAAGGAAGAGGGGGCAAGGACTGAATTAATCATCTGAATTCGCAGCCACAAGCTCCCAGCCAGCCTTTGCAGAGACGGTGAGTAACTACAGATGTAGAACTCTTGGCGGCAGAGTCTGTGTCCCTTCAGGGTCCAGTTACCGACATTGAGCACAGAACCGCCACCCCCCCAAGACGGCCAGGGCGGAGGTAGGAGCATCAACAAGCAAGGAGGTGGCAGTGAGGGCGACCTCAGCAGAAAAGCAAATGCACCCCCCCGGAAGGGAAGGAGGAGCTTGCTCCCTGCTGGGCTGGGGAGCCTGCTCTGGAGAGAAGCGGGTGGGAAGACAGATCTAAGCTGGGAGGGACAGTATGAAAGGAAAAATGATGGGGCAGGGGTGATGAGGGCCTAAGGGGAAGGAGGGGAAGCCCAATGCTCGGGCTGAGTCAGAAGGTTTCACTCTGAGCGTGAAGATGCTCTGAAGCGGTAGCTTGTGTGGATGGAGGTCTGGGTAGGCCATCATCGGATGGAGATCTAAAACATCATGAGCCTTGAAACTGGCATTTCCCCCTTATCTGCTGGGTGGGTGTTGTTCTCATAGATGAAAACATTCACATGCGTGCACGCACACACACACACACACACACACACACATATACACACACACACACTTTAGAATGGACTATTATGCAGATAATAAAAGGAAAGAAAGAGCTCTGTCTGCAATGACAGGCAAAGTTATCTAAGACAATGTTAAGTGAAAAGAACAAGTTGTGTAATTGTGCATGGTGGTATTTCGTTTTGTTAAAAAAATAAAAATGTATATTATATATTATAGAAAAATATGAATATCTTATATGTCTTTGTATATCACAAGGAATTTTTTTTCTATTTTTTTATATTTTATTTTATTTTTTAAAAGATTTTATTTATTTATTTGACAGACAGAGATCACAGGCAGAGAGGCAGGCAGAGAGAGAGGGAGGAAGCAGGCTCTGAGCCACCCAGGTGCCACTCACAAGGAATTTTTAAAAACCACCTTATTAAAATATGACTGACATGTATTTTTGTATATAATTTAAACTGTTAATAGTTATTTTGGGGGTTAGATTAGAAAATTAAGGTTCTATGGAGGGGCATTTTTAACTATATGGTCTTCCATGTTAAAAAACAAAATTCAGGGGCGCCTGGGTGGCTCAGTGGGTTAAAGCCTCTGCCTGGGGCTCAGGTCATGATCTCAGGGTCCTGGGATCGAGCCCCGTGTGTCGGGCTCTCTGCTCAGCGGGGAGCCTGCTTCCCCCTCCCCCTCTGCCTGCCTCTCTGTCCACCTGTGATCTCTGTCTGTCAAATAAATAAATAAAATCTTAAAAAAAAAAAATTCAGGGGCGCCTGGGTGGTTCAGTTGGTTAAGTGTCTGCCTTCTGTTCAGGGTCCTGGGATGGAGCCCCCCCCCCCAATCAGGCTCTCTGCTCAATGGGGATCCTGCTTCTCTCTCTCCCTCTGCCTGTCGCTCTGCCTACTTGTGCTCTCTCTCTGTCCAATAAATAAATAAAATCTTTAAAAAAATTCATACAGGGACGCCTGGGTGGCTCAGTGGGTTAAGCCGCTGCCTTCGGCTCAAGTCATGATCCCAGACTCCTGGGATGGAGTCCCGCATCGGGCTCCTTGCTCAGCAGGGAGCCTGCCTCTCTCTCCACCTCTGCCTGCCTCTCTGCCTGCTTGTGTGCTTTCTCTCTCTCTCTTTCTGACAAATAAATAAATAAATAAAATCTTAAAAAAAAAAATTCATACAACCCCCCCCCCCGGCCACATCTGGGGTGCCTGGCTGGCTCAGTCAGAAGAAGGTGAAACTCTTGATCTGGGGGTTCAAACCCCATGTTGGGTATAGAGATTACTAAAGAAAAGTAAATCAACTTAAATTCAAGATCAAATGGGCTTTGTTCAACAATTCATGAATCAGGCAGAATCCCATCTAGCAAATAGAAAGGAGCTCCTAGGAGCTGCACAAAATAGAAGGATTTTATAGGCAGAAATAGAGGCTGATGGCGGGGTGGGAGGGTAGGATAATTAGCAAAAGAAAAGAAAGGATATTTTCAGGCAAGGTCTTCTTCCCTTAAGGGGAAGAAAAAAGGTCTTATTGGGTAGATGACCTCATCTTCCTTTGAGGGGTATGGAGAGGCCCTCTGTGACAGATGACCTCTCTGGTGTTTACCAGAAAATTCCTGGCTAACTGGTTAAGACCACATTACTGGGGAAATTTTGAACTGCCATTAGATTAAGGACTAAGCCCCAGTTTGGTGACTTGGCCTAGCATAAATGACTCCATTTGGAGTCTGGATTTTCTTTTTAATATCTGCACGGTGTGGTTTTTAATACATTATTTAGTGTGATAGTTTCAGTGACCACATTTTGTGAATGAGATAGAACAAAGGACTGATAAATATGAATTTTTATGGGGAAAATGGAACAGAATATTTGCAATTGAGGTCATCCTAGAAAATGAAGTACATTCTCCTTTCCTTCTTTCTGCTTTATCTGGCCTGAAGCCTCACTTGGTAAGCAGCTTCTCTGGTTTAACTCCAGAGGGGAGAACATTGGCCTTTGAGTTATTCATTCGCTGACTCCCTGCCAGGGCCCACTGTGCCAGTGTTCCAGGCCCTAGTCCCCTGTCTGGCTGTGGGCTCTTGGACTTTCATATCCCTATATGATGGGGAATTTATATTTTCATTATAGAAAAATATGAAACCTGTTTATGAAACCTCTTAAAAGCATAAGTTGAACAAAAATCAAAATGGCTGCCCCAATGCTTCAGCGAAGCTTGATTTTATTTTTTTATTTTTTATTTTATTTTATTTTATTTTATTTATTTATTTGACAGATAGAGATCACAAGTAGGCAGAGAGGCAGGCAGAGGGGGAGGGGGAAGCAGGCTCCCCGCTGAGCAGAGAGCCCGATGCGGGGCTCAATCCCAGGACCCTGAGATCATGACCTGAGCTGAAGGCAAAGGCTTAACCCACTGAGCCACCCAGGTGCCCCCGAAGTTTGATTTTAAAGTAACCTTTTCCCTCTCTTCTGCAAATCTCCCCTCTTCCCTTCTTAGTCTTTCATTTCAGGAACCTGGTAGCATCCTGAAAATAACTAATGAATAAGGAGGCTGGCAGCATATACAAAAATTTTCCCTATAACCTCCCCCGCCCCCCAGTCCTTTCCCCCAGGCAGGGTTGCAGTCTTTGAAGGCCGTAGCTTGCTGCTAGGCAAAGCAATGAGGCTATTATTCCTC
The DNA here is from genome assembly GCF_010015895.1 of Lontra canadensis. NCBI lineage: Eukaryota > Metazoa > Chordata > Mammalia > Carnivora > Mustelidae > Lontra > Lontra canadensis. The sequence goes on from NW_022631138.1 coordinate 2,581,731, forward strand.
TCTATCCCGACCTCTATCTTTGGATTATATTTTGGCTTCAAAGCATGAAGCTGGTTTTCAACAACATCTATATCACACAGATGTGAAGATGAAATGAAAATGCTTCTGAAGGTATCTAGAACCAGGGGGATAAGAGTCCTATCTACAGATTTGAGGTTTTTATGAATCATCCTTGGAGGCATTATCCAAGGTCACAGTTAAAAAAGTTAATTCCTGGGGCATATAACTCGCTCAGTTGGGGGAGTGTGCAACTCTTCATTTCAGGATTGTGAGTGTGAGCCCCACATTGCAGATAGTGAATACTTAAAAACAAAATCTTTTTTTTTTAAGCTTTTTTTTTTTTTTAAATTTTTGTTTATTTATTTGACAGACAGAGATCACAGGTAGGCAGAGAGACAGGTAGAGAGAGAGAGAGGAGGAAGCAGACTCCCTGCTAAGCAGAGAGCCCGATGCGGGGCTCGATCCCAGGACCCTGGGATCATGACCTGAGCTGAAGGCAGAGGCTTTAACCCACTGAGCCACCCAGGTGCCCCCCTTTTTTAAAGCTTTTAATTATTTATTTGACAGAGAGAGATCACAAGTAGGCAGAGAGGCAGGAAGGGGGTGGGGGGGGGGAAGCAGGCTCCCTGCTGAGCAGAGAACCGGATGCGGAACTCAATTCTAGGACCCTGAGATCATGACCTGAGCCGAAGGCAGAGGATTAACCCACTGAGCTACCCAGGTACCCTAAAAACAAAATATTTTAAAAAACCCAAAAAAGTCCAATTCCCTGCAGCAGCTTTAGTATCCAAAATCTATTCTTACACAACTCAACACACAAAAACCAGATAATCCGATCAAAATGGCCAGAAGACATGAACAGACATACTGATGGCTAACAGACATATGAAGATGAAAAATATGAAGAAGATGGTCAACATCACTAATGATCAGGGGAATGCAAATCCAAAGTACAATGAGGGACCCCTGAGTGGCTCAGTGGGTTAAGCCTCTGCCTTCAACTCAGGTCATGATCCCAGGGTCCCGGGATCAAGTCCCACATCAGGCTCCTTGCTCAGTGGGGTATCTGGTGCTCCCTCTGCCTGCTGCTACTCCTGCTTGTGTTCTCTCTCTGTCAAATAAATAAATAAAATCTTAAAAAAAAAACTACGGTGAGCTATCACCTCATACCTGTCAGAATGGCTAAAACTACTAACACAGAAAACAAGTGTCAGTGACAATGCAGAGAAAAACAGAGGATGCCCTGTTGGGGGGAATGCAAACTGGTGCAGCCACTCTGGAAAACAGTATGGAGGTTCCTCAAAAAATTAAAAATAGAATTATGGAGGTGGGTGGGGCGATGGGTGAAATAGGAGAAAGAGATTAAGAGTACACTTATCTTGACACTGAGTGATATATGGAACTGTTGAAACATCGTATTTTATATCTGAAACATCACATTGTTTGTTAACTATATTGGAATTAAAATATAAGTAAATAAATAAATAAAAATAGAATCACTATCTGATCCAGTAATTCCACCAGTGGGTATTTACACAAAGAATATAAAAGCACTAATTTGATAAGATACATGCACCCCTATGTTTATTGCAGAATTATTTACAATAGTCAAGATATGCAAACAACCCAAATGTTCCTCCATAGTTGAATGGGTAAAGAAGATGTGGTGTACACACACACACACACACACACACACACGCATGATGGAATATTACTCAGCCATAAAAGACTAAAATCTTGCCATTTGCAATAACATGGATGGATCTAGACCGTATAATGCTGAGTGAAATCAAATCGGAGTAAGACAAATACCACATGATTTCATGCATATGAAGAATTTAAGAAACAATTCTTGCGAAACAATTCTTGCCTCTCTGTCTACTTGTGATCTCCATCAAATAAATGAATAAAATCTTTAACAAAAACAAAAACAAAAAAACCCAGACTCTTTTTTTTTTTTTGAAGAGTTTATTTATTTATTTGTCAGAGAGAGAGAGAGAGCGCGAGAGAGCAAGCACAGGCAGAGGCAGGTAGAGGCAGGCAGAGGCAGAGGGGGAAGCAGGCTCCCCGCCGAGCAAGGAGCCCAATGTGGGGTTCCATCCCAGGACCCTGGGATCATGACCTGAGCCGAAGGCAGAGGCTTTAACCCACTGAGCCACCCAGGTGCCCCAGACTCTTTTTTTAAAAAAGATTTTATTTATTTATTTGAGAGCAACAGAGAGAGAGAGATAGTGAGAGAGAGCACAAGTGGTGAGGAGAGAGAGAAGCAGGCTCCCCATGGAGCAGGAAGCCGGACTCAGGGGCTCGATCCCAGGACCCTAAGATCACTACGTGAGCCAAAGGCAGACACTTAACTGACTGAGCTACCCAGACACCCCCCAAAACCAGGCTCTTAACTATAGAGAACAAACTGGTGGTTACCAGAGAGATGAGTGAAATGGGTAAGGAGAATTAAGAGCACTCTTGTCATGATGAGCATCGAGTAATATATAAAATGGCTGAATCACTATATTGTGCAACTGAAACTAACACAGCACTGTATGTTAACATACTGGAATGAAAAAAAAAAAAAGATGGAAAGAACAGTACAGTTCCCTGCAGAGAGCAAGTATGGAATAAATTAAACGGACAGTCCTGAAAGGGAGGTATCTTGGAGTGACAGAAAGTCGTCCCCAGGAAATAAAGTCACCTTTGGAAAATGAAGCTAAGAAGAATCTGGGCCTAATAGATGAGACCATCAAACGCCGAAGCATTCAGCCTAAAAGATGTAAATGTAGTGAGTAGGAAATTTGGGGACACCCAAATCCAATCAGTATCCAAATGTATCGTGTACTTGCTAAATGCCAGGTACAGGGCAAGCCCTTTTAGTTATTCCATCCTCCTAACAACCCTATTATCTCCACTTTATAGAGGAGGAATGTGAGGCACGGAGATTTGCTCGAGGTCCTGGCAGGGAAATGGGAGAGCCAGGATTCTGATTTCAGATCGCCTGACCCCTGTATGCTGAACCATGACTTTCTCAGCCAAAAAAAAGGGGGGGAGGAGTAGGAGCACTTGCTCAGGAAACTGGGACTTAATATAGAAAAACAAGGGATGGCTTTTCAACATCCAGCTGAGAAAGAATGTGTTAACATAATGTTTCTAAACTTAACCAGGTAACAAGAATCATTATTCTTCCCCTAATTGCTTCTCAAGCTGTAATGTACATATGAATCACATGGTGACCTTGTTAAAAATGCAGATTCTGATTCAGTAGGGCTGGGTGAGGCCTGAGACTCTGTCAACTGCCTTCCTGAGGGTCTGCAGACCCCACATTAAGGAACAAGGTTCTGGGCAGTGGGGAAGAAGGTTCCCGTCATCGGAAATAGATTTGCCGGATGAAAATGAGGAAACTGGGTTCTGCTCAGATTCTGTCTCCCACAAGGCAGCTTACAGCAGCTGAAGCCCCTCTTTGAGTCCCCAGATACCTGAATTTCTGGACCTGCCTAGGCTCTGTTCTCTCCCCCAAGACAGCTTTTTCTTCAGCTTTACCCACGGGGCCCTATGGGGTTCTTCTTGGCCAGCTTTCTCTTGCTGGGAAAACTGAGGGGCTCTGAGCCAGCCAAGGGGGGAGCCTTTGGAGAGCAGGAGGTGGGGCAATGTGGGGATAGACTCTGAGATGTGTGGCCTGGCACTCTCTTGCGCCCTGGAAATGTTCGCTGAGGGAACAATAATAAGGGTGTACTGGGAAAGGAGCCGTGTGAGCTGGGTACAGGAGTGGGAGGTCTGGCGGGGTTGGGTAGAAGGTTTGCTCTTTGGCTGTTGCTTCTGTGGCCGGTCCTCAGCGTGAAGCTCTAGATGGAAGAAGTTTGTGTTTTGTGAGGGCATGGGCTGGTCAAGCTTGCTTTTTTCTGCCCGATCCATAGTAGACTATTTGTTGAGTGAATGAACAAATGAAGAGCTAGGGGAAGCGAGGCAGTGCCTGGAGCCCTTCCCCTCTACCTAGTCCTTGGAATGGCTATGGGGATGACTCACGTCCTGCAGCCCACTCACTTTCTCAGCCTAAAACCACATGTCCTGGGGTGTGGTGGCAGTGAGCTGACCCCTTCCCCCCCTTCTGCCGCAGGATCTTCATGACACACAGTTCCTGAGTTTCCTGCAAGTTGCCTTTCCTCCCTGCTTTTCCGGTAAGAGCTGAGAAATGTGGGCCTTGGAGAAAATGGAGTCCCAGTTTAGGTCTCCAGAGAGAGGTGGTTCTGAAGAATTGTTCAAAAACACTGGGCTGTCCTGCAAGCTGGCTTGAAGGAGAACCAGAGACTTCAAAGCTGTTTCAAGCTCCAAGAAATGTCCTTCTGGGGGCACCTGGGTGGCTCAGTGGGTTAAGCCTCTGCCTTGGCTTCAGGTCATGGTCCCAGGGTCCTGGGATCGAGCCGTTTATCTGCTTGGCAGGGAGCCTGCTTCCCCCCCCACCCCCTGCCTCTCTGACTACTTGTGATCTCTGTCAAATAAATAAAATCTTAAAAAAAAAAAAAAAAGAGCTGTCTTTCTGTCCCCTCTGTCTGGGTCCTAGGCCACAATCACACGCAGATGTATGAATTCAAAACCAAAGGAAAGAGACCACGCAGTGAGCATTCAGGAGGAGGCAAATAGAGTCTGGAGTGGGGGGCCCTGTCCCCCCAACTTCTTATGTGGGCAGAGGAGTGGACCGACTCATTTGCCTGAGGCAACCAAATCTGGCTCCTTGTTGCTGTGGGACACTGGCCTGACACCAGTCTCAACCAGTATCTCTACATCAGAGCTTGGCTGTCCTTGTGCTTAAAAGTACCTTTCCCCTACCCTCCATCTCTGTCTGGAACTTTCCCTGGATCTGGTGAGGGCTAAGCCATGGATACTGGGCTCCCAATCCTGTTTGATGGGGAATGAGGAAGTGTTTGAAGGCAGAGGCCAGCCATGTCCACAGCAGGTGGGAAAGTGCTGGTGGTGATGGTGATGTGTGGTCCTTACTTTATTATTATTAGTTATTCATTCATTCTTATTATTTATTCTGAAGCTATTGCCTGTAAGCATTGACTACGGGTGGGTGCAAGACAGATTTCCTTTCTTGAGAAGTCTCAAGAGAATGGAGTTTTCAGTAACTCTGAAACATGGTCAGGCCACTGCATCGACTTTATTTCTGGAGAGAACCTGTGCCCTTGGCTTCCTGACTCTTCTTATTATGGGGAAACTGGGGACAGTCTTGGAGTCAGGTATCCTAGAAATACCCTTTCTATTCCAACAGGACTCAAAGAGGCTTAAAATGCAGGCATTAAAGAAACAGAATTAATAAAAATAACGAGGAAAGGAGATGGAAGTAAAAGTGTTAATTGAAGTGCAAATATAAGTTAACACCTAAGAGCATCATGTTTGCCTGTGTACTTAATGACAGCGGGGGACCGAGCACCTACAAACTTGCAGTTTGTTACACTCTTCACTGGTTTACTTGTTGCTTCATTCTTTGTGCTTCAGTTTGTCTGTAAAATAAGGTACATCAGCTAGAGCTTTATGGTCCCATGAGATGATACACACAGATCACCTGAAACAAAGCTTGGCACATTGTAAACTTTTACAATATTACAACCTCATTCATTTGTGACTGTAGCCAAGTGGAAGGGAGTGGTGGGTAGAAGTGAGGTGGTTTTCTTTTATTCAGAGTTTCCTACCTTCTCTTCCTTGCTCCATCCAAGTCCTAATGGACAGCCTCTGAAGTCTTTGATCATAGTCTGGTTCCACAATGTTCCCACTCCCACTGCAGTCTCTGCCCCTCCAAGGAGATTATTTCCAGGATGCTTACTTCCTGCTCATTGAACAGTGACTTCAGATGCATTTCCTTGACTGTAAACCTCTCCGGCTCAGGAAGTGCAGAGTGGTGTTGCCTCCTCCTTTTGTTCCACTTTGGCAGGTCTGGAGGGGCTGGTGGGTCTGCCTTCCCAGCTCTCAGAAGCTTAATTCCATCAAGTTAGTGAGAGATGAACCATCTCCAAGAAAACTCCAAACCGATAGTGCCTGGGTTGGTGTTTAGCAGTATGTAGTAGGTTATTTTTCTCTCTCCACTTTGAGGATGTGGATGGGTGAGGGACCCTTGGGCTTGTGAGCTCAGGGCCAGTGACTCTGATCTACCAAAGATCCTGTGGGCAGTCAGGGCCTGGACTAGGCCCAGGCCTCCCACTCCCAGGGCAGTGAGCCCACATGTGTCCTCCGCCACACACTGCAGCCTCCCCCTCTGGCAGCAGGTCCCAGTGACCCCTCATTTTCTATAAACAGTGGGAGAAGTCTGAAAGAGCTTGGTCCAGATGGCAGCACTGACACATAGTAGGCCTTCCGCAGTTGACTAAGGAGAATATGAATGCTGAAGTAGTGCCAGCCATGGGTGAGAACGTCAGAAGAATTTTATATACCTTGTCCTCATGATGGCCCTATAGTGTAGGGACTCCCCTACATCTCCCCTTTACAGATGAGGCAAATAAGGCAAGAATTTATCTGCCCTTGGTCACATGACTAGCGAATAGCAGAATAGGTAGTTTGGCTTTACAGTCTGTGTGTTTTACCACTAGACCAAATGGCCTCACTCAGATCCTAGAGCGTGTGCACCAACACCTTGATTCTAACAGAGAAACATTATCCTTAGGGTCTTTGCCCTCTTTCCCAAGTTCAGCGATGAAGTCAGAACCAGTACGATTTGTGTATGACTTGGAGGTCTATCTCTTCCCATTTTCAGAGCACTGTAACTTCTCTTATAGGCAGAGACCTACCTCTCTTCCCCTATGGGAGGATGAAGGTGTCAGGTGTCAAGGTGTCAAGGCAACTTCAGGTGTCTAAGGGCAGTCTGTACTCTACTGATGTTCTTACCCCTGGTGAGGTGGTCAGGACCCACCCCAGTCCCAACTGCTCCCTCCTCATAGCCTGGTTGATCGAGGCACTCTGTTGTCCTAAGGAGGAAGGATAGGACCAACCTAAAGATGTTGACATAATTCACCTGTAACGCAAGGGGAAGTCTCTTCGATTCTCTGCCCCAGGGCTCCCGACTCCCAGCAAACCCATCTCAAGAAGCCTGGACTGTGCTCTCTCACCCTGATGGTTACTCCCTGTGGCTGCCTGACTTCCTCACTCGGAGGTTGTCCTGCAAATATCTGCGAACTTAAAGAGCTAATACCACAGACCAGAAAAAATACACCCATGGACAAAATGAAAAAAGCACATGCTGTGAAAACGTTCTAAGCAATTCCCTTACAAACAACTGCTTTGAAAATTAGTTTTTAAAATTTTATTATTTTTAAAATTCAAGTATAATTGACATACAGTGTTCTATTAGTTTTAGGTGTATAGTAACTCAACAGTTTGTTACTCAGTGCTCATCACGGTAAGTATATATATTTTTTTAAGATTTTATTTATTTATTTGACAGAGACCACAAGTAGTCAGAGAGGCAGGCAGAGGGGGTGGGGAAGGCAGGCTCTCTGCCAAGCAGAGAGCCAGATGTGGGGCTTGATCCCAGGATTCTGAGATCATGACTTGAGCCAAAGGCAGAGGCTTTAACCCACTGAGCCACCCAGGCACCCCCAGTGAGTGTATTCTTAATCCCCTTCACCTATTTCACACACCTCCCCCAAGCCAAAATCATTGTTTTTGTTTTTTGTTTTTTTTTTTTAGGATTTTATTTATTTGAGAGAGACAGAGAATACGAGCAAGGGGAGAGCAAGAAGCAGACTCCTTGCGGGGCAGGGAGCCCAACACCAGGCTTGATCCCAGGACCCTGGGATCATGACCTGAGCCTAAGGCAGACACTTAACCAACTGAGCCACCCAGGCACCCCAAAAATCATCGTTTTAAATGGCCGAACACTAAGGACCTTGAACGGATCAGTCCTTTACATTTAATTTTGTCATAACCTTGGAATGAATTGAAGGTGGAGGGAGGAGTACATTTTAAGGTGTGAGAATTACATCAGAATTGCATTCTAGGGTCACGGCTCCCAGACACACACTTTCTGTTTCAGACATGATCTTGCGACCTAGAGCTTTGTGAGTTATTCACAGAACTCCATCAGCTGTTCTAGTTAGGTCAGAGAATACTCATGTGCGGTTTAACCCTCCACAGATGTCCCAGACAAAGATTTAGAGCATCTTTGCTTCTGCTATTCAGTGCCCTGCTGCTAGAGATGACAAAAAGGTGGGGAGGGCTCCAGAACATTCCAAGCCTAATAAGTATTTCTGGTTGAAATCCTTCAGTCTCACTACGACCCTGACAAGAAAGCACGACTTTAATCTCCTGGCATGATTAGTTTTGATCCTAAGCTGCATAATAGAATAAATGCCCCCAAATGTGCAGAGTAAATCTTATTAACGTCAAAACTACATTACATGCCCTGTAGGAGACCAGAAATCAATTTTTACATCAAGAGAATAGGAAAGCTCTGGGATGCACAGAGAACGTCCCCTTACACCCTTTCCTACACCCCAAAACAGGCGTTTTTACATCAAGAGCAAACCGGAAATTAGCATTCTGTGCCTACTGAGTGCCGGTCGCATTTGCGCTCGTTAACTCATTTAAGTCCTACCACAAAGTAAGTACTGAATGCTAACATCTTACATTCGTGACAGTGCAGTCTGAGAGATCTGGAATTTGCTCAAGGTGACACACTGCAGCAAGTAGGAGTCAGGATTTGAATCACAAGCAGTGTCCTTCTCCACCCCGACAGCCCCCACCCCCCGCCACCGCCACGACGCAGAAAACACAGGTCTGCAGGAAATTAATGACCCACAGCCTTCCTAAGGCTCTGCGCCATAACTGGGAGACAACCTGGTTCTCGTGACTCTTCAGTCTTTCTGTTTTCACCGAAGTGCATGACTGCGGGAGCAAAGCGACCACGTGAGCCCCCCCCCCCCCCGCCTCCCGGCGAGGGCCAGTGCTTTTCTGGCCAAGGGCAAGTCACAGGTGCGACAACGTGCCAGGATTGGATCCGGAGCTCGAGGGCTCGAGCTCTCCCGCAGCGTCACTGGACGGCCGGGTGTGGCCTCTGGACGCGCGGCAGGTCACTAGTGCACTCAAAGGGAGGCTGGCGAACTGGTCAGCACTGTGAACCCGCGAGGTGGAGGGACTAGGAATGACCTTGGTCGCGCGGCCTCTATAACCCCGCATGGCGACCTCCCGCGGTAGCGCTAGGGTCCCCCACGGCCTCCACCAGTAACGAACCGGTGCGGCGAGACCGTACAAGACGCCAGGGCGAGGCTGCAGAGAGGGAGCTGGCCCTCCCCACGTGGACAAGCTCCCCGCTGGGGGCGTGGCCGCCGGCGCGAAGCTGGCCAATGAACGCCGCCGTCGGGCTCACCCGGTTGGGCACGCCAGCCGGTGGGGCTGCGCCATCCCGGGGGCGGGGCTCCGGAGCCGGGGCGCGGCGCGGCGGGTCACGCGGGTCGCGGCGCCGGGCTATAAGTAGGGACCGGCGGCGTGTGTAGTCAGAGTGATGGCTGCCGGCGCGCGCTGCGTGCTAGCTCTTCTCGGCCGCTGAGGCGCCCGCGGGTGCTTCCAGGGTGGGTCGCCAGGCCCTACCGAACCATCCCCGGAGCCTCCGCCCTGGGCCGACTCCTCGTCGACCCTAGGTGCGTGCGACTGTGGTTCCAGCCCACCGCCGCAGCTTGCACCTCTCGTCTCCCGCTCGGCTCTTCGTTTCCTCTGGTGAGTAGTGGCGCCACCTTGGATAAGGCTTTCTTGTCCCTGCGGCCAGGCGGCCGATGCCGTGGCGCGGGAGGTGGCCGGGTGGGCCGGTGCGGCGAGATTCTGGCTTCGTTTCAGTTCGCCTCCCTCCCCCACCCTGCCCGCCCGCGGGCCTTTTTGGCGGTCCCCGGGCGGCGCGCGCGGGAATGGCCCTTTTCCGGTTTTCGTGGGGAGGGCGCGCGCGGGCGGGCCGCGGCGGGAGGCGGGGGTTGGGGGGATGCGGGCTGGACGCGCGCCGGCCGCGGAGGTCCCCGGCGCCACGTGCCCACTGCCTCGCGAGCCCTGCTCGGGGCCGGGGCCGGTGGGCCGCGGACGGGGGTCAAGGCCGGGTCCCCCTGCCGCGTGGGCCAGCGCGAGGTGCTGCACGGGCTCCCCAAGGGCGCGCTGCTATTGTTATTTTCTCTCCCCCCTCCCCCAGGATGAACTTGCGTCCTTTCTCTTCTCCGCCATGGAATTCTCCTTGCTTTTAGCCCTCCAGAGCCAAAGAAACCCCAGACAACAGATGCCCATACGCAGCGTATAGCAGTAACTCCCCAGCTCGGTTTGTGTGCCGTAGTTTACAGTATTTAATTTTATATAATATATATTATTTATTATAGCATTTTTGATACCTCATATTCTGTTTACACATCTTGAAAGCCGCTCAGTAATTCTCCTATAATTAAAAAAATAAACAAAACCACTAGTCTAGAGAATGGCATCTACCGTGACAACGCTGACTACCAGTACTATTGCTGCTACTGCTGCTTCTGGTCCATTGGTGGACTACCTATGGATGCTGATCCTGGGCTTCATTATTGCATTTGTCTTGGCGTTCTCCGTGGGAGCCAATGATGTAGCAAATTCGTTTGGTACAGCTGTGGGCTCAGGTGTAGTGACCCTCAAGCAAGCCTGTATCCTAGCTAGTATCTTTGAAACCGTGGGCTCCGTCCTACTGGGGGCCAAAGTGAGCGAAACAATCAGGAAGGGCTTGATCGACGTGGAGATGTACAGCTCGACCCAACAGCTGTTGATGGCCGGCTCTGTCAGTGCGATGTTTGGTAAGTTCTTTTTATGTGTGCCCCTTAATGGCGGGTGCACAAATGGGTATTTCCCTTCCTGTGCTTTCCCTTTCAGATTTTCTTCTGTAGAATGCAGCGCATTCCTAAGAATTTTGCCATTTAATAAAACTTGCCTGTGTTTCAGGTTCTGCTGTGTGGCAACTAGTGGCTTCGTTTTTGAAGCTTCCCATTTCTGGAACCCATTGTATTGTTGGTGCAACCATTGGTTTCTCCCTTGTGGCAAAGGGGCAGGAGGGTGTCAAGTGGTCTGAACTGATAAAAATTGGTATGTTTAATTCTAAATGGTTTTTAAATTTTTATTCTTGTCATGTGCTATCATGGCATTATATGAAATATATGGTGTAAAATAGAAAAATTTTGAAGATAGAATATTAAAATGTAAAGTGGGTAAATTTTTTTTTTTTTTTTTTTGGTTGGTTTGTTTTTGGTTTCTGATTTTCATTAGTTGACATTTCTTTTTTCTTTTTTTTTATTGTGTTCTGTTCCAGTGATGTCTTGGTTCATCTCTCCACTGCTTTCTGGTATTATGTCTGGAATTTTATTCTTCCTTGTTCGTGCATTCATCCTCCGTAAGGTAATCCTTCTCTCTCCTCCTTTATGACCTTTGGTGGGTCATGCTCAGTGGTATTCAGACTGCTAGAATTCTTCCAGATGTGATTGGTGTGGCTTTAGAAAGTTAAAAAATTTATGTTTGGTATATTTCTTATATGTCACTAAGTTCTCTGAAAGAAACAAGTTTGCGGTAACCAGGAATGCATTCAGGCAGGAAAAATTGAATGAATACTGTGGTGTCCCAAGAAATGGGAGAGGCTGGGAACGAGAAAATAAGGAAATTTATTCAGGGGGGCTTTGTAGAGGTGTTTGCAGATTATTGCTTTACCTAAACCATCATACGCAGATCAATTTGACTTAAAAGCGTGGGGTTCAGGAAGTCAGTGTCTCTTGAGGCTTTTTTTTTTTTAAGCTGATAGTTAAATTGAGTAGCTTGGGTCTCCACATAGTTAATTTTGTAGTACTGATTATCATAACCAGTTTATAAGCTTCTAGGTGGAGACTCTATCTCTCACAGTGACTTGACTCTAATTTCTTAGACTGGGTAAAAAGAGCCAATAAAGGTAGTTTTGTTTTTCTTGGCCAAAAAAAAAGTTTCCAGACAGTCATTTAATTTCCTGTCCTATTTGAAAATCCCTTTTGAGTGACCCAATAGCATTTCTTTTATCTAGAAGTCTGGTGCTGGCTCCAAAATAAATGTAGACGACAAGGGATGTTGTCATTGGACTGAGTTATTTAGTGAGTAAGAATAAATGCATTTTGCTCAGGAAACAAAGTTGTCCTTTTTTTTGAGGTGAATGGCTCTTAACGGTCCATTGTAAGTTCTTAAAAATGCTCCTAAATGGAAGAAATCTGAGTGAAGGAAGATAGGTAGTTTAGAAATCTGAGTGAAGGAAGACAGGCAGCTTAATCCCAAAGGGTAAGAATATATTCAGAGCCATTTGTTTGGTCTAGTTGTAAGCTTTTGTAGGGAAGGATTCGTACCTTTGTGGAAATACTATGATTCATTAATCACTTTTCCTGTGACCCGGGTGTGGTAGAATATAGCAGTTGAATATTTGGAAAATTTGAAACATTTGTAGTTTGGTTATAACTTGAGAGTAAATAGTTAATTGTTACTATTATTGGCCTTGAAATTTGCTACTGTTCTATTTAGCAAACAGGTATGAAGAGCTCCTACCCTCCCAATCCCCAGAATTGCTGTAGCATATGGTAACATGATGCTTAGATTTGAGGCATACCAGTAGTCACAGCTCAGATTCTTCAATCTTCTTATTAGAGCCATATAGCTTGCTCTATACCAGATAGCCAGGAGAATTAATAGGGTCCTCTGTAGGGGATTCCTGCTTTATATAAAAGTCTACATTGGGTCTTTGTTGATTATTGGGAAGCAGATTGTTCTGATTCTGGAGAGGCTTTGTGTGTCTCTAGACAAAACAAACTTGTCTTCTTTCTTGGAGGGAGAATGGTGGTGGTGTTCTGAGGGATTTTTAGTGGCCCGAATCTCTGATTTGAGAAATGCGTGGCAGGTATTTTTCCCCAAAGTTAGTAGCTTAAGTGTATTAACTTCTTAACTATATATTCATTATGGGGGAATGAGGGTGGACATGATCAAGAATGATTGAAATAGTGTTTAAAACAGTATTGACTTTGAGGACCTTCTTGACCTCCAGGCCCCCCTTTCCTCCCCATGGCACATATATACCCTTGTGTCCAGTCTATCAGTGAGTCTTTAGGTGATGAATGTGATTAGTTCTGGTTATCTCAGGTTTTAAATCTCAAGAAAACAGCCTTATGCTGGTAACCTTTGGGCATCCTGGCTGTTAAAGTCTGAATATTTGACCATTAAAATGCTTTCCAACTTAAGATTCTGTTTTGGGAATTAACATTAAAATTGCCTTTAAAAAAATTTATTTTCTCCAAGGGTATTGGGTAGTCTATTAGGAAAAACCAGAATGGAGGTGCTGTACTTCCTCAAGGACCCAGGGCAATAAACAGGAAATAGGGGAAAAGGGTAAATTTTCCTATTGACTATTTAAATGCTAGTCAGAGAAAACGGGTTGTTCAGCATTTTCCCTTTTGTTAGGAATCACATTAAATCTAGGACATCTTTTCAAACTCAGAGAAGCCTTTTTCTTTATACAAAGGCTTATGGGAACATCCAGTATGTAAACAGTGGACTATTCTGGTTGAAGATGGGGAATTATGAAGACCCCTCTTTCACATCTCACGTAACTGTATGGTGAGATATTTACATTATTTCCAGGTAAAGATTAAAGTGTGTGTTAGATGGCTCATAGAGTAATACAAATTTTGTGAAGTTGTTAGCCTTGGTTACCTGTTGTGAGTGACCCAGAGGGGTCTGGAGGGAGTAAAAGGGAGAACACAGTTTATGTTTTATCCTGCCCTCCCCACCCTCCTGGCTGATTTACGAATTTAGCTTTTTATTTATTTTTTATTTTATTTTATTTTTAAAAGATTTTATTTATTTATTTGACAGACAGAGATCACAAGTAGGCAGAGAAGCAGGCAGAGAGAGAGAGAGAGAGAGGGGAGGAAGCAGGCTCCCTGCTGAACAGAGCCCGATGCAGGGCTTGATCCCAGGACCCTGGGATCATGACCTGAGCCGAAGGCAGAGGCTTTAACCCACTGAGCCACCCAGGCGCCCCCAAATTTAGCCTTTTAGACTATGAGCCTGTATTTCATTTCTTTTTCTTTTCTTTATTTTTTAAAGATTTTTATTTATTCGAGAGAGAATATGAGCTGGGGGAGAGGGAGAGGCAGACTCCCCACTAATTAGGGGATGACCCCCCCCCCCAACCATGGGGCTCAGATCCCAGGACCCATCCAGGCATCCCTAGTCAGAAGTTTTAGAATCACTTTGGGTCTTTACCTTTCTTCTCAAGATTTTCTTTTGGATTGTGATCAAGACATCATTAAACCTTTAGGGTAGTATCTTTCAAAGTTTAGTCTTCCCCATGTATTCAGATCTGTATTCTCTTTAAGGATTTGACTTCGGTGTTTTCCTATAGAATTAATACACATTTGTTGTTAATGCAATGCAACTCTTATTTCCAGTCACGCTAGCCGTGCAGTTCCTTAAACATTTGTTGGAGTTTTTGCCTGAGGGCTTTTGTACTCTGTCTGGAATACACCCTCTCTCCTTGATTTTTTTCCCACCTTTAGATATGTACTGGCTTTTTTTTTTTTTTTTAAATATTTTATTTATTTGACAGAGAGAGAAATCACAAGTAGGCACAAGCAGGCAGACAGAGAGGGGGAAGCAGGCTCCCTGCTGAGCAGAGAGCCGGATGCGGGGCTCGATCCCAGGACCCTGAGATCATGACCTGAGCCGAAGGCAGAGGCTTAACCCACTGAGCCACCCAGGCGCCCCTGTACTGGCTTTTTGACTTAACACATTTGTGTCTTTGTTCCACTGATACTCCCCAGTGTGCCCCTCCTTCCATCACTGCCCCTTACTCTTCTTTATTTTCTTTATAGTATTTATTGCTATTTTTTTCTGTACTAGAATGTAAATGACAGTTTTCTGAGGGCAGGAACTTTGTCTCATTCATTCCCATATTTTAGTGCCCAGAATAGTGTTTGGCATAGTCTGTTGAATGAGGAGGTGACTTAGTGTACAATTCGTTTTTATCTTAGCACTCTGGTAGATCATTAATAATGGTATATTTATTGATGTCTAGAGAAGATGGTTGTCATAGGTAAATTCTGCATATTTTGGTTTTAAGAAATCTTTGCAGACATGCTGAGAAATGTCCTCACATCTCATTGTCTATGTCTTGACATCTTTTACAAATGTACATCTCAGATGTATGCTCAGATTTACTTCTGGCCATCAGGTTCCTTAGAATACTGGGTGATGGGGGTGCCTGGGTGGCTCAGTGGATTAAGCCTCTGCCTTCAGCTCAGGTCATGATCTCAGGGTCCTGGGATCGAGCCCCACATTGGCCCTCTGCTCAGCAGGGAACCTGTTTCCCCCTCTCTCTGCCTGCCCCTCTGCCTACTTGTGATATCTCTCTCTCTCTCTCTCTCTAATAAATAAATAAAATCTTAAAAAAAAAATACTGGGTGATGAAACTGATTATTTGGGACATTACCAGTCACTGGTATAAGTAGCCTTGTTAGAAATAGCACCCTTCCCCCCTCAAATAATAAAAAAACCAAACACAAAACTTAGGTTCAGGTAGATGTATAAGATGAGATCAGCCTTGGTAAGGGAGACTTCTAGGAACAAGGCCAACTGGGCTTTTCCTACTACTGTGGAGACCATTAGCTGGCACTGTAATTCCTGAACCTCCCCGTTTACAAGGTTCTTTGGAAATGAATTAACTGTAACACCTTTTAAAGTATTGATCTTAATGATCTTTTACAGGCAGATCCAGTTCCTAATGGTTTGCGAGCTTTGCCAGTTTTCTATGCCTGCACAGTTGGAATAAACCTTTTTTCCATCATGTATACTGGAGCACCTTGTAAGTACATACCAAAATATTTAAATGTGAATTTAAGTTGTTTATAAAACTTGCATTAAATGCCCAATTTACCCCTTTTTGCTTTACAGGGCTGAAATCTCCTAGAAGGTGGCTGGCCTGCACCCATTTCAGAAGGCTGCAGGCTAGTGTATGCTGAGTTAACCTAGATAGTTTTTCAACCAAAGAGACCTGCTAAGATTCTAAATCACTACAGACCTTTACTCTTTAGTCTTCACAGGACCCACGATAATATGACCTTCTCCCTCCCTTTCTCCTATCTGTGTTGAAAATACTGGAAGTGATAATGACCTCAACTACTGACTACTGAAGAGTCATTAGTTACATTTGGTCTTCAATAATCAGTCATTTAGAACTGGTTTGCTGGATATTCTCATTTTTCTCCCAAATGGAGCTACCTTTGTCTCTAAGCACTAAATTTACTTCCCTGAATCTGCTTGAATGAGAAGAGTTGGGATGCTTAACAACTGGTCTAAGTGCACTTGGAAGAAGAATTCATGCAGCTAAGAGGAAAAATAATTTGTGAGGATATAAAGATTAAAAATGATTGCTTTTATTTTGGGACTAAGGCAAAGCATGGATTAAATTATGATACGTGTTTAATTTGGGAACTGAAAAAGATCAGTCACTTGTAATTTACAGGACGTTACATGCTTTGATCAGTCATTTTGCTGTCTAGGGTCATTTGACTTGATGGTCAAGTCAGTGGCTTTTGATCTTTTGACCGTGACCCACTGGAAAAAATACATTGTACATTGCTGCCTGAGACACCCATGTAGAGAAGCTGCTTGCTCTTTTTATTTTTTTTAATTTTTTAATTTTTTTTAAAGATTTTATATATTTATTTGACAGAGAGAGATCACAAATAGGCAGAGAGGCAGGCAGAGAGAGAGGGGGAAGCAGGCTCCCTGCTGAGCAGAGAGCCTGATGTGGGGCTCGATCCCAGGACCCTGGGATCATGACCTGAGCCAAAGGCAGAGGCTTTAACCCACTGAGCCACCCAGGCGCCCCGAAGCTGCTTGCTCTTACTGTGTGTGCTGCACCCATATTTTCAGATAATTCTCCAGCTTTTTTTTTTTTTTTTTAAGATTTTATTTATTTATTTGATGGATAGAGATCACAAGTAGGCAGAGAGGCAGGCAGAGAGAGAGGGAAGCAGGCTCCCCGCTGAGCAGGACCCCTGAGCTTAATCCCAGGACCCTGATATCACCACCAGAGCTGAAGGCAGAGGCGTAACCCACTGAGCCACCCAGGCGCCCCTCTCTAGCTTTTTTTTTTAATGCTCCTTGGGGCAACTAAATTGATTACTTTTCTGACTAATGGGTCATAACTTGTTTCTTAAACTTCACTGAAGTAATAAGTCACTGACCAAAAATGAAATTAGCTCAGTATTTTTTTTAACCTTGTCTTTGTTTTTGGAATAATTAGGAAAGAAAATGAACAACTTAATGAGAACATTGATCTTACTTAGGGGATACCAGACTCCTTACCAAATGGTATGGGCAAAGAAAAGCTTGCATGCTACATTTTCGTTCTTTTTTAAATTGAAGTCTTTGTGCTAAACTAAAAAAGTCTCCTGTGAGGCTCTCAGCACTGATGTTTTATCCTGGTAGCTGCAAAGCTCGTAGTTCAGTGAAATTAGAAACTTAAAACTTTCAATCATTTTTTGAAAAAGGAACTTGGGATGTTTTTGTTCTTTTCTTTGTGGATCATTTACAAGAAAAATTTCCCCTTCTTGTTTCCCCTCTTTGGGGAACTTGGAACACAGGCAAATTTAAATTGTGATAGAGATTGATTAAATTTCATGAATATTTTAGTTTGTGTGACTAAATACATGGTTAGAATTAAAATGGAAATATTTATAGTCACTATAGAACTTTAGTTTTGAAAGGACCATAATTTATATCTGATTTTTAAATATTAATAATTGGGAGGAAAATAGATTTTCCATTTTTTTTTTTTTTAAGTTTTTTATTTATTTGACAGAGATCACAAGTAGGCAGAGAGGCAGGCAGAGAGCCCAGTGCGGGGCTCCATCCCAGAACTCTGGGATCATGACCTGAGCCGAAGGCAGAGGGTTTAACCCACTGAGCCACACAGGTGCCCCTAGATTTTCCATGTTATAAGTAATTTAATTCCTAATCAGAATAAAGCTAAAGAACTGCAGGTAGCCAAGCTATTCTTGGATGAACTATAATCATAACGTCTTTCAGGCTAAAATAGAATTCTATAGTGCTTTGCTTCAGTCAGTAGTCTAGGCTAGTGGCTTGGGACCTGTTGGCATATAAGTGATAAGCAGAGGAGGACTGATACTGAAGATCCCAAAACTAGGTGGAGAGTAGGCAAGTCTCTAAGATAAGGCTTGTTAATGAAATTACCACTAAACTGTTTTCTTTTTGTGAAAGATAGCCCTTTGAACTACTCTTATCTTTTGATAGATAATCTGGTTTTTCTGTATCTTAGTTTTGATAATGTCTCCTAAGAGATAATCTTTTTAAAGGATTTTACTGGAGGGTAATACAGTGGATATGGTAACTTCCACGGAGAATTCTGTCGTAATGACAAAGACGACTCTTGGGGCCCCTTTCTTTTTAACATCAAAAGCTGTATATGCAAACATAATGAGTGGCGGCTACCATCTGGAGGCTAGGGAGTAGAATGCTTCCATTTTTTCATAGCTAGTTGCAGATCCTGGTATAGCGATCCTTATTATCTTCTAAGTAAAGAAAGGGGAAAAAAAAAACAGTTTTAGTTTTTGAAGGAGCTTGGGAGACTTGAACCTAATCTAGCAGGTGTGGAGAGTGGGCCAGAGGTGGTGGTGTGGGTTTCAGATGACTGGGGGATTTTTCTCCCCTCCTGAATTTATGTAGTCAGGAACACAATGAAAACCCTGTGGACTTAAGACTGGCAGCAGTTGTAAAGGGTGATGGGCTGGCTTGGGGAACTCCAGAGTCCCCAGAGGAGGGTTTACACATTGTTGCAGGGGGCTGTTGCCCTGGGGTTTTCAAGATGCACCATTTTATCTCCTAGTGCTGGGCTTTGACAAACTTCCTCTGTGGGGCACCATCCTCATCTCGGTGGGATGTGCAGTTTTCTGTGCCCTTATCGTCTGGTTCTTTGTATGTCCCAGGATGAAGAGAAAAATCGAACGTAAGTAACAAATTGTGGCAGAACATTTTAACTAGGAATGTGCTCGTTTCTTCTTGTGTGATCAGTTAATAAAAACACACTATTCGGATAGATTGGCAAAGTCAAAAATTTAAGTGAGATTTCAGGAGATGGGTTTATTAGCCAAACTATGTTTTTTATTGACTTGAAATGACCTGAGACCTACTCATAAGGAATAGTTGACATATGTTGGGGATGAACTGGTCATTTAATCTAGTTTTTACTGTATCAGTTGCTGGTGACAGAAATACAGAGAGAAGTAGCTTAACATTAACTTCGAAATAGGATGTCTTAAAGTGTAATAAGGGTAGGCATAAAATTTTCAAGGGGGAAACTATTCTAACTACTTCTGTGTGTAACTTCAGATTTTGACATGCAAATTTAAGTGTCTTGTTAGTATCTGACTTTTAGATGTGGTCAGTTCTCAGAATTGTCACACAGATTTGAGAGGTAGATATTTTCCATTGTTAATGTGAAGGAATTGTTTAGACCGTTACTATTTCGGTAGTAGAGTATAATTAAATACAGAATAAATTTTGTTAGTGTTAGTCTTACTTAAATCTTGTATTCATTTCCTTACTGGCTGAGATTTGTTATAGTAATCTTTCTGCCCTTTTCATCTGCAAGTGCTTGGTTAGAGATTTCACCATTGTCTTTGGGAAGTGAAAGGCTGCACACTGCAGGGGCACTAGGAAGAGTGCTGTGTCATTGCAGCTGCACTGAGGTGCTTGTGCCCTGCGCACAGTGGGAATGAGGCTTGCATGACCTCCTGCTCTCGTTTTTCCTCCAGTTTGGGGGAAGAGACAAGTCTTGCTAATGTTTTAGGTCCTAGTCTATAGCATGGTTGTGCTGCCTGAATGAACACGTGTAAATGTACTGGGCATTGTAGACTGGGCAGAGGATGTTCCTGCCTAGTCGGGGCATTTAGATCCATAAGGTGCAGAACATTAAAGCATGTCTCTGTTTTACAGAGGTGGGAATTCGAGTTTTCCTCTTTAGTTGTCTGCATTGAGCTGTTCCTTTGCTTAAACTCCTAGACTGAAATTTGGGGGCATTCCTTTTTTAAAAAGAACCTGAATTAGATGCAGTGTAAATTTTCAATCTGTCTACCTCATGCTTGAGGTACGTTTCACCTCAGAATGGGTTAGCAGGGAGCTAGGGATAGTTTTTATCCTTATAAAACCGAAACCTTTGTTTTGTAAAGGAGAAGAATACACAACAGAGCCCATAGTGCCTAAGATATTTTACTGTCTAGCCCTTTACTGAAAAAGTTTGTGACTGCTGAAGCGCTGTTGATTTCTTCCCAAAGGAAAGATAGGAGATACGGCAAGTGGAGCAGACAAGGAAACTTATCCCGAATTTTCACTGAAATACATTACTTTGAGATGGATATTTTTGAGGTGGGGGGAGGGGAGGTGTGGAATGAGTTAGTTTGGTCAAAACCCAACCAAGCCCCCCCCCCCTTTTTTTCTAGGAGAAATAAAATCTAGTCCTTCTGAAAGCCCTTTAATGGAAAAAAAGAATAGCTTGAAAGAAGACCATGAAGAAACAAAGTTGTCTCTCAGTGATATTGAAACCAGGAATCCTATTGCTGAGGTAGGATCTGCCACGGTGCCCCTCCGGGCTGTGGTGGAGGAGAGAACAGTTTCGTTCAAACTTGGAGACTTGGAGGAAGCTCCAGAGCAAGAGCGGCTTCCCAGTGTGGATCTGAAAGAGGAAACCAGCATAGACGGCACCATGAATGGTGAGTGGAGTGAGAAGAGTTTTACTTTGTTACCTGTACTGGGGAGGAGCCTTATTGTTTGGACCCCCATGATGTTTGTTTTTAACGTTACTGTTTTGGTCTTGGCTAGGGGCAGTGCAGTTGCCCAATGGGAACCTTGTTCAGTTCAATCAAGCCGTCAGTAACCAGATAAACTCCAGTGGGCACTATCAGTATCACACTGTGCATAAAGATTCTGGCTTATACAAAGAGCTGCTCCATAAATTACATCTTGCCAAGGTGGGAGACTGCATGGGAGACTCTGGCGACAAACCCTTGAGGCGCAATAATAGCTATACTTCATACACCATGGCAATTTGTGGCATGCCTCTGGATTCATTCCGTGCCAAAGAAGGTGAACAGAAAGGTGAAGAAATGGAGAAGCTGACCTGGCCTAACGCAGACAGCAAGAAGCGAATTCGAATGGACAGTTACACCAGTTACTGCAATGCTGTGTCTGATATTCACTCGGCATCCGAGATGGACATGAGTGTCAAGGCAGAGATGGGTCTGGGGGAGAGAAAAGGAAGTAGCGGCTCTCTCGAAGAATGGTATGACCAGGATAAACCAGAGGTGTCTCTCCTCTTCCAGTTCCTGCAGATCCTTACAGCTTGCTTTGGGTCATTCGCCCATGGTGGAAATGATGTCAGGTCAGTTGACTTGGAATCTCAGCGTCATGCTCTCTAGTTTTGTATCACCTTATCCCTTTTACAAGGCTATGGTTGTGGCTTTGGTACCATAGCACCCTGTGGGACACGAATAATCTAGAGAGGATGAGGTAATAGCTGTTATTGACTTAATTAAACAGGCAGCAAAATTTTTTTTTAGAGGGGTGCTTCACTGGCTCAGTCAGTAGAGCATGTAAGTTTGTGGCCCATGTTGGGTATAGAGATTACTTAAAATCTTTTTTTTTTTTTTAAGAGATTTTACTTATTTGACAGAGATCACAAGCAGGCAGAGAGGCAGGCAGAGAGAGAGGGGGAAGCAGACTCCCCGCTGAGCAGGGAGCCCAATGTGGGGCTCGATCCCAGGACCCTGGGATCATGACCTGAGCTGAAGGCAGAGGCTTAACCCACTGAGCCTCCCAGGCACGCCGTGACTACTTAAAATCTTAAAAAAAAAAATATTGTCGTGTCCCCCCCCCCCCCCCCCCCCGCCAGAGAGATTACAAAGAATGTTTCTGTAAATGATAAACACAGATATTCTTCAGGGAGAGGTCTTCTCTCTCAAGATAGGGGCCAGTTCTGTGAGCGTAAATTCTATGAATACTGAGATGAAAAGCTTAAAAATCACTGCCCTAGGGAATGAATTTGGATGTTTTTGGCCTTAGTTCTGTGGTTTGTAAACTGGTCATTGGAACCTGAGTTGTTCTAGGCTACCTCTTGGATGAGAGGCCACCAAATGCATGGGATTCTTCTCTTGAGAGCAGTTTTTATTTTCTTCTGCTGTGTATGTTGGGGTTCTGTTTATTTCTGTTAAAAGGACTGTTTGCTAAATGAGCTTGACAGCTTTGCTTTAAATAATCTAGTAGGTCATTTAGCAAACTGGATCTTGCCAAATTCTAGTTCTGCCTGAAAAATCATCTCTGTCCTTTTTTTTCTTTCAGCAATGCCATTGGTCCTCTGGTTGCTTTGTATCTGGTTTATGACACAAGAGATGTTTCTTCAAAAGTGGCAACACCAATATGGCTTCTGCTCTATGGTGGAGTTGGTATTTGTATTGGTCTGTGGGTTTGGGGAAGGAGAGTTATCCAGACCATGGGGAAAGATCTGACACCAATCACACCTTCTAGGTAAGTTGGTAAAACAGGTCTTAGGCTAATGTTCATTTTCTTAGGATGCATAGTATGTGTAGTGTTACCACACGAATCTTCAGCTAATGTAACCCAAGCTTGAATTATTTCCTGGTGTTCCTCTCATTGTTGTGAACTTTTTCGATTTTACATACTGTCTAGCCCTTAAACAAAATTTTGGTCAAATATTCATCTCCAGTGGTCTCTTAATAACATAACTTTTCTGAGAAAGGCTGTGTATGGAGCAAATAGTCTGTATACTTGTCCTTTATTTGTCTCTACTTGAGAGCTAAGATTAATGTTCATTACATTCTTCAAAATAGAAGTGCAGACTTTAATAATGGGCTCTTAGGAACCCTTAGAACCTTAAAAATGTTAGAAAAGAGGGAAAAGAGCCTGATTTAAAGTAGATTTCAGGTGCACCTGGGTGGCTCAGGTAGTTAAGCGTCTGCCTTTGGCTCAGGTCATGATCTCCAGGTCCTGGGATCCCACCCTACATTGGGCTCCCTACTCAGTGGGGAGTCTGCTCTTCCCTTTAAGATTGCCTCTTCCCACCCCTCTGCTTGTGCTCTCTCTCTCTCAAATGAATAAGGAATAAATAAAATCATAAAAATAAAGCAGATTTCAGGAGCTACAGCAAATGAAAGATGTTAGGTCAGTGTTAGGTTTTGTCACTGAATGGATCACAGTAAGATTGTGTTAACTTTGAGGTAATGTGAGCTTATAAAAAAGATCATCTCCCATTCTTGACAAGTAATCTTTTTATGTCTACAGTGGCTTCAGTATTGAACTGGCATCTGCCCTCACGGTGGTAATTGCATCAAATATTGGTCTTCCCATCAGTACAACACACTGTAAAGTAAGTATAGTGTAGTGTATATGAACTGTGTCTATTGAATGGTTCTAGTAATACAAAGAGGTTTTTTTTTAATGTAATAACTGTGGTTTAGAAAGTTTTATGCAGTTGGAGTCTTGAAGAGTTCACAAATTTAGGACAAATGACTGCAATAATGTAAAGGCTTACAGTTTATAATTCCTTGGGTCGAGTGTTCTTATTTAAGCCGATCATGTATGTTCTCCCCAAACAATGGTGAAAGTCCTTTTACAGATAGTTAACCCATCTGTGAGGAATATTGGGCTGTTGAAGGGCAGCGTTATTTATAGAAGGCGTATATTCATAGCCTCAGAATTGAAATAACTGAGAATCTTGTTGAATTCTGAAGTTGCTCGATGACCATGTAATAACTAGAAAAAGGAAGAAACTAGCTTCCTTAAGGCAATTTAAGTTGGTTCATCCTGGAGCCTGTGAGTCATACTTCCTCTTCTAGGGTATCTCCAGGTGATTGGCTATGAGGTCTGATATCTGTCCTCCTCTAAAATGATGCTTGGAAAACCTGAAACTTAAAATAATTTATTAAAACAGTTGATTTATTTAATACTTTATTAACGCAGTTGATTAAAATGCTGGTAGCTCAGGAGAGAGAAAGGAGGTGTTCTCATTCTTGTCTTTTTACCCCAGTTACCATAGAAGTAATGATTGGATTTTTGTATTGCCTTCGTCTTCCAATGAGTAATCTGCTTCTTACCCTGTTACAAACCATCTTTCATGGAATCCGGCTCATCAGCAGTTTGGGGCTGCTTACCTATGTACAATTATGAGTCTGTTACCAGAATACCATTGGCCTCTCCTAACCAGTGTCCTCGATCCCTCTCTGCTAGGTGGGCTCTGTCGTATCTGTCGGCTGGCTCCGATCCAAAAAGGCTGTTGACTGGCGACTCTTCCGCAACATTTTTATGGCCTGGTTTGTTACCGTCCCCATTTCTGGCGTTATTAGTGCTGCTATTATGGCAGTCTTCAAATATGTCATCCTCATAGCGTGAAGCTGTTTGAGATTACAATTCGTGTCGATGTTTGGGGCCACCTTACACATTCCTGCTCCTTTCAAGAAGGATCACAGTGTTACAGAAGACCGACAAGAGTTTTTTTAAAGTTTGGGAGCTGTGGGAGGGAAGTGTTACTTGTGCTATAATTGCTTTTGTGCTAAATACAACTTGTCTCAAAATTAGCTATGTAAAATAGCTGGGTTTCCACTGGTTCCTATTGAGGTCCCTTTTCCTTCTGGGCTGTGAATTCCTGTACATAATTCTCTACTTTTTGTATGAGGCTTCAATTCCATTATGTTTTAATGTTGTCTCTGAAGATAACTTGTGATTCCTTTTTTTTTTTTTTTTTTAAAACAACCATTCAGAGCCTTTTGACGCAGTGTGCTCTGCTTTGGTGGTTTCACCAGCTTCTGCCCTAACATGCACAGGGACCTAACAACAAACATAACTGAAGCTTCCCTTGTAGTCTCTTAGAGAAATAGAGCCATTTGTACTCTGCCCTCCTGTCGGTAGTGGCAGGTTCCATTGGCATATGTGGGAACTTCTTATAGGGACGAGGTTCTTTGGACACAGTGAAAATTTTTAAGTTAGTAGAAACTTCTTGGCAAGCAATTCATTGACAATTACTGCTGAAAAGAAGTAGGAAGAAAAAGCCTTCTGGCCGTCTTGGTTATTTCTTTACAATTTCTGGCAGTGTGGGATGGATGAATGGAGTGGAATATGAACTTTGGGCAAGTTAAATGGGACAGCCTTCCATGTTCATCTGTCTACCTCTTAACTGAATAAAAAAGCCTACAGTTTTTAGAAAATTTTGTTCTCATGGTTTTTGTTCATGTTTGAAGCATCTGGGCTCCAGATCAGTTACCCCTATGCCATTCTTAGGAGAGTGTTCTCATCTTAAATGAGAACTACTGACCTACTTAAATTTTCCCACTCCTCCCTGGTAAGTTTCTTGTGATCCCAGAATGTACATGACTTAACTCCATAGGTACTGTTGTAGCTGTTTGGCATTTTTCCTTATAATAGCACAGACTAGACACTTTCACGTTAGCATGTATAAATGTACTCATTGTTTGACAGCCACAAAGTTTTCCTGTTTGAATGGACTGTTTTACCAGATCCTTATTTAGAATGTCCCTAGCTTTGCTATTATGAAGGATATTAAGACAGGTGGGGTGTGTATATGTGTGTGTGGGTAGCTCAACTTAAAAATGCTCAGTGTTGGGTTCTTCAGTCTGGACCCATTATCTCTTACCCTTGATCAGAACAGTTAATGAAAAGTACGTTGCTTTGCAAACTATGTTGATGACTCCTGTCCTGAGAGTTGTGTTTTAGGAGGATGCTTTTGAGAAGCCACACTGTACCACATAAAGATAAGCCTGCCTGACCTGTGCCTGAGAGAGATTAGGTCACTGGCTGGGTACATGCCATGGACTCCTCGATGTTCACCATTTAAGGTCAGGCACTGTGCTAAGCTTTTAATATACATTTAATCCTTAAGACCTCTTCAAATAGGTTTTTACCCCTCTCTTACAGCTGACAGAACCAGCCTGGGGAGCTTTATCTTTCCCAGTATTACATGGTAGCAGAGAACTGACATCCGTTGTTGCCTTTGGGGCTGGCTGAAAGTAGCCTTGTGATTTTTATTTGAGGAAGGAAGGAGGGGGCTCTATATGGTAAAGAAGAATTTAGCATTAATCCCTGAACTGAAGGTTTTGGAGGAGATGCCCTTGAGTTTTGGTATTGGTTTCCTTTCCTGATGCTGTGTGACCTCACACAGTCCTCCATCGTGTCTTCCCTGTGATTAAATGAATAGTGACCAGCCTCAACATTTCCCCTTGGCTTGGGAGAAAACAGCTGAGAAAATACTTCCATCAGGAATTCTCTAGGAAGAAGCAGCTAGACGTGGGAAAGAGGAACCCCAAGAGCTGGGAAGAGACCAGAGGGAGTTTGTATTTCCATATATAGTAATACCTACCATGGGCCGGGAATACATGCTCCAGAGAGCCTTCGTCTATGCTTTTTGGGCATAGAGGTTGCCTTTTTTTAAAATGAGTTTTTAAAATCAAAAGGTTATATGTGGGCATGTGAAGGAGTTATGTGATTCAGCAAGGCTTATAACAGAAATGGGTCTCCCACCACCATGTCTCCCTCTCATGATGTTGCGACACTCAGCCCTTTTGGTATTTATCTCGGTGTTGCTGAGTGCTATAGTTTGTGTAACTACTTGGCCTTTCCAGCTTTTGGCTCTTGACTTCCCATAGTGGAAAATGATGTGTAGTTTTCATCATCTTCAACTTTTATCATATACAGACCCTAATCTCCCACTTTCACTGTATAATTGGGTCTTAATTTTGTTAAGATAATATTCATAGTATTTAAAAGCTGTTACTGAGTTGTTGAGTCTTAACAGTAATATATGTAGTCACTTTTCTTGTACATCTTCTTGTTTTTCCCTGGAGTAGTCTTTTTTTAGGTTCTATGTCACTCATCTATCCCGTACCAGTTTTGTTTTTGTAAAGATTTTATTTATCTGAGAGAGAATGAGCAGGGGGAGGGAGAGAGAGAAGCACATTCCCCACTGAGCGGGGAGCCCAACACCAGGCTTGATCCTAGGACTCCAGGATCTTGACCTGAGGTGAAGGCGAATGCTTAACTGACAGCCACCCAGGTGCCCCACTGTACCAGTTGTCTTAATGTCCTCTTAGGACTGTTGTAAACAGCAGGAGTGTTACTGATGTGTTGGGGAAGCCTCCCTCACAGCTTATCTGCTCCAGTCTAGACCAGTTTCACATTTGCATCCTAAAATTTTTCCTCCCTGTCCTGGGAGTTTCTTTCTTTCTTTCTTTCTTTGTTCGGTGGGGGAAAAGGAGTGGCAGAGGGAAAGGTAGAGAATCTTTTTTTTTTTTTTTTTTTATTTGACAGATCACAAGTAGGCAGAGAGGCAGGCAGAGAAAGACAGGAGGAGGAGGCAGGCTCCCTGCTGAGCAGAGAGCCTGACGCGGGACTCGATCCCAGGACCCTGGGATCATGACCTGAGCCGAAGGCAGAGGCTTTAACCACTGAGCCACCCAGGTGCCCTCTTTTTTTTTTTTTTTTTTTTTTAATGATTTTACTTATTAGAGGCTGAGCAAGCAGGAGGGGGAGCGGCAGGCAGAGGGAGAGGCAGGCTCACCACTGAGCAAGGAGGCACATGTGGGACTCCATCCTGGGACCCTGGGATCATGACCTTAGCTGAAGGTAGATGCTTAACCAACTGAGCTACCCAGGTGTCCCTGGAGAGAGGAAATCTTAAGCAGCCTCCACGCCCAGTGGGGAGCCTGACACAGGGCTTGATCTTAAAACGCTGAGATCATGACATGAGCTGAAATCAAGAGTTGGATGCTTAGCAGACTGAGCCACCCAGGTGCCCCTTGGGGAATTTATCTCCTTTGTTAGGGTTCCTATTATTTACTGTCGTCCTGTGTTTGTTTTACTTGGTTTGTTCCCTTGTTTTCTTTTTTTTTAGTTTTTTAAAAATATTATTTATTTATTTGACACAGAGAGATCACAAGTAGACAGAGAGGCAGGCAGAGAGGGGGGAAGCAGACTCCCTGCCGAGCAGAGAGCCCAACGTGTGACTTGATCCCAGGACCCTGAGATCATGACCTGAGTCAAAGGCAGATGCTTAACCAACTGAGTCACTTAGACACTCTTATTGGTTTGTTTTAATGGAGAATGCCTTGTAAGCAGTTTCCTGGGACAAGTATTGGAAAGGATTTTTTGGGGGCCTTGCACATCTGGACATGCTTTCATTACATTTTCACATTTAGTTGAAAATTTGAGTATATGATCTAGGTTTGAAATACTTTCCCTTGAATATTTGAAGGCATTGCTTTCAGGGCTGCTGTGGAAGAAGTCTGAAATCTTTTTGATTTGTACATGACCCATCTTTCTGGAAACTTGTTAGGATTTTTAGTCCTTAGTGTTGGAAACCTGACAGTGAAGAGTTGGTTTACTTTTCAGTTGACTTGAGTACTTTGAGTCTAGAAAATAATGTTTTTCAATTCCAGCAACTTTCTGAATTTGATACCCTTTTTTTTTTTTTTTGAGCTTTTTAAGCTACCCAACTGGTCCTAATTTCTGAGTATTTTGCTCAGTACCTTTTTCTGTTTCTCTGACCTTGTCCTTTTTATTTTTTTGAGAGATGCCCTCAATTCTTTCTAATCCTGTTAAAATTCCTGCTTTTTGATTTCCAAAACCTTAAAAAAATAGCATCCTATTAAGGGATGCAATCAGTATCTCTTCGTCAGGATTTAATGATAATTAAAATGTTTGTCTTCCTGTTTTTTCACTCTAGTCTCTAATGCCAGTGACTTTCCTGGTCATCTCCTTTGTATGAGAGGAAAGCACTAAAATGGTGGTGGGAAGCTCTGAGCGTGTGGGTAGGACTGTGGGGCCTTTGCCTTGGGTAGCAGTTCTCCCACCACCGCCCCCCCCCCCAATATATGGCAATACTTGGTTTGAGACATTCTTTGTTGTCACAGTAGGGGGGATTTCTATATATTGTACAATTGTATAAACATTGTGCAGTACACGGGGAAGCCCCTGACAGCACCGAATTACCTGATTTAAAATGTCAAAAGTCTGTGGCTGAGAAACTTGGGATTAGGGTGGTTTGGTTAGATTTCCTTGGGAGAATCCCAGAGAAGCATCGGACCGCTCAAATTTCTGGCAGTCAGTGGGGGAAGAGGTCACTATGTATTTTAATCTCCCTGTGTCCGGTACAGGCAGTCCTTGCTTTGTGTGACTCCAATATGCACGATCGGTTACCGCAGTCCAGGCAAATAATAGCCATCCCCCAAAAACATGGTTCAACTTTCAGTTGCTGCGGTCTTTTCACTGAGTAACTGCATAAAGTACAAACTTGAATGCTGGTTCTTCAGTCCGCAAATCACATTTGCAAAAGAACAGAGTACAGCACCATCAGTGGCTTATCAGATCACTCCTTTCTAAATCTGCTGGAGGCTGCTTGCCAGTCATCTGTTGGGCAATCATCTGACTCACTGAAGACAGAGCTTTTGATGGTGTCGGCTCTATACCTCCTGGTGGTAGAGAGACATTGTAAGCGTGTAGCACTCCTGTCGGGTTATGCCCCACATTCTCCTCGGGCTTTTGAATGAAAACGTGAAAACTTTGTGTTTTTACCATCAAATACAACTTCATTGATCAGTCGGTGGACAGGTTTATTTCAGCTTTTAATGGGTTTTTGGATGGCTATGGATGCTACAACCGGAGATCTTGCAGTATCTATAGCTGAGGTTTGGAAGACATGGGAAGCATTAAGGGAGAAAGTAGCAGTCATATGCAGTGTGACAGAAATGTACTACACTGCAGATAGTCATGGGATTCAGACTGAAAATGAGTTGAGTTGTATTTGACCATGGGAAGGTTGCTGCTGCTGTTTGAGGGATTCTAGACAGGCAGCTACAGGAACTTGATGAAGGTGAGCTTTTCAGCCTAAATGCGTAAGTGATTGTGATAAAAAGTGTACGGATGTCCCAGAAGAGGCGATGGTTGCCATCACTTCACAGTAAGGAAATTCTTGGAGATATTTTACAACATTCAATAAAGGTGAAGTGTTGGAAGCTGATCCCAAAATGTTGAATCCCAGTATTTCTAATGTTTTAAATTAGTGGGCTAACTAATTTTTTTCATTTCTGTATTCATTTATTACTCAGTGTTTAATGTTTTGACAAATTTTTAGACTTCACAGGGCAGCCATCTTTTTTCCTGTTGATTATTAGTTTGTTTTGCATGGTTTCAGCTTGCATTGTCAGTTTTACGGACCCGTACCTACGGTGCATAGTGAGGGCTGCCTGTATATATATATATATATTTTTTTTTTAAGATTTTATTTATTTGACAGAGACACAGCAAGGGAGGTAACACAAGCAGGGGAGCAGCAGAGAGAGGGAGAAGCAGGCTTCTGCCAAGCAGGGCACTCAATGCGGGGCTCGATCCCAGGACCCTGGGATCATGACCTGAACCAAAGGCAGACCCCCAACAACTGAGTCACCCAGGCGCCCCTGCCTGTATATTTCTTGTGCCTAAAACTGCTATTTCCCAATCCATGGACCCTCTGGTACCCTTTATAAAATAAACTTCCTGTCTAATGCCACCTGGGGAGACAGATGCCTGACCACAGTATGGGGTAAAGGATCTGGGGGCTTAACTGTTGATACTGAAAGAAAAAAAGTTTAATTACGGAGATCTTTAAATGAACGTGAAAACAGAAGAGTATAATGAACTCAGTGTACTTTCTACCCGTCATCCAGTTCCCAAGAACACTCAGTATCCTGCTATTGTTTCACTTCTTTGTCGAAATTGTTCAGTGGAGTATTTAAAAAAAAAAAAAAATTTTTAATGATTTATTTGACAGACAGATCACAAGTAGGCAGAGGCAGGCAGAGAGAGAAGAAGGGAAGCAGACTTTCTGTCGAGCAGATAGCCGATGCGGGGCTCGATCCCAGGAACCTGGGATCATGACCCGAGCTGAAGGCAGAGGCTTTAACCCATTGAGCCACCCAGGTGCCCCTTAATGATTTTTTTAAAGCAAAAAATTTATTGGAATGTTTACATTAAGAAAGTTTGAACAATTAAGCATAGAAGGTAGAGAATGAAAAGAAACTCACTTAGCTTTCCCCTTTCCCAGCTCCAGTCCCCAAAGGTAGCTGTCAGTAGCTTGCCTGTGAGTAATTTGTGGTTACTGTCAAAAGCTTACATTTCTTAGGCACTTTGCCCTTGCATATGTGCACATGTGTGCGTGCACACACAAACTTGAAGAATCTTTTTGAGAGATAAAGCTGTTCAATCCTGTAAAACCCCCTTGGTGTCTAGAAGTTAAATGGTGTCATTTCGCAGAATAAACAAGTCAATGTTGAGACACCCCTTAACCTATAGTTGTACCAAGAACTAGATAGATGTTACACAATTGTGCTTGTGTTTACTTGCAAGTTGCTAGGTCCTTTGCAAGCTGGACTGAGCTTTAAGCACTGAGCTAGTGCTTTCAGCCGTGCATTTCCTGACTGGCCGGAAATAAAAGGATTTGTTCTCACCCTCCATTTCTTTCCCTTAAGGCAATATAAAGCTGTTTACAGACAAAAGATGACAAAGTTAAGATTGTTGCTCATTAAAAGCAAAATCTAAATCACTAAAATCTAGTGATATGAGGATGCCTGGTCTATTAAAACCCTTTCTCCACTGTGTGCAGTGTGTAAGATTTTAATATCTTTTTTTAAAAATTAAAATTTTTAAAGATTTTATTTATTTGACAGAAATCGTAAGTAGGCAGAGAGGCAGGCAGAAAAAGAGGGAGAGGCAGGCTCCCTGCTGAGTAGAGAGCCCGATATGGGGATCGATCCCAGGACCCTGGGATCATGATCTGAGTTGAAGGCAGAGGCTTTAACCCACTGAGCCACCCAGGTGCCCCAGTCTTTTTTTTTTTTTTTTCTTTTTTTTAAAGTGGGCTCCACACCCAGCATGGAGCCCAATGCCTTGCTTGAACTCGTGACCCTGAGACCAAGAGTGAGACACTTAACTAACTGAACCACCCAGGCACCCTGATTTTCATGTATCTTAATGGCTGATAAATGTTTTCTCTTGCCTCATGTCAAACTTTTGTTCAGGGCTTCAAATTTTGGTAAGGTTATTAACCCAGAGAGAGCTTGGTTCTCTGTAATACTGTTTTCTGTCTTCCTTTTCACCTCTACTTGAGAAATCTAATCCCATCCTTTGTTTCACCTGAGACACATTTGACAAGCTGAGAGGGGTCTGGTGGCTATAGATTGCTGAGGTGTTTATACCAAATGATTTCTTTTGTGACAGATGGAGACTTCTGAGAGTTTATGAATAGATTTTTAAAAATAACTACTAAAAGAAAACACTGGAGCTGCTCATTGGCAGTAGTCCTTGCCTTTCTAATGATTGGGCTGTAGCATAAACCCCTTTTGTTACATTCAGAGATGATACTGGATTTCTCTCATCAAACATACAGTGATGCGGTGCAGAATGCTACTTATTAAAAGGACAAGATGGTTATTTTCTGGAGACTGCTGATAGAGCAAGGTCTTTCCTCCCTGAGTATTATTGCTAAAGAACTAGATAGCAGGTTTCTACTTCCCATTCATTCTATTTCTAGAAGCAAGCAAATGTTCTCTAATTGCAGGCTTGGGCTGAATGCCTCAACAGTGTTTCCCACTGTGCTAATTGGAAAAATATAATTCTCAACTAACTCTGTCCTGCTTTGCAAAATAATAGTTGGCAGCTGAGTTGCCAGTTTGGTTCCTAAAGTGAAGTGGTGCTTTTGGACCACTTGGAACCTTTGGAAATTCCAGGGAGAGCTTATTCTGTGTACAAGGATCATTAGAGATCAAGCTTCAGCCCATAGTAACCCAGTGCCTGTTGATTTGATATCTTTTCCTAGGAGTCGTTATTAAATTTTATTCCAATTAAAATTTTGGGGGGGGGGCAGTTTCTGGGAATGTTAGTCAATATTTCCCATTAGTTGAACAGTCCTGTGAGGGGCCTTGTGTGTACCTTACTGATTTGGAAGGGAGATAATTTTCTTTTAGCTAAGGCCTTGGTTTCTGGCAAGCTCTCCATCCACATCAAATATGGTTGGCCTTGCCAGCTTTTTGGGAGTACTGCCGTCCTGTGCATATAGAGTTGATGTGACACTTCTGTTTAGAATCTTTGGTTTTTCTCAGACTTCCCCACAGAATCATTATCTAGTATAAAGAATGGCTTTTTTTTTTTTTTTTTTTTTTTTAAAGAAAGGCTTTAAATTCACAGTTTCCATTGGAATCAGGTCTTAAAGACAGTTGATTACCTCATGTGTAACAGTATAATATAGTGGGTTAGGAACATGAGATCTGGAGCCACATTTATCTGGGTTCTAATCCCAGCTTTAGCACTTGTTAGTTGTGTATCTTGGAGGCTGTTTAATATTTCTAGGCCTCAGTTCCTTTGTGTAAAGATTGGTGATAATAATGGTACTTATGTCATAGAATTTTCATGAGGTTTATGTGGAATAGTGCATGTGAAGTGTGTAATGCCTGACACTTCGTAAGCACTTTGTAAAAATAGTGTTTATCAACAGATCTCATCCTCCAAATAAATATATGTAATTTTCTTGGTATGGTAATGTTCAACTTGACATTGATACCTTTCCTTGGCTGATGGAAATTAAGGAAAATAATTTTCCTTAATTAAACCTTTATTTCTTACGTCTGAAATAAAGGACATAACTTTGATGGAATGTCTTTGAAGAAAAGTATATAGGACTCTGTATAAATTGGGATTAGGTTAAACTGAGTGACTGGAGGGGCGCCTGGGTGGCAGTTGGTTAAGCATCTGCCTTTGGCTCAGGTCGTGATCTTGGGTCCTGGGATCAAGCCCCATATCAGGCTCCCTGCTAAGTGGGGAGTCTGCTTTTCCCTCTCCCTCTCTCCCTACTCATTCTCTCTCTCAAATAAATAAAATCTTTAAATCTATGAACAAAACAAAAAAAACACCTGAGTGGCAGGAAGTCGCAAGAACGGAGAAGAAAGTTTCTTTTTTTGCCAAGTGAAAGGAGGCCCAAGGGCTGTTACAGTGGCATCATGGTCCTCAGGGTAGAAAGACTTTCTATCATGTTCCATCTTCAGCATGTGATTACTCCCTCAAGACTTAAAGACCCAAACATGCCAGTTTTCTTATTATTGATCACTCAGTTCTGACGAGCAGGAAATGCAAGTAGTTTAGATGGCCTTAGTAAGGTGTGTATGTGCTGGGGGGTGGGATATACACAATGCTCTTGGTACTGATTTCTGCCAGAAATCAGATTTCACAGCAGATCTGACAGAAATCCTAGATTTCTATGAGATTTCTTTCTCATAACAGAACTCAATAAAAGAGCTAATGAGGTATAGAGTGAAATGGCAAAAAGCAGACACAGCTGTGTCCTAGATGTAGCAGCATGGGGCTGGGGAAACAAAGATAAGATGTTGGAAATATCAAAACTTTAGAAACAGAAGAGCCCCGCTGAAGCTGACACTCAGACCTCTGAGGAAGGGTTGCTGTTGGCAGCTCTGGGTCCCCAGCCATTGAGGAGGACATACTGGTGGCTAGTGACTAAGGGCTGTGAAGAGGCGGATTCTGCGAGGGCTGCTGTATAGGAGGGGACCACTGCTGTCCTAGTGAAGAAATTTGAGGGTGACCTTCACAGGAAACGGAAGCAAGCAAGCAAAGAGTGAGGTGAGTTCTTTCCCCTGCGATCTCCTCATAGCTTCACCACCCACCCCCGCCGTGGCAGACGGATTTCATTTTTAAGTAATCTCTATACCCAACATGGGACTTGAACTTACAACCCCAGGATCAAGAGTTGTGTGCTCTACCAACTGAGCCAGCCAGGTGCCCCAGGTTTCTTCATTTCAGGAGAATCTTTGGGATTAATACCTGATCAGTGGAGTGAAAATGAGAATGTGTGAATATCCTATGCTCTAGCAGTCTTTGACCCAATTGCCCTAGTATCCCCTGGGGAATCTAGCTGGAATCCGTTATCCCTAAGATGGTTGTACAATGGTGACTTGGGGGGCACCTGGGAGGCTCAGTCAGTTAAATGTCCAACTCTTGATCTCAGTTCAGGTCTTGATCTTAAGGTTGTGAGTTCAAGCCCCATGGGGAACTCCACTTACTTAAAAAAAAAAAACAGTGATTTTTCTATTTTTCTCATTCCTTGCACGTTTATTGGCATTCTTTGGTAAAGGAGAGCTTTCTCTTCTCCCTCATCCCTCGCCCTGGGGAATGTGGTTTTCACTCTGGTGGCCACATAGCCAGCTTAGAGTTGGAGTTGTACTAAGAGCTGGGATGGAACAGATGCTGGTGTAGGTAGCTAGCTGTTAACAGTTCCTGGCCTAAGCAGTCTTATTACTGCAGTTGGATCTGTAACTGACTCGAATTGTAAAAACATTAGAAAGAATAAGAAGGAATTACTACTTTGTGCTTTACATATGGAAGGATGAGAGCAAAGAGCTGGAGTTCGCAGGTGGTGTCTGGTGTTTCAGGCCCTCATTCTCCTGAGAGGACTTACATGGGCCAGTGGTTCTCCACCATGGTAGCATCCTGGATTCACCTGGAGAGATGAGGCCTGGGTTCCAGCCTGGCCCATTGGGATTTCATAGGTGTAGGTGTGACCTGGGTGTCAGGATCTTTAAAAGCCTTCCCGTAGATTCCAATGTGCTTCTGGAGTTGAGGGCTCTGCAACAGGCAGCCTAAACTGGTCACATGGGGTAAAAAAAACACATGGGGTGTTCTCTGTTCCATTCCATTGGATGGGAATGAAGGAACTGAACTAGGTATATTGGCATGTCTTGCTTTCAAATCCGCACTTCCAAAAATCTGCCCACTGTTGGTGTTTGACCTTGACTATATGGCATATTTGTAAATTTGACTTCTCCCCTTAAAAAAAAAAAAAAAAATTCTCAAAATCCAGTCTGACCCAGCTAGTCCAAATCCAGGCAACCAGGTTTAGAGTGAGTCTCATGACTTTAGTCATAAATTTATTTGAGCTTCTGTAAAAATGGAAGCAACTTTTTGTACCTTATGCATGGAGGGAAGGAGAGAATCCTGAAGGTGAGTGAACATAAGGGGTGGAATGTCTGTGTGAAAAGGACAGACGTTGTTACTGTATATGAAGCCTTTGCCATGTCCCCAGCATAGTGCTACATATTTAATATAAAGTTAGTCTTTAAAATATACTTTTAAAATTTGCTGTGAATTATTTATGACATGGAAGAGGTTATATAAAGAATAAAATAATGAACACTCGTATACCCAAATGCAGCTTAAGATTCCAGGCCCTGGATTGTTTTCCCTTTGTTCCATTTAGGGCCGCTAACTACTTGTGTTCATTATTTGTTATGTAATAATAGGTAACCAGAGCTACAGCCACTATAGAAACTGAAGGGAAGACATTTCTTCTTTATGGATATGGAAAAATAAGTGTATTTAATGCATGTCAAAATTTGAAATTCACCCAATACGACTATTTTGGGTTTATTTTTCCCATATTCTACGAATAGCACATTTATAAAATCACCTACCCATGACTCCCAATCTGCTTTTTCCATTTTTCAATGTTCTGTTTTAGTATTCGCTCTAATGAAACATTTAATATCTAATTAAATATGCAATTATAAAATAGATGCCGTTTAGATATCCTGTGTCCTAATTCTTAGATGGATTTGGTCAAGGGAAATCACTCTTCGGGTGCTAAAAAATTAGTCCTAGTTCACATTAATTTAGCACTCATTTTGCTTTAACTCATTTAATACAATGGAAGTTACATACTATAGATGAGAAGACCGAGGCTGTCTAAGGAGGGTTAGGAAACAATGCAAGATCACATAACCAGCACACTAGGGAATGTGACATTACAGTAATGGAGAAAATTAAAATACAAGGGATGGTTTATCTGGGGCCCATACAGAGAGAACACATCATGTGAGGCAGGAGCATTTCCAGATCGGAGATATATGGGCTGCTAGATGCCAGCTCGACTGTTCCTGCAGTGACTGAGTGCCAGGAAGATGAGTTTAAGAGCATGAAAACAACATTGGCTGTATGCTTTGGCGATAGTACTTCAGAAACAGCAGCTAGCAGAGAGCTAGATACCATAAAGGTGACCCACTGAGACTTGTGCCTGCACTTGGAGCCCTTACCAAGAAACATGACCTGTGCTTTTAGGGTCCTTAAAGCCCATACAAACAACTGGGTAGTCAAAAGAAGGAAACTAGGGGCTCCTGGGTGGTTCAATCACTTAAGCCTCCGACTCTTGATTTTGGCTCAGGTCATGATCTCGGGGTTGAGCCCCAAGTTGGGCCTTGCTTAGTGGCGAGTCTGCTTGAGATTCTCTCCATCTCTTTCTGTCCCTCCCACCCTGTGTGCATGTGTGCACTCTCTCAAATATATAAATCTTAAAAAGAAAGGAAACAGTGAGGTGGTTGGCTTAGTAGATGGTAGAGATGCCTCTATTCCCCACCTCTGGGGCTTTGGTGCTGGTATTTTGTACTCTTGGTGAGGTCTACCATGTCAGTGAGCCAAGGTGGAGTGTTGGATTCAAAACAGTGATTTGCAAGCATAATTACCATGATGCTGATAACACAGCCATTTTCTGCATGCTGGCCTGCAGCGTTGGCGTTCCCAGTGCAAACCTGTGGCGGGTAGCATCGTGGTCTACCCTGACCACAGGGGGAACCTTGAGGCATGATGGTGTCCTAATGGGCTAAGCCTTGTTTGCCCCCACCCTCTCCTTGTAGTACCTTCTGTCACACGGCAGAGTTCATAGCTAGGAGCCATTCATCTACTTGATGACCCCAAACTCCTGGGCAAAGCAGATGAGAAACCTGCTTTGGAAAGAGGCTGTTCCTGGAATTGCCTTTGTAAAGCTGCTGGGCTAACACCAGACTGGGGCTGGCTTCCTTGCTTGCTTCCTCCGGAGCAGCCCTCTTGGCACCAGGGACTAGCCTGGTATCTCAGGATGGATGGTGGCAGTGGCAGACAAGCTTGGATCCCCAGGGCTCATTTTGCAATAATAGTTGCAACTTCTTTCCCACACAAAGCACTCTTACTCAGGCCCCACCACTTAGAGCTTGTGTACACCCTTTATTGAGGGGCTGGCTGGAACAGACAGCAAGAACCTGGCTTTGCCTGCTGTGGGGTTCTAGTTCTTGATTTAGGTCCCATGCATTTCCTGGGCCTTTGTTTCGTTAGCCTTGCAATGGGGCTAACAGGGCTTTTGAATCCTGAGCTTTGGAAGAAATTAGAAGGATGTTGTAAAGATAAGTGATGTTATAGGTCCATCTAAGATTTAAGAGACAAATTTCCTCCAAAGACACAAGTATCTCCAGATTTCAAGATCTAGGCTCCAGGCTGCTTTCCTTCTAGCTCCTTCAGGAAGCAGGTGCCATGGATACTCATGGACATCTCAGCAGCCACTCCCTCCTCCCTTTCCCCCTTCCCAGAAGCTCCAGATTCCTGGTGGAAGAGGTAAGTGGTTCCAGCCCTAAGCCAATCAAGACAAGCCAATTCTCTCTTCCTCTGGGACAGACATGTGAACAAATATGGTCTAATCAGAGTGAATCTCAGGACTGCTGGGAATTTCTACAGCACAATTATCACCAGAATTCAAAGGGAAGTGTGCAGCAGCCCCAGGTAGTACCACCAAAGATGCTGCTGGCAACGAGGATGTGCAGAGCCAAGGATCGAAACAGATCCTTGTAACATTCCTGAACTACTGGAGGAAGCCTCCCTGTGGACCCTTCCACCCTCTGCATCTGTACATTTCTAGTATTGTTTAATCCAGGTTTTCTGCTTCTTGCAACTGAAACCCTCTTAGCTGGTACCTGTGGGATGCCAGTTACTACTTTGATCTGAGCTGTTATCTCTGATGTGGAGGAGGAAAAACTTAGAGATCGTGGCCTAGGCCCTTCTAAGAATTCTAGAACCCCAGGGCTGTAGGCTCATGGGGGAAGGCAGCCCTGACTTGTTCATCCCAATATTCCTAGCAGAGGTGGAGCCCTCCTTCCCAGATGTGAGGAGGACCTAAGTGTCTGATCCTGAGGGAGTTTACCATCAAGCAGTCATACCCATGTCAATATGGTTTGCCCATGGGCTTGAAGGACTAATTCCCTATAGGGCTATATTCAGTTCCTCTGGAACAAGGGAAGTCTAGCCACTCTATAAATAATCACATTCTCCGTCCTTCCCCTATCCTCACTTAATAATACCAGCAGCTTGAGGGCCTGGGTGGCTCAGTTGGTTAAGTGTCTATTTTTTTTTTTTTTAAGATTTATCTATTTATCTATCCATTTATTTGCGACAGGGAGCACACATGGTGGGAAGAGGCAGAGGGAGAAGGAAAGAGAGCCTTATGCAGACTCCCCACTGAGTGCAGAGTCCAACATGCGGGGGCTCCATCTCACAACCCTGAGACCATGACATGAGATGAAATCAAGAGTTGGACATGCAATAAGCCACCCAGGTGTCCCAACTGATTGACTTGTTCTTAGCTCAAGTTTTGATCTCAGGACCGTGAGTTCAAGTCCTGTGTTGGGTTCCACGCTGGGCTTGGAGTCTACGTAAAAAAAAGAAGAATAAAAAATACCAACAGCTCAAAACACTTCTCTTTTTGTTTCGTCACTGCTTCCTTTTGGGTCTCACCAGATGACTCTGGGGATGTGGTTTTCAGGCGCTATCAGATGCCTTTTCTCCATCAGCCTAGGCAGCCCAGTGCCTGCTGCCCCACTTAGTCTGGGACTCCTTGACAGGAAGGCAGGGCCTCATTTGTCCCAGATTCTGCTTGGTTCTCTTGTTCTTTTCCCACCCAGTTGATCAATAAGATTATCCTCTAAGAAGGATTTAAAGAGATTGGAAGAGAGAGAGCATAACTGATGAAAAATTAATACAAAACCACAGTCATGGAAACAGTTTAGTGCTATTTTCTGTATGGTCCAAGAATAGACATCAAATCATTGGAAGGTCCCGAAATAGACCCAAGTGTATATGATATATAAGAATTTACTTGTGAGAAAAGGAGTGTTTCAAATCACCAGGGAACCAATAAATCAATGGCTTTTAACTGGGGGGAGGTGACCTTGTCTCCCAGGGGACACTTGGCAGTATTTGGAGACATTTTTGGTTGTCATATCTGGAGAAATGATCCTGGAATTTGGTAGAGGTCAGGGATGCTGCTAAATATTTTACAGCGTGCAGGAGACCCCTGCATTAGAGAAGCTGTGTCCCCAAATACAAGAGTGCCACTTTTAAGAAATCTTGGGGTAAATGAAATAACCAACTGTTGGCCAACTGTTCAGGAAAAGGAACAATTAGATTCTGAATCATATCACAGTAGAAATAATTTCAAGTTAGATAAGAAAACATTTTAATAAGTAGAATCTTTAATAAGACCTTTTTTTTTAAAAAAAAGATTTTATTTATTTGACAGAGATCACAAGTAGGCAGAGAGGCAGGCAGAGAGAGGAGGAAGCAGGCTCCCTGCTGAGCAGAGAGCCCGATACGGGGCTCGATCCCAAGACCCTGAGATCATGACCTGAGCCGAAGGCAGAGGCTTAACCCTCTGAGCCACCCAGGCGCCCCTTTAATAAGACCTTTGATAAAATTTGGAAGACAGATCAGTTTGTTCTCTAAAGTTAAGAATCTGTTTCATTTGTTTTTTCCCCCTTTGCTTGTTTGTTCTGTTAAATTCCACATAAGAGTGAAATCATATGGAATTTGTCTTTCTCTGACTGACTTATTTTGCTCAACATTATACTCTCTAGCTCTATCCATGTTGCAAATGGCAATGTTTCACTATTTTTTATGGCTAAATAATATTCCATTACATTTATTTCTCTTTATATAGTCCATTATGTGTATATACACACGTATATACATGGATATGTACATATATACATATTATATATATATTCCATTGTGTGTGTGTGTATACACACCAACAGTGTACAACATTCCCCTTTCTCCACATCTTCACCAAGACCTGCTGTTTCTTGTGTTGTTGACTCTAGCCATTCTGACGGGTGTGGGTTGATATCTCATCGTAGTTTTGATTTACATTCCCCTGATAGTCAGTGATGATGAACATCTTTTCATGTGTCTGTTGGGCATCTGTATGTCTTCTTTGGAGAAATGTCTATTTATGTCTTTTGCTTCTTTTTAAATTGGGTTTTTTTGAAAACAGTATTTTTTTTTTTAAGGATTTTATTTATTTATTTGACAGAGAGAGATCACAAGTAGGCAGAGAGGCAGGCAGAGAGAGAGAGGGAAGCAAGCTCCCTGCTGAGCAGAGAGCCCGATGCGGGACTCGATCCCAGGACCCTGAGATCATGACCTGAGCCGGAGGCAGCGGCTTAACCCATTGAGCCACCCAGGCGCCCAGAAAACAGCATTTCTTAAGTGCTTGTTTCTCTAAATTTGATGATTTTAGATTCTAAATATAAGTTCTGTCATGCAATATTTGTCTTCCTGTGACTGGCTTATTTCACTTATCACAACGTTCTCCAAGTTCATTCATGTTATTGCAAATGTCAGGAATTCCTTCCTTTTTAAAGGCTAAGTAATATTCCATTATGTTACATATAATTACATAATTACATATAATGGAATAATATATATATATACATATATCATAAGATATATGTCACAATTCTTTATTTACTCATCCATCAACTGGCTCTCATAGTTTCCATACTTGGCTATCGTGACTAGTACTGTAATGAACTTGGTGGTGTAGATATCTCTTTGAGATGTTGATTTCATTTCCTTTGTTTTTTTATTAAATATTTTACTTTTTGAATTTTTATATAGTTTAAAAAGATTTATTTGTTTTAGAGAGAGAGAGAGGGTGGGGGAGGGGGAAAAGGAGGGGGAGAGAGAGAATCTAAAGGAGACTCCCTGCTGAGCGCAGATTCCCACAACCCCTGAGATTATGACCTGAGCAGAAATCAAGAGTCTGAGCTTAACCAACTGAGCCACCCAGGCTCCCCTTTAAGATTTTATTTTTAAGTTATCTCTACACCCAACATGGGGCTTGAATTCACAATCCTGAGATCAAGAGTTGCAATGCTCCATGGGCTGAACCAGCCAGACACCCCTGATTTCATTTCCTTTGAATATATACCCAGAAGTGGGATTGCTGGATCATATGGGAGTTGAATTTTTAATTTTTTGAGGAACCTCCTTACTGTTTTCTATAATGGCTGTACCTGTTTACATTCCTACCAGCCATGTACGAGTGTTCCCTTTTCTCCATAACCTTGACAGCACTCAGTATCTCTTGGCTTTTGATAATAGCCATCCTAACAGGAGTGAGGTGGTATCTCATCGTGGTTTGGTTTTGATTTGCTAGTAATATTAAGTGCATTTTCATCTACTTATTGGC
Organism: Lontra canadensis; assembly: GCF_010015895.1. Classification (NCBI taxonomy): domain Eukaryota; kingdom Metazoa; phylum Chordata; class Mammalia; order Carnivora; family Mustelidae; genus Lontra; species Lontra canadensis. The sequence goes on from NW_022631138.1 coordinate 2,624,164, forward strand.
CATTTGTATGCCTATTCAATGCCTTTGTCCAATTTTTAATTGGGCTGTTATTCATATTATTATTATATTGAGTTGTATGACTCCTTTATATATTTTGGATATTAACCCCTTATCAGATATATGGTTTGTATATATAATATCATGTCATCTACAAACAGACAATTTTACTTCTTCCTTTCTGATTTGGATGCTTTTCTTTCCTTTCCTTACCTAATTGCTGGTTAGGATTTTCAGTACTGTGTTGAATACAAGTGAGCATCCTTGTCTTGCTCCTGATCTTAAGGAAAAGTTTTCAGCTTTTCACCATGGAGTATGATCTTAGCTATGGCTTATCCTGTAGGGCCTTTATTGTGTTGGGTACATTCCTTCTTTACCCAGTTGGAGAGGTTTATCATGATAATGCATTCAGTTTTGCCAAGTGCTTTTTCCTGTATCTACTGAGATGATTGTTTTTCTATCCTTCATTCTGTTAATGTGATGTATCATGTACATTGATTTGTATATGTTGAACCATTTTTGCATCCCAGGGATAAATCCCACTTGATCATGGTGTACAATCTCCCCCTCCCCTAGCTTTATTGAGATGTAATTGACATGTATGTATGATTTTTTTTTTTTTAAAGATCCTATCCATTCATTTGACAGAGAGATCACAAGTAGGCAGAGAGGCAGGTAGAGAGAGGGGGAAGCAGGCTCCCCGCTGAGCAGAGAGCCCAATGCGGGGCTTGACCCCAGGACCCTGAGATCATGATCTGAGCTGAAGGCAGAGGCTTAACCCACTGAGCCACCCAGGTGCCCCATGTATGATCTTTTTAATATACTCTGTGGAATTTGGTTTGTTAGTATTTTTTTCCTTGTGTTAAGAACTTCCAAGATTTACTCTCTTAGCAACTTTCAAATATGCACTACAATATTACTGACTATAGTCACCATGTTCATTATATCTCCATGAATTTTTTTATAACTAGAGGTCTGTACTTTTCAACTCACTTCATGACTCCCTTCTCCCTCATTTGTTCCCTATATGTATGAGCATGTTTTTTTTTTTAAGACTCAACATAAAAATGAGATCATACATTATTTGTCTTTCTCTGTCTGACTTATTTACTTAGCATAATATCCTCAAGGTCCATCCATGTTGTTGCAAATGGGAAGATTTCACTCTTTTTCTTGGCTGACTAATACTGGATATTGGTCTCTCATTTTCTTTTCTTGTAATATCTTGTCTGGTTTTGATATTAGTCTTAACATATACAGAACTATTAGAAATAATGAAGAAAGGGGAGCCCAGGTGGCTTAGTTGGTAGAATGCCTGATTCTTGATCTCAGGTTGTGAGTTCCAGCCTCAGGTTGGGTGTAGAGATTACTTAAAAATAATAAAAATCTTGGGACACCTGGGTGGCTCAGTCATTAAGTGACTGTCTTTGGCTCAAGTCATGATGCCAGGGTCCTGCAATGGAGCCCTGCATTGGGCTCCCTGCTCAGCTGGAAGCCTGCTTCTTCCTCTCCCGCTCCCCCTGCTTGTGTTCCCTCTCTCACTGTCTCTCTCTGTCAAATAAATAAATAAAATCTTTAAAAAAAATAATAAAAATCTTAAAAAAAAAAAGGAAGAGTTAGTAGTGTAGGCCTTATAAGTTTATGCCAGATAGTTTATCTACAAAAGACTTACAAATATGTTTCTTCCATCACTGGGATTTTGGCTAGATACAAGGTAGAGAAGTGACAGGGCCCACTTAAAGCTAAGCAAACTGAAGTCCAGAAAGAGGGACATCACTTAGGTTTGATGCTTTCCTGTCTAGGAACATTACCTGGACTCTGCTAACCTCAGGGCCTTTGTACATCCAGGGAGTGCAGAGCTCCGTTATTATTAAGGCACTAAGGAAAGCTGGGAAGAAGAAATCTGTGAGCTGACAGATCAAAAGCAGTGTTATTTTAAAAGCTAATGGAGTAAAGACATTCAGGAGAGGCCCCTGGAACAGAAAAGCCCAGAAACTCCTAGAGCGAGGATTATCTGATCTTGCCGGTGGATCATCAGGGGTTATCGCTTAATTTGCCTCAGGTTTCAGTGTCTTCATCCTCCTTGCTGGCGGGGGGAAGGTGGAACCTCTCCCTCTTGATCACTCCTCTTTTCACACTCCGGTGAGAAAGGTGCTCCTTACATTCTTTTAAAGACTTTATTTAAACTGAAGTACAGTTGACATATTAGTGTTAGATGGATAACAGGGTGATGTGACAATAGTACCCATTCTGCTGTGCTCGCCACCATTAGCATAGTCACCATCTGTCACCATATGAAGTTGTTACAGTCTTACCAACTATGTTCCCTATGTAGTCCTGTTCAACGCCATGCTTGATTTCTTTTATAACTTGAAGTCTCTACCTATCTTTTCCGTACTGCTTTCCACCTTCTAGACGTGCTGTCCGAGCAAGCGCCCCCCACCCCTTTTGCAATCAGGTGTTGAAGGCAGTTCCTGCTGGACTGTCCTGCCTCTTGTCCCAGGATCTGGAGATCAAAGATGGCAGGGCCTGGCGCAGGCCTCTGGGCTTTGAGTGAAGACGAAGCAAGTGAGAGAGTTGAGGGCAGGGGCCTGCGGCCTTCTTGGTGTCTCTTCCTGCCGTGAGAGTGGGATCAGGCCACTCGCTGTGGTGGGCTGAGACGCTCACTTGGTGGGTTGCCCAGGGAGGTGGAATGTGGTGCTGACAGTGGCGGTCACAGTTACTCCTTTCTTCAGTCTGCTTTTCATGATGTTGCTGGCTTATTTCCCAGTACGGAGGAACGCCAAATCTTGAAAATAAAATGGAAGCTCTGGCCAGCCCACACACCTGATGTTTCCTGATGAACATGTCCTGAACTCAGGGCCTGGCAGTGGGCCCTGCAAAGATCAGTAATCAAGAGAACATCTCACCTCCTTTCTTGAGAGACTAAGGAGAGTCTGGTGTCTCCTGGTGCATGGGCCGAGGCTGTGGAGAGATGGATAGAGGCTCTGTTTGCTCTTCTCTCCCATGCTTGAAAACTTTGCCCCCTCTGCTCCTGCCCTGAATCCAAATGGGCAACCATGGGAGTTGTACCCTTCATCATTCATTCACAAATACCACCAAGCATATATACTGGTGGAAATGTACTCTGGCGTGTCAGGTTCTCACTCAAAACCCCCTCCCCTATCTTTAAAAATCAAGTTTATTGAAGTATATTTTGCATACAGTACCATGCACCCACTTTTTTTTATAGTCTCCACTCTGCATGTGGAGCCCAATGTGAGGTTCAAACTCATGACCCTGAGATCAAGTCCTGAGCTGAGATCAGGAATCAGATGCTTAACTGACTGAGCCACCCAGGTGTCCATTTTAAGTACATAGTATGATAAGTTTTGACAAATGTAAATGCCAGTGTAAGCATCAGAGCAAATTCCCAACACACCAAATAATTCCTTCTTCCGCCTTTGTGGTCAATCTCTCTCAGTCCTGCTTTCTGTCACCATCGTTTTGTCTTTTCTAGAATTTCACATAAATTGCACCAAGCGGCTCTTTGTGCAAGGAGCTGGTTGCTGGTAGATGTGGGAGTGCTGATGTGCACCCCTGCAGCAGGGGGGAGGCTGGCCAGGTGCAGTCTGCTCAGCTTCCTGCGGGAGGCACCTGGTCCTCGCAGGCTGGCCTGTGTGCCACGATGGTGTTTTTACACTTGTGCCAAGGTGTTACCCTTGACTGAAGCATGATTATTCTCAAAGCCCAGCTGGGGCAGTGCCCTTGCACAGAGGAGGCATGAATTTGGTGACCGAAGGGCCAACGTTTGGAATTACCCTCTCAGAGAAATGCTGGTGAGATGATGGCCACGTCTGAATGGCTCCCACCACTCTCATCAACAGACGACGAGGAGAAGTGAAGAGCTGCGTCCCTCCTCCCCAGCTACCGTGTGTCTGCGAACACAGAGGGTGTCTCCTGCCAGATCCTAGGAACTTTCCATCTGTCTATCCTGCGTTAACCTCTGCGAGCCGCTGTCAACCTCCTGGAGGAAAAAAACTGCTTAGACATTTTGAGATACTTTGACTTCTTTATTATAAATACATCCTTGGTTTATCAAAAGGATTCCAATAAAATATTTTAAGTTTTAAAAAGTTACATCAAGCAGTGTATATGCTCTTGTGTCTGTCACTCAATATGTTTGGGAGCTGCTTCTGTGTCAGTACTAGTCTTCTTTTTGTTGCTGAATAATATTCCATTCCACAAGTTTTCGAATTGCTCTCTTATTTTTGACTTTGCAAGGTATGGCCTTTTCAGCCACTGCCTCAGGGCTGCTGGAGGCCTGTCTATGTGCTGGATCTTTCTCTCCCTCCTCTTCCTGCTGACCTGAGACCTTTCTCCCTCCCCTGCCCCCTCCTTTGCCTTATATGTGCTGCAGAGCAAACCATTCTTCTGGTTGTTTAAGGTGATGTTAAAAATAATCATTTATTGCACAAGTAATATAAAGTAACAGTAAGAGATGCCAAATAAAAAACTAAAAAAAAAAAGTGTACTCCTGACAGTTCACCAAATTAAGATTTTCACCTGATTTTAGCAGACTACCAATTCTTCACCACATGCTTCTCAAAAGGCTACCCTTTTTGCCAGAATGCATATTTTACTTTATTTCTTTTCTTATGTAGACACTCTGATATATTTGTGGATGTATCACATTTCTTTTTTAGGTACTTATTTTAAACTGTAAAAACATTTAAAAATAATGTATGAATATGGCAAAACCAAATTCAAAAGTAGAGAAGAAATGTCAGTTGAGAAGAAATCTTTCTCCCTAGGTTGTCCTCGTTTCTCAGGGCAACCCCTGGGAGGGCTGGGGTGAATCTCCCCCCGACATTCACAATGTCCGAAATGCATCCAAATAAAAAACCAGGCCTCCACGTTCATGCCTTACTGCAGTGATCTGTCAGTGAAAAGCACCAATGCGGCTTTGCATTTGGAAATTGCATTGGTCTTTACTGAAGGTCTTTTGAGAGCCCTGGGGAGAGAGGTACATGGCATACACATGTGTTGGCCAGGGTTCTTGGTGGTAAGCAAGAGAAACCACTGTTTTCTGTTAGACAATATTAGGGGCTCACAGAATCTCTGGAGAGCTCACAACTAGGATCCTCTGCAGGTGAGACCAAGCCCCAGAATCACTTCATGGAGCTAGTCTGGTTAAAATATCCTGAGCTCCTTCATGGATGCTGGTGGCGCCCCCTCTGGCTTCAGCTTGCTAGCCGCCTGGGCCACGGCCCTGGCCACTCTGGAGAGGGAATAATGGGCTGCCCCGGAGGCCGCCTGGCTCCTTCCTGAGCGGGGTTTCCAGAGTGCTTCATGTCACTGCTTTGGGATCCAAACGCTGGGGGAGAGCTTCTGATCGGCAGAGCCATGTGTCCATCCTCGGTCTGCAAAACAGACTGGGAAAGGGAGCCTCTGGCACTGGCAGCTTCCATTGTGAAGGGGATTCTACTTTCCAAAGAGGGGGGTTCCGTTAACATAGAGGTTCAGATCCTGGATGGCCCAAAGGAAGGAGAACTGCTTCTACAATACCACCCTTTCCAACTCCCTAAAAATGTCTTCTTTTATCTGTGCCCCAAAGTCTCTCTCTTTCTTCCAGACTCTGTCTTCTTAACTCCAGCCTGCTCATCCGTCTCCTACTGCTCGTGGAACTCCCTTCTTCCTTAGGGGGCAATGGAAAACTGCATCCTTATACTTATAATTTTATTTTATTTATACTTATTTATTTATTTATACTTATAATTTTATTCCGGCCATATATACCTATGAGAGGGACCAAAATATATGCATTTATTATAAAGTGATGTCATTCTCTGCACAATGTTTGGCACCTGACTTTCTAAAGCATAGATCAGGGATCGTTTCATGTAATAGATGTAGAAAGCTGCTGTCTGCGTTTTGCTGAGTGACATGTGAATAGACTATGATTTACTTAATATATCACTCTTTAAAAAAAAAAAAAAGATGTTATTTATTTATTTATTTGTCAGAGAGAGAGAACACAGGTTGGAGGAGGTCTAGAGGGAGAAGCAGATTTCCCAATGAGCAAGGGGCCAGATGTAGGACTCCATCCCAGGACCCTGAGCCGGAGGCAGACGCCCAATCGACTGAGCCATCCAGGCATCCCTTAATAATATTTCAGTCTTGATGAACATCAAGTCGTCTGTCTTTAGGAATTCAAACAGTGCTGCATTCTTGTGCTTATTTATTATCCCCCTGTGTAAGCAGGGACATGATTGGGTCCAGCTGGGGAGGAATGCTAGCTAGCCCTTTGTACTGCTGGGGCATGAAGTTACAGGGGGCTGGGTTGGGGCATGAAGTTACAGGGGGCCGGGTGGATCCCGGGTTGGCGGCTGCCAGTGAGGTTTCCATATGCCTATGGGAGGGTGTAGGCACCCATGTGAGGCTTGGAAGGAAATCCACAGTGAGAAATGTCACAACTCAGACAGTAGCTGGACCCACAGAGTGCTATATTTCTTGTTCGCCTATGACCAGCCCCGTTGTCTGGAGCTCGTGGTTCTTTGTTACATTATCTTCTATAGCATGCATCTACCACAATTTACTAATATGCATCCCTGATAATAGACATTATGTTACTTCCAACATTCCATCCCTCCAAAATAAAGCAGTGGCTAATAGGTAGGCACACATCCCCCAAAGAACAACATAAGCATTTCTTTGGGATATATGCCCAGGTATAAACAAATATTTAAATTGACCTAATGCTGCTGTCCAATACTTGTCTAGAATGGCTACAGAAACCAGTAATGCAGGAAGCAGGGAAGCCTTGGATGAAAGCCCCAGAAATGCTTGTTCTATTAGATGAAATGCTTGGGACTTGTTTGGCAACTTGGCCCAATATCTTCTGGACATGGAGCAACTCAAATCTTCATTTTTTTTTTATTAATCTTTTTTAAGATTTTATTTATTTATTTGACAGGCGCCCCTCTCCTGCCTTTCTGACTTTGGTTTCTGCTGTTCTGTTCTATGATCCCACCTCCTCATCATTTGCCTTTTTTTGTTCGTCACTGTTGGCTCTATTGCCAGAAACCAGCAAGCCTGGACTTGACCTCCAGCTTCAGCAGTGAGCCTGTGACAGTCATCACAGGAACCCCCCTACTGCCCTCATTCCAGCACGCAGCCTGGGAGCTGCAGCCAGAGCCTGCCTCGGCCTTTCTGCTGTGTCTTCTCCGGTCTTGAACCCGCCTTTGCTCTCCCTCCAGAGCCTCAGTGCCTGACCGAGATTAGGTAGAACCCTCTGACCCCAAGAGATTGGGCTCAATTTCTCCCCAATCCTGTGGCTGTCTTCTGGTCACCCTGTGGGCAGGTAGGTGGGTCCTGGTGCGGTGAGGCTGGGCGGGGAGTGGATGGGCACAGCTAAGTGGGAAAGTAGAGGGAGGGTGATCCACTGGGAGAGAGAGCGGGAGCCCCTGAAGAAGGAAAGGAGTCACGAATGTGGGCCTGAAGGTTCAACTGCTGAATTCTGAGCTTTTGTGATTTGAGGGTCCTAGAAATCTCTCCCTCCTTAGCACTAACTCTTTTATTAGCTTGGGTTAATACAGGACCTTTGGATTCCTTGTGAAAGGAATTAGATGCAGGTGTTTTAAGAAGAAAAAAAACAAATACGAACATCTGGATTTGAGATCCAGCTCCGCAATTATGACGGAGCAACCTACACAGCGCATTTGATCTTTCTGGATGCTTCCGGGGAGGGGGCAGGGAATCAAATGCTTTAGGAGCTCCAAGCTGAGGTTAGTCATTGTTGCTGCTTTCCTCCTGGGAGGAGACACAGGCTCTCTGTCACCCGGCAGGAGGGTTTTTCTGGGTGAGCTTGTTCAGACAGGGTCGAGAAAGAAGAACTGGGGTTTGGATTCAGACTGGGAGCCTGTGATGAGACCCCAGGATCAGAGCCATAGGAGGCAGTGCTCTGTGGGGTTCTGTCCGATGCTTCCCAGACTCGCTCTGGCTTTCTCAGTTTCCAAGTTTAAGTTCATTCTGAAGCTGAAAAGCTGTGAATGGACCTTGACGTTCAAAAGGGGAAGGCCCACCATGATCAGATTAGAAGCATCTAGAAGGACCCTCTCTATTCCCATCTTATCTGCACCTCTGATGAACCCTTGCCTGCCTGCTATCTGAGAGGAAGCCTCTGTCCCTTTGTAAAAATTTTTTTATTAACACATAATGTATTATTAGCTCCAGGGGTGTAGGTCTGTGAATTGTTAGGTTTACACACTTCACAGCACTCACCATAGCACATACCCTCCCCAGTGTCCATAACCCCACCACCCTCTCCCTACCCCCCTCCCCTGGACAACCCTCAGTTTGTTTTGTGAGATTAAGAGTCTCTTATGTTTTGTCTCCCTCCGGATCCCATCTTGGACAAGATGGGACAAGATGGTGGCAGAGTAACTGTGCAAGATCTGGGAGGGCTCAGGGAGAGCCAGGGCCAGAAATAGGAAAGACGTGGTGGTTTCCAGGAGCACAATGCTGGTCTGGCTGGAGAAATGTGGTCCAGGGGAGGAGGGGTGATGAGGTGGGAGAGGCCAGCAGGGGTCCCGGGGTGAAGAACTTGAAGCCAGTTTGGGGGTGAGGCTTGGATACACTCTGGCAGGTGCCAACTCTTCTTTGGGTTTTGAGGTCTCCCCAACTCTGTTGGGAGAATGGGTCAAAGCTGGTAAAGGGAGCAGTGGCTATGCGGGCGACCTGGACAGGAGCTGGGAGAAGAGGCAGCCCCTTCCTCACCTCCCCTTTCCCAAAGAGTCCCTCCTCCAAGCCCCCACTTGTGTCTCCATGGAAATGAGGCGTTGGGCCTGCCCATTGGCCCTTGGGGTTTTCATTCCCAGGTGTTTGTGGTTATTGTTTAGACAGAGTAAAGACCCAGTAAATTTGCCGGGAGCCATCGTCTCTGGAACTGAGCTGGTGGTAAAGTAGGTAACAGGTGAACTGGTGAAATGAGGTAGCCTCTGCAGAGACCTGCTGGTCCTCTGGGGCACGCATGTGACCAAAGCGGGCCGAGAAGATGTCCTATTTAACAAGAAATCCGGCCGCCAGCTTTGGAAATCCACTGCGCGGCTGGTGGGCCCCAGCAGAGATCCCTCTGAGCGACTGTGGCAGCCCCCGGGCCAGGCCGGCAGCCAGCTGGGCCTTGGGCCCCCGCAGCTGGCAAGCCAGGTAGTGTCTTGGGCTCGGGAATGCCCCCGGGGCCTGAGGAGTGTCTGGGGTGTTGACCGTGGTTAGGGAGGGGGCAGTGGCCGCCCAGATGTCTGGCCAGGAGGAATTCATGCTTCCCAATTCTCGTGACTTTCTCTCCTCCATTCCCAGGAAGGCCTCCACAGAACACAAAGTTGTTTTTTTTAAATAAGTGGCTAACACGTTAAAAAAAAAAAAAAAAATCAGGGGCGCCTGGGTGGCTCAGTGGGTTAAAGCCTCTGCCTTCGGCTCGGGTCATGATCCCAGAGTCCTGGGATCGAGCCCCACATCGGGCTCTCTGCTCAGTGGGGGGCCTGCTTCCTCCTCTCTCTCTCTCTCTCTGCCTACTTGTGATCTCTGTCAAATAAATAAATAAAATAAAATAAAAAATCAATCCTTGAGGTGCCTGGGTGGCTCTGCTGGTCCCTAGTCGGGACTCCCTGCTCAGCAGGGAGCCTGCTCCTCCCTGTCCCTCTGCGCCTCCCTCCCCATGGGCTCCCTCTCTCCCTCTCTCTGTCTCAAGTAAATAAATAAATAAAATCTTAACAGCAACAAAAATTGATCCCTGCCCTCCCAGAATGTGTAATCTAGCAATAGTACTAAGGAGAGAAAAATATGAGACTTTCTTCTTAAAATACAGAAAAATTTCAATACGTTTTGTTATAAAAGTAGCACGTGCAATGTGCAGAGACTGGAAGTCTCTCGCTGGGGTGAGCGTAAGGGGGTCCAGCTGCGGCGGCGGACGGCATGGCAGAGGTTCCTCCAAAAGGGCACGTGAGCGGGGACTTAGTCCTGCGCCTCTGCTTGTAAGGGTCTAGTTAAAAAAACTGAAGGCGGGGCTTGGATAGATTGGCGTCCGCACAGGATGACAGCAGCGTTGTTCTCAAGGGCCAAAAGTGGCATATCTCTTACCAAAGAACAAGTACTGAATGATTGTACTTACATGCGGTTCCTAGAATAGGCAACTTTATAGAGACAGAAACGGCAAGTTCCCAGGGTCTGGGGGATGGAGGAAATGAGGATTAGTGTTTAATGGGCACAGAGTTTCTGTTTGGGAGGACTATCTCACCACAGTGTGAATGTACTTGATGCTATAAACCATACACTGATGATGGAGAAAGTGGGGGCCCAGTCGGTTGAATGTCTGGCTCTTGGTTTTGGCTCAGGTCATGATCTCAGGGTGGTGGGATTGAGCCCCACATCGGGCTCAATGCTCAGTGGGCCGTCTGCTTGAGATTCTCTCTCTCCTTCCTCCTCTGGCCCTCCCCTTGCTGTCTCTCTCTCTCTCTAAAATAAATAAAATCTTGGGGCACCTGTTTGGCTCAGCCATTAAGCATCTACCTTTGGCTTGTCAGGGTCCTAGGATCGAGCCCTGCATCCGGCTCCCTGCTCTGCGGGGAGCCTGCTTCTCCCTCTCCCCCTCTCCCTGCTTGTGTTCCCTCTCTCGCTGTGTCTCTCTCTGTCAAATAAATAAATACAATCTTTAAAAAAATTATATATGTATATTTTTTATTTCTCATAGTTTGGTGGTTCAGCTGGTTCTCTGGCATCTAACTACTGGGTATATTCATCATTTTGCTTTGTCACGTCACCACATTCCATTAGCATTTGGCGTGTTTATGTGGCTTAAATTATCTTACGAAGTTTGGGTCTTAGCATTTCTTTTCTCCCTACTAAGTCAAAAATACATCTTTAATTCTAATAATGACTTGTGTTCAGGATATAATTTTGTATCTGGTTGTATTCACACTTTCTTTGTATGATCATTTCTTGTAGTTTTTATTTCATCTTTTGAGTAAGTAAGAAATTTACATGGCTCATAATCCAAAAATACAAGCTTTATAAAGTACAAGCAAAGTTTCTTTATAAAGTACAAGCAAATACAAATATAGATTCTTACCCCTCCTTTTTTTTAAACATAGAATGTCATATGTGTTCTGCAACCTCTTCTTCCTCCCTAGTTTTCAGTACACCTTGCCAATCTTTCCTTATCAGTAGATGGAGAGCTTCTTTATTCTTTCCATAGTTCCATGTATAAGGTACTCCATAATGGAGGGAGCTTACTTGCTTAACCAGACCTCTACTGATAAGTATATACTATTTATGTCACTATTATGAACATGGTTGCATGCTTCTACACGTGGATATGTATAAGTCAGTCTTAAGTGTAACAGTGGAGCTGCTGGGTCAAAGGGTTTCTCTTAATTTTGACTGATACTGCCAAATTGCCTTCTCAAGGCAATTTCACCCTATCACAAAGAATGGGTAAAATTTCCTTTTTCCACAGCCTTATCAACTCCTTGGATTTTTGCCAATCTGACAAAATTGAATTCAGATGAAAACCGGTATCTTCAGTTTTATTTGAAACATTTAAATTAATTAATTTATACATTTATTTATTTGAGAGAGCACGAGCAGGAGGTGGGCAGGGAGACTGACATGGGGCTTGGTCCCAGGACCCCTGAGACCTGGGCCAAAGGCAGAGGCTTAAGCCACTGAGCCACCCGGTGCCCCTAAAGCGTTTTTTATTACTGTATGCATGTATTAATTTTTTAAAAGTTATTTTATTTTTTTAAAAGATTTTATTTATTTATTTGACAGACAAGAGATCATAAGTAGACAGAGAGAAAGAGGAAGAGGAAGGCTCCCTGCTGAGCAGAAAGCCCAATGCGGGGCTCAATCCCAGGACCCCGAGATCCTGACTTGAGCCAAAGGCAGAGGCTTAAACCATTGAGCCACATAGGCGCCCCTGTATGTATAATTTCATAACAAATGATAAGCATTTCTAATGTGGTTTTAAAAATCACGGGCCTAAGGAAATTGAGGTAGATTTCTATGCTCTTACATGGAAGAATGTCCAAGTTAACAAATGATTTAAGTTACTGGATAATGATATGCATACCATAATTCTACACATATAATGTGCATAGTTGTGTCTATGTAGCTGTACACAGAAATAAATCTGGAAGGATAGAGAGAACGTAACAGTGGTGACCCCTGGGTCGTGAGACTAGGGAAAGGTCTTAGGAAGGGAACTTTTACTTTTTACAATATATTCTTCTGCAGTTCTTGCCTACTTCTTAAAAAATGTAATTTGTTTAAATTAAAACAACAAAAACAGTTTACCCTGTTCTCCCACCCCTAACCGTCACCAATTTATTTTCTTTATCTATGAGCTTAGCTTCTTCCTTCCTTCCTTCTTTCCTTCCTTCCTTCCTTCCTTCCTTCCTCTATTTCTTCTTTCTTCCCTTCCTTCTTTCCTTCCTTTCATTCTTCCTTTCTTATTTTTTAAAAAAATATTTATTTTATTTATTTATTAAAGATTTTATTTAATTATTTGACACAGAAACAGAGAGAGGCAACGAGAGAGGGAACAGAAGCAGGGGGAGTGGGAGAGGGAGAAGCAGGCTTTCCGCTGAGCAGGGAGCCCAATGTGGGGCTTGATCCCAGGACCCTGAGATCATGATCTGAGCTGAAGGCAGACACTCAACTACTGAGCCACCCAGGCACCCCTATTTGTTTATTTTAGAGAGAGAGCAAGAGCAGAGGTGGGGATGGGTAGAAGAGAGGTGGAGAGAGAGAATCCTCAGCCTCCCCACTGAGCATGGAGCCTGACACAGGGCTCGATCTCAGGACCCTGAGATTATGCGTGACCTGAGCAGAAATCAAGAGTCAGTTGCTTAACCGACTAAGCTACCCAGGTACCCCTCTTTTTTTTTTTTTTTTTTTTAATATACGTACTTTTTAGATTTCACATATAAGTGAAATCATACAGTATTTGTCTTTCTCTGACTTATCTCATAAGGGGACTGCCCTCCAGGTCCTGCAATTACAAATCCTGTTTATTGCATTGTTTTCTAAATTTACTGGATTATACCTCTTTTGCTTCGTGGAACCATAGTTACACCCTTTTGGCCTCTGATTCTGTGGGACACTCTGGGGAGCCCAGGAGCTTTTGCTAGTCCACCTGGATGTGGCTCCTCCACCAGGAGCTTGTCCAGGTGATCAAGCAGAGTGTCCCAGATCGGGGACTCAGTGACACCGCGGTCTGTGCAGACGTCTTGTGAACACCACGCTTCCCTAGGGCCTTTCAGGTTCTGCCAGGGTCTGGAAGGGGCCTCTGAGAATGTGAGCCTCCCCTGACAATTCCAGCAATAGGTTCCTGATGGTGTAGACCACCCTCACCACGCACCACGCCCAGTTATGCGGGACCTTCTTTTTTTTTTTAATTTTTTTTTTTAAAGATTTTATTTGTTTATTTGACAGAGATCACAAGTAGGCAGAGAGGCAGGCAGAGAGAGAGGAGGAAGCAGGCTTCCGGCTGAGCAGAGAGCCTGATGTGGGGCTCGATCTCAGGACCTGGGATCATGACCTGAGCCCAAGGCAGAGGCTTTAACCCACTGAGCCACCCAGGCGCCCCATATGCGGGACCTTCTATAACGAGCACCCATGCTTGCGTAACCCAGCCATTGCTGTGGGCTCCAGGCATGTCTAGACACCAGCTTGGTTTGAAGTCCATATCTCATGCCCTCTAGAAATCCAAAGCACTCCCCAGTGTCCTCACCAATATCCTGAGGATTGTGTTCTCATGTTATCTCTGACTTCAGCTCCCGCCCCCACAGGTGATGTCTCTGTTCTGCTCATCCAGATGGTAAATGTCAGCCCTTTCTATTTCTACAGAGGGACCGGCTCACACCAAGCATGTGGGGCATGGGAGGCGTTTCTGAAGATTTGGAGCACACGTGGCGATGTGAAGATGGAACAGTGGCAGCCCCATCTTTAAAGTGCCCCATCTTGGAGGCACCGCTGGCTTCCTCCGCAAATGTTGCTGCTTTCCCTCTGTCTCCTTTTCTCGCCGTCTGCCTACCTTCCTCCTAGGAGCAAGACTCCTGACTCAGGCAGGAACAGTCGGCTCTATCTTTTGATCTCACCTTCCTGGAAGGGGTTGCTGTGACAGGCAGTCACGAGTATGACCCGCACAACCATGTGAGGTGGTCTGGCCTGCTGGAGCATGTTTTTTTTGTTGTTTTTTTTTTCTTTGTAACTCTTGCTGTTTTTCTTGGGGGTTTCCTGTGCTTTCTGGAAATTCTGCTTTCTGAGACTCTGGGTAGGGGAGTCAGGGCATCCTAATGTGGGAGTAACGGAGGAAGAGGAGGAACACTGTGTGAGAAAGGATTGGGAAAGGACAGTTAGGGGCGTCTGGGTGGCTCAGGGGGTTAAAGCCTCTGCCTTCGGCTCAGGTCATGATCCCAGGGTCCTGGGATCGAGTCCCGCATTGGGCTCCCTGCTCGGCAGGGAGCCTGCTTCCCCCCCACCCTCTGCCTGTCTCTCTGCCTACTTGTGGTCTCCCTCTGTCAAATAAATAAATAAAAGCTTAAAAAAAAGGGAAAGGACAATTAAAGGCGATATAGGCACAAGAAAAACAATTCAAACTGTAGAAAACCAAATATAGAGTGACTAGCAAGACTGTCCCCTCCACCATCAGTCCCATAGTTTGCTTTCCTAAAATAACCGGTGTTACCGGCTTCTTATTGATTTTTTTGGAGATATTTTATGCATATATAGGCATAAAGTATCTGTATTATGTATATATATTTTCTCTTTTAAAAATAAATGGTAGCCTGCTATAGCTTTTTTTTTTTTTTTTGCCATTTATCTATTTATTTATTTTAGTAATCTCTATTCCCCATGTGGGGCTCGAACTCATGACCCTGAGATCAAGAAGCACATGCTCCTCTGACTGAACAAGACAGGCACCCCTTCTTTTGCCTTTTAAAAATTTAACCATATAACTTTATTATTTTTAATGGAGCTACCTATAAATATATACACCTAAACACACACACACACACACACACACACACACACACACACATATTTTTTCTTGTACTTGTGCAAAAGGCAATCCTAGGTGACCCCCTTCATCAGCCCCCGGGGAAAGGTTTCTAGGGCATGGGGATTTCCAGCATGAGGAGGGATTCTGGTTGCTGGAACATTCCTGATGTCAGATTCAGTACCCTGAGGTGATGACAAATACCCAGCCTTGTTTTTGAGGGCTCATGGCTGTGGTCAATTGTAATTTTGTTTCCAGGTATTTTCTGTCTACGCCCAGGGGATTTTGTGCTCCTTGAAGGTGACCTTCAGCATGTCCCCATGGGAGGAGTGGATATGTCCCCTCGTTGGCATCAGGTTTGGCCACATTACCTCCCTGGGCCAAATGGAAATGAGAGGGGGTGTGGGGGCAGCACTACCACGTCCAGGTCGGAGTCTCCTGAGCCAGGGTGGGCTTCTGCTCTGTGTCTTTGTCTTTGGACAAGGGAATGGAGACGGGGTGGGGAAGGGATTGTTCTGTCAGCCTGGGCACCCGAACCAGAAGACATTTGGGAAAAAAAGCCTCAGTTGATCCATATCTCATGAGTAATGTGGGTGAGAAATAAACCTTGCTTGTTGTCAGCCCTGAAAGCTCTGGATTGTTTGTTCCAGCAGCCTCAACTCATGAAAACTGATTTATGCTGGGCAACAGTGCTGGGCGCAGTCCCTGGGTCCAAGAGGGTTCTGGGGAACTGCTTCCCTACTAAGAGCGGCCTCTGGGTTCAATCTGGATTTACCACCAATTGATAAAGAAGTCTGGTTGTTATTACAGGAACAGAGATATGCCACGGGCACTACGGAATCCCATACTTTCTAGCAGCAGGACCGGTTGCCTCGAACGTTCAGAAAGCCATTTGGCATTGTATAATGAGTCCTAAGATAATTTTTACTTCTAGAAATCTAGGTCAAGAAAATAATCGGATATATGCAGGGAAGTCCATAATAGAGTTATTTGAAAAATTGGAGACAACCTAAATGCCCCGTCACAAGGTAATCGTTTACTTTATATGATGGATAGTACGCAGCCATGAGAATCGAGTAGCTGCGTATTTAATGAATGGGGGAGATGTTTACATTTTAATACTGACCTAGAGAAACACGACGCAGAACTCTGTCCATATGACAATCTTAATTTATATAACAAATACGGGTTGATGCTCTCTATAACTTTGTAGATTTTTTTCACTTACATCATGCGAATAAGCATTTCCGCCAAGTGTCAAACATGTAGATATGTATAGAAAGAGACTGTGAGGAAGTAAGCAAAAATAGTGGTTCTCTCTGGCTCGCCTTTTCTTTTCTGTGCTTTCGGTATTTTCCGCATATTCTACGATGAGTATGGACTGCTTTCATAATCCAAAGTAACTGCTATTTAAAATAAGAATTATTCCGGTCACCTCGAGGGCGGTGCCTTTGCGCTGTGGCTGCCCAGGGGCCTTAACTAGGTCTCCTTGTCTAAGAATAAGGCCGGGTGTTTAATTAGGTCAGTCTCCTGCCGCCCTAGAATCTTCGCACTGAGCTCAGCTTGCCCGGCCCAGAACCCCAGAGACGCTGCTCGGCTGGAGCTCTGAGCCTCCTGGGCTGTGCTGTGCCTCTGCCCGCCTTTAGCTCTGTCTGGATTTAAGACATCTGTGACCTGTCACCCTGCCCCAGCCCCCTTCACATCCCTTCAGCACGTCTCCTTTAAAAAAGTAACTGTAGACCTCTTTTCTTATAGAGGAGATTTTATTTTCTATTTTATAGAAGAGAATAGTAAGACTCCTGAAGTAAACATTCTGACCATTTGAGGTTGACAGCAATCTGGGATGAGAAAAGCTGCTCAGCCAGGCAGCTTCTGTTCCTTGCTCCCCGGGGGCCTTCTCGGTAAGCTCTGTGTCAGACGGTGGGGGGCCCAGGGGCTGGCTGGGGGCCCGATGGAGGAAGGAGAATTCTCAGAAATCTCCTTTGCATGAGAGCCCAAAGTCTCCCAGTTTGGGAACTCCATCCAAGGGAAAAAGGAGCCTCCGCCCAGCCTGATTATAAATAGGGTCAGCAAGGGCCAGTCCCTGCATATGGTTTTGCTAACGTCTTTATCCAGGCGTGTCCCTTGGGAGGGAGTGGTGGCGGGTGCGGTGTCCGCGGTCCTGCCCGGTGGGAACTGCAGTGGAGTTGGGGTCAGAAGGGACAGCTGGGACCAGCAGTCTCATGAGAGCAGAGCCCGTCAGTTAACTCCTGAAGTGTGATCCATGGGCAAGAGGAGTTGTGGGAGCTGTCTCACAATCCGCGCCACCTGTTGAGTGATTTCTGTGTCCGTGGAGCACAGAGCCCCCTCCCTCCCAGACTCCATCAGGCTCCCTTGGACCTGCTTCAGCTCTGCCTGGGAGGTAACCCTTGGGCCTTGTCATCTCCCTGACCGTCCACATCTGGAACCTTAAATTCCATCATTCTCAACTTTTTTCTTTTTTTAAAGATTTTATTTATTTATTTGACAGACAGAGATCACAAGTGGGCAGAGAGGCAGGCAGAGAGAGAGGAAGGGAATCAGGCTCCCTGCTGAGCAGAGAGCCCAATGTGGGGCTCGATCCCAGGAACCCGGGATCATGACCTGAGCCGAAGGCAGAGGCTTAACCCACTGAGCCACCCAGGCACCCCTACCTTTTTTTTTTACTGAGGTACAATGTGCATACAGTAGAATGCATGGATTCTTATGCCTCTTGTTTCTGTAAGATTCAGCTGTGTTATTGTGGATGGCATAGTTTATTCTTTTTTTTTTAATTTTATTTTTTTATTGGACAGAGAGAGAGAGATCCCTGCTGAGCAGAGAGCCTGATGCGGGGCTCGATCCCAGGACCCTGAGATCATGACCTGGACCGAAGACAGAGGCTTAACCCACTGAGCCACCAGGCGCCCCAGCATAGTTTATTCTCGACCACTAATTCCATTGGAAGAACATACCACCATTTATTTATCCATTCTTTTGGCGGACACACATCGTCTCTGTAACCCACTTTTCTTCCTTCACCCTCTTTGTTGCTCATTGATGCCCCAACCTGGCAGTTCCATCATGTTTTCTTCCCCATCAGTCTGGCTACTGTGTCCCATCTCATTTCTTTCTAGGCCAAGACTCCTGCAAGGGAACCCTCTCTCGTGCTGCTCCTGCTTCCCTACCCTCTGCTCCTACTCAGCTGCCGCCATCTTGCCAGGGACATCCCACCGGTCCAGGTCTCCTGTGACCTATCTTTGCCATATGTAGGGGACATTTGGAGCTTCTCTGTGGCACTGACCCTGCTCATGGCTCCCCCCATGTTCCCCCCTCCCTTTCTCCTTCTCGCCTAGAAATCTGGCTGCCCCTTCTCAGCCTCCTTTGCTGTCTCCTTTCCTGTCTCCATCCCCACGTGTTTGTTCCTGGGCCTCTGTCCTCAGCTCTCCTCTCTCCTGAAGGGCCCTTTTGGGTCCTTAGCTACCACAGATACCAATATAACTTCCTTCCTCCACAGTCCCTAGATCCCCAAACTGAAAGGATTTCCCAAACTCATTTGGTGGCAAGGCTTGATCAGGCCCTGACATGATTTGTTTATTGTCTTTATATAACCACTTCGTGGGAATGAATATTCATGTGTTGGCTGCAGGAATGTCAATGTGTTTGATTATGGGCTGTTGTCCCAGACCCACCAAGGGAATGATCATGCATATATACAGTAAATGATGTATTACTTTCTGAAATTCAGAAAATTTTGAATTTTGTTTTTAAAGATTTTATTTATTTGACAGAGAAAAACAGTGAGAGAGGGCACACAAGCAGGGGGAGTGGGAGGGGGAAAAGCAGGCTTCCCACCAAGCAGGGAGCCTGATGTGGGGCTTGATCCTAGGACCCTGGGATCATGACCTGAGCTGAAGGCAGATGCTTAACTGACTGAGCCACCCAGGCACCCCTTGAATTCTGAAACATATCTGGATGCCTGGACTTCAGGTGAGGGTTTGGAGACCCAGAACTCACTCCCCAACAATTCCCTTCATTTCCTGCTGCCATCTCTGGGTTGGTGTCTCCTACTCCTGTGGTTCTGTAGGATCTTAACTTCTTCCTTCCTTAGGATCATCTCCAGTTAATCCGTTCCCAGGTCCTAACTAACCTACTGACTCTCTGGCCAGCCTCCCCTCTCCACTCCCTGTAAATTCAGGCATGGCCCAGCACCTGCCTGGCTGCTGTGGGACCCTCTCAGAAGCCAGTCTGGCTCCTAGCTGGTCGGTCATTGGCACTGTCACAAGGCACGGCTTTAAACCACAGGGGATGGTATTCTCACCCTGCTCAAAATGCTGCCAGGGTTTCCCACCACCTTCAGGGTCAAGGCCAAGCTTTTTAGTGGGACATAGTACCTTTCTTGATCTGGCTTTGCTCCCCCCCACCTCTCTGGGTGTCCTAGAAAGAGGTGTGGGCTCACTGCACCCCTCTCCCTTCAAGAATTGTGGGAATTCTTCTTGCTGTCTGTCCAGGGAGCTCCTGTTCTTTTCAAAATCGGGCAGGCATCACCTTCTTCTGGAAACTGCCCTCATCCCTAACAGAGGAGCTCCCCTGTCCCTCTGGCTGGCTGCCTCGGGACCTCATGGGCAGCATCACGTGCTCAGGACCAGGGTGCTAGGTATTGGCTTACGTGGCGGGTAGTACCATCAGGGGGCTCAGTCCTCAGTGTTCAGGGCAGGTGTTCATGAAATGCAAAAACAAAACAAAAAAAAGTTTTACTTAAAACAATAAATATTAATTACATAACATTTCGTATTCTGCTATTTTCATTTGCCATAAATACTTCTTGAGTTTCTATGTCACTTCATGTAGTTTTTTTTTTCCATTATCAAGCCATCTATCAGAAAATTGAGATACTAAAGACAAGAAATTAAATATGACCCGGCGTTTTGACCAGGCCCCCGGGTGCCTCACACACATTAAGCTGTTTTTTATTTTGAGTTATTTTCTCCAGTCTTTTTGCGTTTGCATTTTGTAAATGATGGGCAAGCCGGTGCGTTCTGCCTCTTTTTCTCGTGTGGCAGTCTGTCTTAAGTGGTTTTGGGTTCATCTTCTTAACCACAGTTAGTCGGATTTGTCCAGCTGTTTGATGATACAGATGTGCTCTGCGGCTGGACACTGAGGGGGCCGATGGTTTCTCATTTGTTATCTTCTTGCATCTAGCTTTGTCTCTTTTCCAGGTGACTTCGTAAAGGATGGATTCTCAGGATCAGAGGATTCGAAGAAGATAGAAGTTGTCCGTGTGACTGGATATGCATGAAAGCTGGGTTTTCCTCAGGGGAGTGATCGCTGACCACAGACACTGTGCGGAGGGGGTTGTCATCCCTGGAATGTGGACAGCCCGGGTCCCGTGCTCTCTCCACGTCCTGCCTGTTCAACAGGAGATAGTGGCCAGACTTGCAGAGGACTTACTGGCCCAACAAAAACATCTGGACACTCACCCCTCCCCTGTTGCCCTCCACTCCTTTCTACCTGGAGCAGAGCTCCTGGCCCAGTGAAACTGTAGGGATTTCTAGTCTTTAAAAAAATTTTTTTAAAAAAAGATCTATTTATTTGAGAGAGAGAGCAGGGGGAGGGGCAGCGGGAGAGGGAGAAGTAAACTCCCCACTGAGCACGGAGCCAGGTGTGGGGCTCGATCCCAGGACTCAGATCCCGGACGCTCAACTCTCTGAGCCACGCAGGTGCCCCAGGGATTTCTGTTCTTATCCTTGCTCTCCCTCTGGCTAGTAGGCCAAGTAGAAGAGGGATCAATGACCCCAAAAGGGAATGACTGTCTCCCTCCTCCACCCCCACCAAATGGGATGGCGCCATGACTGAGAGACTTGGGGCAGACTGCAGGGAAAGCAGCAGGAAGGGGATGTTTTCCCCAGAACCTTCCCAGAGAGCCAGGGGTGGCATTGTTTGTGGTGGCACAGGTTTCTAGAGCAAGCCCTTAACTTCCTCCTCTAGAAAGAGAAAAGGATGGTGATAATAGTAATAACATCCACAGCACAGGGCTGAGGTGAATGTCAAATGAGAAAATGAAGTAAATACATAGTTGTCGAGAAATGCGGGGTGTTTCCGTGAGGGATGAGATTCCCAAGGCCCAAGGATGGGGTGGCTTCTGCCTCCAGGGGCACGCACTGTGTCTAACGTTGGCTTGCTTTGTTAAATGTCTTTTTATGTATTTTATTATTATATTTATAGGGTCTGACAGTTTTTTAAAAAGATTTTATTTATTAGAGAGACTGAGAGAGAGAGAGAGATCATGAGTGGGGGGAGGAGCAGAGGCAGGGGGAGAAGCCGACTCCCTCATGGGGCTGGATCCCAGGACCCCGGGGATCATGACCTGAGCTGAAGGCTGACGCTGAACCGACTGAGCCACCAGGCGCCCCTGTTAAATGTCTTTTTAAAAGTGAGGTTCTGAAGCTCTGTTGTACATTAGACTCACCCAAGGAGTAAAAAATGCCCAACGCTCCCTCCCTGGGTGCCTACCTGGGGCACTTCTTTGCTGGCTGCTCCCGCTACACCAAGTACATCCCATGCCCTGTCCAGCCCTGGGTGACCAGCAGGACACTGCCACTGCCACTGCCCAGGGCCCATGCCCTGACCTGGGGTCCCTGCCAAGGAGCACAGAGCCCTCCTGAGGGGCTCTAGGGGCTCATTGGGAAGGCTTTCGCTGAAGGCAGGGGCCCGACCTTGTAACAGGCCCCCCTCCGAGGGATGACCCACAGCCTAGGGTGATGCCCCTTCCAGCAGAGCTGGGACACACACACACACACACACACACACACACACACAGAGCTGGGACACAACTCAGTGTGGTTCAAGGGATGACTCTGATGCAGGGTCTAGGTTTCCTGGTCACCTCAGGCCTCCATATCATCCTCCCCGTCCTCACAGCCTGCCCTAGCGGTGCCACTGGCTATCAGCATGGGAACCTCTTCATGTCACTCTGAAGCCTCTTCCAGGACGTGCGTGAGGCCATGGATAATGTCCACCCACCGGTGAGGGCCCAGGACCCCAGGACCTCTGTCCTGTCTGCCCTCGGCTCTGCTGGTCCAACCCTGAGGGCTTCTACCCCCATAGAGTTTCCACTCCTCTGCCTGCTGAGGACTGCCATCTGGGCTCTCTGCATCTTGGACCCAGGCCTGCAGGCAGGTGGGACACACACACACACACACACACACACACACACACACACACACTCCCCTCTGCTCCACCTGTAGGGCTGTCTGAAGGAGAAGACCCTGGAGGACTTAGACAAATATGTGGAAAAGGACGTGAGTGGGTCATGACCAGGCCTGTCCCTTTGTCCCTCTCTTCCCTAGGGCAGTGGGGCTGTGTACCTAACTCCCTCCTCGAGATGTGGCCAGAGCTCTGTAGCCTAACTGTGCTCACAGACTTTCCTGCCCTGCCTGGAGCCCTGAACCTGGGAGGCTGAGAGCCGAGAAAGGGATCCCACGGGCACCTGGGAGAGGCCCCACCCCCGGAAGTGACGTCTGTCTACCTCTGCTCCAGGTGGGAATCCCCACCCTGCTGCGCAAGAGGAAGGAGGATGGGAAAGGGTTTCTGGCCACCACCAGCAGCTACAACTACACGGATGTGAGTGTGTGGATGGGGTGGGGGTATGGCCCTCAGCTATCGGAGCCCAGAGAACAGCCTCCTTTCTGGCTGCTGGAGGAAACTAAGGCCCTGTAGGAGCAGGAAGGGGTCAGGAGGAGCCAAGACCCTGCTACCCTCCGGGTCTTTGGCATTTTGCGTTTCCTTTCTTAGCCTTTCAAGGTCTCAGTGGATTGAAAAATTTCTCACGTTGTTGTTCCTGTAGTCCCCAGTGTGTCCTGCAGGGTGAGGGCAGGGGCAGGCAATGGCCCCCCAGCCCCACCCAGCTGGGTGCCCTGACCCTTGCCCTGTCTTTGCCAGGCCATCTGGACCTGCCTGTTTGGCCTCTGTGAGGTGAGTGCCACGTGCCTGGCTGGAGAGCCTGTGCCAAAGGCAGGGAGGGCCAGGCCAGGCCACAGTGCTGAGGGCCTCGCCCATGTCTGGTCCTCCCCTTTGGAGGGAACTAAGTGTGGGAGGGGCGTTTCCCATGTATGGGCCTGGCTGGAGGGAGTCAGAGAGGCCGGGGACCTCAGCCAGGCCGAGAAAGGGCCCCAGAGGGGTGAGGAAGACCACTTACGGCCCTGGAGGAGGCAATCAGACGTCTGGGGGGTGGGGTGTGTGTGACCCGGAGTGCCTGGCAGGCAAACGGGTGAGCAGGGCTCGCATTCAGCCGCCGCCGTGCTCAGGTCCTGTGTCCCTGGGTCTCTGCCCCAGTGCTGTGAGCGAGAACTGTGAGAACCAGCACAATAGCCAACACTTGCCTCCACCAATACCTTTTGAGCACTTCCTTGTGCCGGGATGGTCCTGCTCATGGGTGCTGGGGAGCCAGGGGTGCCGCAGGGCTGGGGGTCAGGACCCCGGCACACGGATGACTTATGACCTGAGCACGGGAGAGCTTTCACCAGTGCAGAGCGTGTCTGAACCTGGGCAGATGCTCCCGCCAAGAAAGGCAGGCCAGGGGATGGGTGACCAGGGAGCAGTTGTGACACGTGTCAGGGTCAGGAGTCCCAGACTGCTTGCATGTGTCCGCACATGCTCTCCCACGCCTGCCCCATAGGCTGAGGCCTCAGCCAGGCCCTGGAGGTCTGACTTCGACCTGATTGTGGTAGACACACAATAGCCCTGCTTGTTTGCTGAGGGAACGGTGCTGAAATGGGTCAGCACAGTGATGGCGGGTAGGGAGCTGCTGAGGCCCCATGAACCTTGACCGGTGGGCCACACTGGTGGGGAGGGCACCTGCCTCTGAGGCTGGATCTGCCCTTGGCAGCTGCCTCTTGGCTGCTCTGTCTGTCCCTGGAGACAGGGAACAAGGGGACTCTTTGGGGCTCTCACCTCCTTCCTCCCTCACCCTCATGGTTACCCTGGCCGATCCCATCCCCCTGTACTGTCTGACCAGGGTGCCCCTCTGCCCCTCCAGGACTCAGGCAAGCTCTACATGGGCACCTACACGGGACCCCACCAGCCCTGGGCAGTTCACTCTGGAGGTAGCAGCTCCCACCTTGCCCCTCCTCCCCTGCCTCCACAGGCACCCTACTAAGAACCCATGTCCCCATGTCCCCAGCCTGCCCACCAGGCAAGAGGTGCTGTGAGCAAACCAGCCCTCCATGGTGGGGCAGGCTCTTCGGACGTGGTGCATGAGCTGTTTGCGGTGCGGAGGAAGGATATCCTGTACGTTGGGGACCGCATCCTTGGGGACCTCCTCAAGTCTAAGAAGTGTCAGGGCTGGCGGAAGGGGCCTGGAAGGGGGGCACGGGTGGCTAGCACAGAGGCCTGCCCTTCACCATCTTGTCTTCTTTCCTGTTGGGGGTTGGTAGTGACCTTAATAATATTGTCCACTCTGTGCTTCACCAGAGCGGAACTCCATTATCCCTGAGGAAACAGATCCAGAGAGGTTAAGCAGCTTGCTCAAAGTCACACAGCCAGAAAGGGCAAGGCTGACTCAAATTCCTATGTCCTGACACCAGAGTGCTGTGGTGTTTCCGTAGTCTGAGGCTTCCTTCCCCACCTGACTCTACCGTCCCCATCAGTTGAGGACTCTCAGAGAGTGGACGGTCCACTCCCCCACCTGGGAATGACTGGTATCTTCGGGGTCAGGAGCGGCTGTGAGCCCAAACAATTCAGGTTTGTTCTAAGAGCTGGGTTTGACTCATGAGCATGTGACCTTGGGTGGATCACCTGACGCCCTGACCGGCTTCCTCACAGGTCTCCACAGGACTTCTGCTGTCTTTGCTTTGCTCTGGGTGGAGTTTCACTCAATGAAAGGAAGAGGTGAAGGATGTTATGCACACAGCTTGGTATGTTGACCCCTGGTGACACCACAGGTTGAACTGGGCCTGGGAAAGACAATGGTAGTCAGGGCTGTCACTCACCCCCCCTCCCCCCACTGTCCCCTGTCCACTTTTCAGAGCGGAGGGAGGAGCTGAAGAGGCCACACGTGTGCCTGGTGGAGCTGTACCAGTGAGAGCCCAGCCCGCAGAGGGGAGAGGGCTGGAGGGTCCTGTGCAGTGGCCAGGAAATCACGATCTGTTCCAGGCTGGCCTTCCTTGCTAAACTGGATTTGGGGAATCCCTCTGACCCCTTGGGTCACATTGTGACCTATAGGCCCCTCCTTCTTACCCACTCAGCACGGACTCAGGAGGCCTGTCCTCTCACACACGTGACAACCCCAGCCCAGCACCCTCCCTGGGTGGTCGCAGAGTGCCCTCCGACCTCCACAGGGGTCAAGAGAGGTTGGGCCTGCATCTCGGAGGCCTCCTGGGTCACGTAGCCATTTTTGCAGCAGGCGCATGGACGGGAGCAGTTATGGACCGCAAGTCATCAATCCCACCATGAGAGAGATTCAGGTAAGCATGCTGAGGGGCTCAGTCCCAGGTTCCTGAGCCCAGTTCCGGGATTTTCCCCAACCGCTGCAGGGCCACAGCTGTCCTTGTCTGCTGGCTCCCTCTGCTGGCCCATGTTCCAAATGACAGCCGCGTGCTGCCCCAGAAGGGCCGAGTTCAGCCTGTGGGGTGATTTGTGGCGCGTCTCTCCATCTCCCTTAACCTTCCTTGAGATGTGCAGGCCTGACCATTGACTGATAGCCAGCTGTGATCAGCGAATAGGGACAGCCTGATGAGCCACCCCAGGAGATGGGTTTGAGGGCCAGTGAGCTGATGGGTCCCGGGAAGAGGAGGAAGGAAGATGCTCCGTTGGCACTACTAACCAGATCCCAAAGCTGGGAGAGTCACGTAGGCCACATCAGGGGGGATTCAGGCCACTTAGCATTCACAGAGCCAGTAGGGCTGAATAATGAAGGATCTCTGCAGGGCCTTTGCCTGGGCTTTATACTTTATACTTTGTCTACTGTGTGATCCTTCCCTAGCCCTGAGAAGTGGGCTGTGCAGGGACAGTTACCTTTATTTTACAGATGAGAAAATGGAGGCTCCATGAGGGGCAATAGCAAGCATTTGGTCCCTCTGGGAGTAAAAGTCCAGACCAGTTCTCTAGACACTGAAAGCAAGGCCTGATGATGGGGTAGTGGGCTTGCGGAGGGGGCAGGTGTGGGGCTGGGAGGATGGGCCTCCTCACGCGCTCTCTGTTGGGGGCATCAGAAGCTACATTAAGCTGAGGGTTTAGTCTGGTGGTCTCTCTCCAGGTCCAGGCAGGTAACTATGAGGAAAGCAGGGAAGGGAGGCCCGGGCAAAGCGGAGAGCTGCCCCACCACCCGAAGCACCAGTAGCTGCTGCCTCTGGGTTTAGAGAACCCAGCTCCTTCCCTACCCAAGGGCAAAGGCCTCAAGTTCTAGGGGTGATAGACCCAGGGAGAGCTCAGCGGGGCCTGGCCCCAGCAGGGTAGTATTGGCTGTGGGTGACACAGGTCTGGGTGGGGTGGGATCTCTCCTCTGCCAGGCAGTCACCCTGGAGCTGGACCTGTGCTACAGCATGATGGGCAGCCTGTCTGCTGTGGCTTCTGCCAGCTGATCTTCTCCAACCAGCTGATGGGCTCTGCAGACCTCTGCGCTGCCACCTGCCTCAGCTCGCTTCCCTACCTGCTTAGCTCGCTGTATCGGGCGGCCCTGGAGCTGGCAGGTCCCTGAAGAGCTTCCCCAGCATCCCATTCTGCCCCAGAAGGACTTGCTGGTCCCCGGCCCTGCCAAGAGCTTTCAAGGTCGCCAGACCCAATCTCCCACCTCCAGGGACAAGTGGATCCAAGCCTTACAGGGAATTGTGGGACATTAGAAAGGCTCAGGAGGAGTTACAGTGATAGATATAAGATGCCGCTGCCGGGACCTTTCCCTCCTGCCCAGCCTTCCCAACTGCTTTAAACTGAGACCAACTTAACTCAGTATTTCCTTAGTAGAGAGGATACCAGATGCTAGGAGGAAGGCGGTAGTCCCTCTCCCTTCATTAACACAGGGTGACTTCAGGAGAAATGGACGAAGCAGCAGATGGTACAGTAAACGTCTCAGCTGGCTTTCCTGTGGAACACCTGCGCATGCTCCTGGGTCAAGGGCAGGGAGGTGGAGGTGGGGATGACATCATTGGGATTATCGGGGAGCCGTGAGACAAACCCAGGCAGCGTGTCCCTGAGCATGTGTGTCAATTCTCCCAAAAAAGTGTCAATATTTTCATCTTGTGACACAGAGTCTCATGTCGAGGATCTAGACTTGAAAGGATTTTCTGGGGTTCCTTGCCCCCTGCTTTCCTTGCCATTCTCAGCTGCCTTCCAGGTGCTTGAGAGGGGTAAACCATTTTTCCGAGTGTCTCCTGGGTTTCCTGCATTGGCTAGGTGCCTTTTTATTTTTTTAAAGTAGTAATTTTGCTTAATGCTCAGTGTAACCCACCGGAGAAGGTCTTTTTTTTTTTTTTTTTTTTTAGATTTTATTTATTTATTTGACAGAGACACAGCGAAAGAGGGAGCACAAGCAGGGCGAGTGGGAGAGGGAGAAGCAGGCTTCCCACGGAGCAGGGAGACCGATGTGGGACTCAATCCCAGGACCCTGGGATCATGACCTGAGCCGAAGGCAGATGCTTAACGACTCCATTCAGGCACCCCCAGAGTAGGTCTTTAAGTCCTCATTATGCCATGTGAAATGGAAGTGCAGAGAACCTGAGTACTTTGCTGTCATGCTGCTAGTAGACTGCAGGGTCAGAATTTGAAACCAGTGTCTTGAAGAACTGGGGACATGCTCTGTCCCCTCTACCCCACTGCCACACACTGGCAAGGGGGGAGTAAGCTCTCAGGATGCAGCCTCATCTCATCGCCAGGTTTTTAGATGAGCAGGGCTGGGGGTCTGAAATATAGTTAGATGTCATTGCTAATGTAGTGACCAGGAAGGTGAAGAAAAAGCAACCTGAGCACCAAAGTGAAACATGTAAAGAAACCTGGCCTTTGCTCATCCATGCTGGCCTAGGATTAAGTGCTGTCCATTTACTAGAGACTTCCTTCTCCGGCTGACTCCCCCCACCCCGCATCCCGCCCCAGGCTTCCTCTTCTGCAGCATCATTGAGCAGGAAGCCAGCAGCTGTGAGCTGTGAGTGAAGTGGTGGGTTGTCATTGTCTATGCATAACTGAGGGCTTCCAGAAAATCTTGCCATGGAAGGAGCTGCTCCATCACCACTGGCACGTGTCTCTGCAGATGCCCCATGAGTCAGTTGTGGAGCCAGAATGAGCTAACCTGGGTCCCTTCTCCTGCCCCTGCTTCTACCGCCAGAGGGTGAGTTGCTGGGAGAAGGCAGGTTGCTTCTATCCACAGTGGAGCTGGGAGGAGCCAGCTGGCTGTGCCGGGGGAGCTCAGCCACCTGGGGGCTACCCTGGGTAGAGTAGGGGTCCCCAATGGAATGGTACTCAACCGAGGAGGCATCTTGTCTTCAAGTGTAGTTAAAAATTCCTGAGTATTTATGTTGGAATTTTACTATTTTATCATAAATCGCTTTGCTCTGGATTTCTCCTATGTTATAGTATTAC
Organism: Lontra canadensis; assembly: GCF_010015895.1. Taxonomy (NCBI): domain Eukaryota; kingdom Metazoa; phylum Chordata; class Mammalia; order Carnivora; family Mustelidae; genus Lontra; species Lontra canadensis. Next base: position 2,652,761 of record NW_022631138.1, read on the forward strand.
ATTGATTTTTAAAATTATGGAGACACTAACCACATTATCTATGAATTTTGATTCAGGGGAGAAAAGAAGAAATTAAAATGTTTGTTTTCAAAATGGGGCATTGGGTCCCTCAGGGCCAGGAAGCACCGGCTCTGAGCCCAGATTCACAGGTTTTGTTCTTTAGAGGTGAGCTGGTGCCTTCCACCTCTCCAGCCCGCTTTTGGCCGATTCATCTGACAAATCCATTCCCACTCTGGAAAAGGCTGCAGAACCCGTGCTCTTCCAAGCTAGGATTCCTCTCCAGACAGCTTTTGTAAACACAATGAGCAGGGGCCCTGCTTCAGCTCCTTTGTCACGTCGTGCTGCCTGGTCCCCCTGCGAGTGGACATTCCAGCTTTCGTGAGTGGCAGCCTTGGCTCCTAGTCTGGTTCTGCCTCCCGAGCCATGATTTTTAAAACATCCACCTCGTAGGTTTCCTTTGGCTGGAAGGTGCCAGGCTCAGTGTGCGTGTTTTCAGCTACTGTTTACTGAGTGCCTCCTGCATGCCCAGAAATTTAGAAACGGAATCATAAGCTACTTTACACCTGCCTAAGAGAAGCTCATAATTCAAGAACATTAACAGTCCTTTATCAGTGGTCTGCAACTATGTTTCCATCTCAAACCCCCAGAGGGCTGGACACATCCCCATCAGGACCTGCGAGGCCTCTGGGGAATGTGTGTGGTTTGATTTCTTTTCTTTTTTTTTTTTTTAATTTATTTATTTGTCAGAGAGAGAGAGAGAGAGAGAGAGTGAGTGAGCACTGGCAGATGGAGGCAGAGGGAGAAGCGGGCTCCCCGCCGAGCAAGGAGCCCAATGTGGGACTTGATCCCAGGATGTTGGGATCATGACCTGAGCCGAAGGCAGCTGCCCAACCAACTGAGCCACCCAGGTGTCCCTGTGGTTTGATTTCTGTACCCCTCATCTCCATCCCAGACCAAGCCGGGGCATTCTGGCACATTCTCTACCCCAGGGTTGGGAGCCATTGTGTAAGCTCCAGAGGATGGATTCCATAACCAGCTTTCTTTGTTTCTTAGAAGGCTGAGGGCAAAGAGAGGGAAGAGGACCAGGAAGACCACATTGAGGTTGACTGAATCCTGGTCAATCCATGGTTGTCTTCTACCTGAGATATTTTTTTTCAGGTAAATAGAAAAGTATGGAAGAGAGAAAAAGCAATCATACGGAAATCTAAATGTAACAGATTTGGAGTCTAAGAACACCTCTTTTAGGGAGGAGGGAGTACTGTCATCATCCTAGAAGACACCCTCTGTGGACTTCGAACCATTTGAAAATGGGCATAACAGGTGGAATTATTTTACCCAGTTCTCCTGAGCTGCATGATCGGTCACATCCAGTTTTATTTCTACACATTCTTTTTAAATGTTTTATTTATTTATTTGAGACAGAGACAGTGAGAGAGAGCATGAGAGAGCAGAAGCTGGGAGCCTGATGCGGTACTCAATCCTGGTACTCCAGGATCATGACCTGAGCTGAAGGCAGTTGCCCAACCAACTGAGCCACCCAGGTACCCTACACATTTTTTAAGTTAAAAGAGTATTTTGGGGGCACCTGGGTGGCTCAGTGGGTTAAAGCCTCTGCCCTTGGCTTAGGTCATGATCTCAGGGTCCTGGGATTGAGCCCCACATTGGGCTCTCTGCTCAGCGGGGAGTCTGCTTCCCCCTCTCTCTCTGCCTGCCTCTCTGCCTACTTGTGATCTCTGTCAAATAAATCAAATCTTTAAAAAAAAAAAGAGTATTTTTGTGCACTTTGATTCTGTTACTAGTAATAATAGTAATACTCTATTGGCCGTAGAGGACGTCATTGACTGCTCTTTCTCTCCAGGTAATTACGAAAAACAGTGAAAGAGACAGCCCGAACATCTTTGAGCTTGCTGTGTGCATGCATTAAAACATGTACAAAGTCATACTCATGACTTAAAGGCTTGGTGCTTTATTTTGGCAGGAGCTGCTCTGTGACACCAAGCCTGGGCCTTTCTCTGTTCTGCTGTCATTGACTTGAGTTCACTTCTGTAGTTCCTGTTTCATCTGCTGGTAGCATCACTTGGCATCATCTAGAGGCTTAGAATAAATACACCCACGTAACCGAAATGACAGACGCTCGAAGGAACAGGGCTGTGACATGGTTCACTAGATTTGCTTTATGTGGATAATCAAGGGAAACATTTAAAATATCTGAGGATAATTAAGGGACGATGGGCCATGTCCTGAGAGAGTTTCAGAAGCTTCCAGGTCTGGTACTGCTAAAGCATTTTGCTCTGCTTCCTGGGTTGACTTCTGGGCCTGAGTCTGTAAAGCGGCTTCTCCAGGCAGAGACCAGCTTTCCCTGACCTTGTATCTTCAAACACTACATTCTTGTTCAAGGACTAGAGGGTAGAATTTTATCAGGAAAATTGCTCGGCCCCTAGGGCCCATGCTTTTCTGGAAAGATGGCTGAAATATGGTGCAGTAACTAGTAACTAATACTACAGAAATCAACCAGAAGGGCTCTTTGGGTCTGAGGAAGAGGGAGGGAGGGGAAGGGGGAAGCGGCGGCCAAAGGGCCTTTTGCATGCTTTTTTTCTTCTACGTGAAGTGTCTCCTACCTCTTCTCCTGTTAAACCTGCTCCTGGAGGGGCTTTTCCACCTTCCTGACTGGATCAGATCCTTCTGTTGGTCCCATCCCAGGGACCTCTCTTTCTGGTGATTATTCCATTTTCACACATTTGTGTCCCCCCCTTAAAACTCTTGGCTTCATGGGGCCAGGTCACATGGCTCATTGTTGTATTTTGGGCATCTACGGTGTCCTGTATGTTTTACTGAGTGCACTATGTCAGTCACCTGCTTTATTATTATATCGCAGGGGAAAGGGTGGGGCAAAAGATGTATTATAAGACAAGAGGAAGTGGGGAAAGACTAGAAGGCTTTGGATTAGAACGCTGCTAAGCTTGTAGGAAGTCAGCTGGGGCAGCGTAAGGTGAAAGATACTTCTTTGGGGGCTATTCATTTAATGCAGGTTTTTAAAAAAATTATTTTTATTTATTTTTTTAATTTTAAAAAAAAGATTGTATTTATTTAGTTGACACAGAGAGAGAGAGAGATCACAAGTAGGCAGAGAGGCAGAGAGAGAGGGGAAAGCAGGCTCCCCACTGAGCAGAGAGCCCAATGTGGGGCTCAATCCCAGGACCCTGAGATCATGACCTGAGCCGAAGGCAGAGGCTTAACCTACTCAGCCACCCAGGCGCCCCCCACCCCTTTTAAACTTAATGTTACTCTGTACCCATTTATCTATACTTTAGTTGGAAATGTACTTCATTATTCCAAAGACTATAGTAGATACTGATAGTCCCACCTCTGGAAGAATTTTTAGTTGGGCAGAGTATGTTTCCCAGCGTTCTTTGGAGATAAGTGCATGTGCCCAAAGGTTTAATCCCGCAATCCTGAATAGAAATAATGTGTCCAACTTCCAAGTCGTAGCCTTAAAAGGAGAGGGGCATGTCTTCTACCTCCTCTCTTCCCCGATGCCTCTGGCTGGAATGTGACCTTGGTTGGGAGCCATCCTTGGCCACATGAATGAGGCTGTACCCCTTGTACAGTCGTGGCCTGGGCCTGGCACCAAACAATGGACAGTTTCACTTGAACTGCTGATGTAAGAGAGACAAGTTTTCCTTTGGGACTAGTTACAGCAGCTGAATGGATACCCTCATTCTGACATCCAGCCCTGGGCAGTCAGAAAGAAAGGGAATGGAAGCATCATCCCTGAGTTAGTGGCCTGGTAAAAAAATGTGATCAGGTCACCTCATTTGTAGAATAAACCACAGTACTCTGGCTCTCATAGCAATTTCTGTTTGGTAAATGGGAACGGTTCAAGAAGTTCTCCTACCTTATCACCTTCTCACTCATTTCCTTACTTGGAGTAGAGGTGGGGACTGAAAGCTCTGGACTTGGCGCCAGACAACCTTGAGCCTGAAATTTCAGCCCTATCACTGACTGTCTAACTAGCTTCTCCATACCTATGTCATAAGGCTACTGTGAAGATGGAGTGAGATAAGGGGTACAGAACCCACCCAGAGGAAGCACTAAATAACAGTGTCTTACACTATTGTTTGTGTGTGTAGGACTTTTCCCCTAGTAACTGACAGAAACCTGACACAGGCTTTCAGATTTTGTGATCTCTCGGCAACTCCCTGGGCATTATTTGGCTTCACAGGTGAAGGGAGTCTGTCCAAAGGGAAGGAAAGGGCTGGCTGTGTGGATTCCTGCATTTTGGTCATGGTGACCATTTATTCTTATTGAAAATTAGTATTTTAACTTTATGGCTTTATAGCTCAGTTTTATGAACCTTGTCATTATAAACCTGACTCAGAGAGATGGTGCTTCCCTCGTTGTGATAAAATCTAGTTCCTGGGTGGGGATGATGGTCAGACCCCGATCAAGGTGAGTTCTTCACGGTAATGAATGTTCACTGTGAGGTCTCTTGAGATTGCCTAACAGTATTTCCCTGGACAAAATCCTAATTCGCTAGGCCAAGCCATCATCACTGTTGTTGTTGTTTTTTTTTTTTTAAATAATAAATAAAATACATGAATAAGCAGGAATGAACAAAATTTATTTTTTTTTTGTTTTAGATAATACTTAAATATTAAGAAAGCTAAAATTTAAAAATTCACAATATGTTGGCTAGGTTTTTCTATACATTATATTTACATAATGATTCTAATTTTACCCTTCCAAGAAGAGTTGCCCAGGAGGGAGGAAAGGCAACCTATGATAGTCTCTGGGGCTTGTACTGTCTTCTCAGGCCAAGTGTCCCCATGGCAAAGAATTGAAGAAGCAAGTGGCCCTCCCCACCCCTCTCCCCTGCTCCCTTTTGTTTTTCTTTGAAGCATTTCTGAATAACAAATGCACAATTAGATTTGGATATAAAAGTGTTTCACTGGAGAAGCCCTGGGACAGACAGGACGGGAATTGCCCCTCATCTGTAGGGACACTGTGATGGAAGTCAGAGTCACATACGAGAATCATCTGGGACATCTGAGCAAAAGCATAGCTAGCATCGGCTCCGTGAAATGAGGGAATTTGCTCAGTCTGTCGCATGGCATCTGGTCCGGAAAGCTAGCTTCTAAGCTCCCCTCACCAGGGTAGGGAGGACTCGCCCCCTCTGGGAAGTTGGCTGCAGGAAGGAAGTCTATCATCCTAGGGCACCAGCCTCCTCATGTAAAAAACAACTATGCTGAGAGTAAATTAGGTCAATAAGGTGAAAATGTTTACCATACTTGTGGGGTAAATGAATAGTCTATAGTTTAAAATTTACATACTATAAAACTGTGGCAAACTGTAGTCTTAAATAAACCAAAGGCAGTCCCGTGGGGATATTAAATTTGAGAGTAAGCCCCGGGGCTTCTAACTCCTGAGAGCCCGCAGTCTGCCTGTCCTTTATAAAGTTTTGTCCAGGTCACCTGGACGAGGCTCTGAAAGCACCTTTAACAACAACAACAAAAAGGCATTAAGAAATTAGGACTCGAGGATTTTAAACCCTAATGTTACAGGCAAGGCCTCATTTTTACGAAATATGAAACACTCTGTTTCTTCCACTTCTAACAGCTCCTTGAGAGACGCCACCACCACATCATGCTCCTGCAGCATTTCTGGGTAGCGGGACACCGCGCGCTCAATCCTGGCCGAGCGCCGCACGGGGGTGATGAGCTTCACGTCTTGTACTTCCGGCAAGCCGCTTATCCTGCGAGACAGAAGGAGCCGTTCAGACTCTCCCGAAGTGTTAAGTGTGGTTTGCCTTTGATATTGGCAGTGGGTGTTTGTTTATTCCATGAACCTTCAAAGAGTCGATAGGTTTTAAGGAAATGGGGCCTAACACCAAATGGGGTGGGACAAATGAATTCTAAGATTCTTTCTGGCTTTGACAGAAAATGATTCAAAAAACCTCTTTTAAGACGGTGGACCAAACCACAAACTGAAACTGGGCCAACTGGGCATCTTCCTTGTAAACTTTAATGTGTTCCAATAAAAGTAGCCCTGAGGATAGTTTGCAGAGAACTTTCACGTAGTGAATCTGTTCTACATCTCATAAACCCTCTAATGACATTAGCCTAAGAAAACTAGCAGGCTGGTCGGCTAAGAACTCTCATAATAAATTCCAGAGTCAGCAAGAGGTGGTTTTCAGACCCTCTGCTTGCCTTCGTCCTTCTGTGAGTCGGCTGTAATGGCAGGACTGAGAGGGGGGTTTAGGGCTGGAAGAGGCCCAGCTGTGCTTTCCAGAGACCTAAAATACAGAACTGTGTGGTCGTGCTGCTTTTGTTCGGAAGCCTTTTTTAAGATCATGGATAGAGACTGATGTTAACGTTTTAGGAAATGGCACCGATACCTGGACACAGTTCCTATGAATTCTGCCTTAAACTTTTACTTATTCAAACATCAAACACTTTCAATAAAAGGGGCAGCTTCTACCTAGCACGTATTCGACGGCACAGCCTGTTCTTATAGGGCTATTTGCCGTCCCTTCCCTCCTACAGCTGCAGAGTTTGCCTCTGCTTGGCATTCTGTGTCCCTGCCCCGGGGCCTGGGAGGAAAGGCGGGTGGGATCTGTAAGTGCAGCACCCAGTCCAGGAGGGAGGCGAAACCCATTCCAACCTGTCTCCACACTCCAGCACCACCTTCCTCACGGCGGGTCAGGTCTCCTCAGAGTGCTGTGAGGGTGATGGTGTGTGTGCACAGAAAGGGCACAGGTCTTCCTGTCAGTGGTTCCAACCCTCCGCTCACCCTCAGCTCCTTTCCTTAATGTCAAAGATGGGTTTGACATTAGACCACCTGTCCTCACATGACACAGGGGTCTCCCTAAACTGCTGGTACTCTGCGTCTGTAGAAGTGAAACTGAGAACAGGGCTTGAGTTAGACCTGCGGACACAAAGCCTACTTAGAGTTTGCTTACCTAGGGATCGGGGCGATCTGTAATTTGATACCAGGGTGATCATCCTGTACTGCCTTGGTTATTTGGGGTGTTGCTGTAACCTGTTCTCCCTCGTTCAGATAAGACTTTTCAGATTCCGTCTTGTCGGCCAGTTCTTCTGTTGCTGTTACATTCGTCTTAGCAACTGGAGAGTCAGAGGTAACGCCTGTGTATACAAGGTCAAGAAGGAAAAAGTAAGATTTAGCGACAGGTTTTAATACTGAAACTAAATGCAATAAAATAAAAAGTCAACAGACACAGTGATTTCCCAGTTTAAAAAAGAGTAACAGATTTGAAGTGAGACGTGTAGTTTTTCCCACCCAGCCCTCTAACAATGCTCTGCTGTACAAGGCCATCCTTCTAACCAGCCCTCCAGACACCCTTTGGCACTCCTTGTACCTTTAGATGGATCCTTGATAGTTTTTCCACATTCTGAACACATTCCCACCTCTTATTAGAGGTTCCCTTAGGGACTAATCATTGTTTTTTTTTTAACCTTATACCATACCTTGGGTCAATTTCTTTGACTCACTAAGGTTAACTCAGTTGACCTTCCAATCCCTTCCTACCCAGAGATGACTACATGATTATTACCTTGGGCAATAAGTGAAAAAAAAGTCTTGTTTGAACACAATATACATGATAGCTCAGTCACAACAACCAAAAGGAAGGGAAGAAAATTGGATTGAGATAGGCAGCTATTGTGGCTGGAGGCTAAGACCCTAAAAGAGGTTGGGGGGCCAAGAAGTGGGAAAGGTACGGATTCCTGTCTTTTTTCTTACCCCTTTGAAAAACAATGCCATGAATTATAAACAAATATCTGAATAGTGCCATCATTCCCAGTATAAGAGCACCATTGGGCATATCTCCTCTGTGACCTTATTCCCCAAAGTAATAGGTTAGTTAGCTATCATTCCACATGACTTGGTTGTTCCCCAAAGCTCAATCTGTCTTAAAGTTCCCCAAAGTTCAATCTGTCTTAAAGGAGGAACATTTGTCAGAGAAAAATAATCTGTTTTCTTTTCTCAGTGGAGCTTGTTTTTTCTTTCCATTCATATGACAAATATAAGCAATTAGAGTGGGCCACTCCCTGTATTTGGCCCAGTAATTTTCAGAGAAGAGTTTTCTAAAGGTTCTAACCAATGATAGCAATGGTTAGCTAAATGAAAATGTTCCTGCACCAGCTGATTTTTTAAAAAAAGATTTTATTTATTTATTTTTTAAGATTTTATTTATTTATTTGACAGAGAGAACACAAGGAGACAAAGCAGCAAGCAGAGGGAGAGGGAGAAGCAGGCTCTCTGCTGAGCTGGGAGTCCGATGTGGGGCTCTATCCCAGGACCCTGGGATCATGACCTGAGCTGAAGGCAGCCGCTTAACTGACTGAGCCACCCAGGTGCCCCTAGATTTTATTTATTTATTTGAGAAAGAGAGAGAGAGGGACAGAGAGAGAGACAGAGAGAGAAAGAGAACAGAAGCAGGGGGGAAGCAGTCTCCCCGACAGGGAGCCTGAAGCAGGGCTTGATCCCAGGACCCTGGGATCATACCTGAGCCAAATGCAGACGCTTAACGGACTGAGCCACCCAGGTGCCTCTATTTTTAAAGGCTATAATGTGAATTTGGTTGTGTGAGTACAGGTGGATTGTTATGACACAGAGGCATCTCTCCCTTCTGCCTCAGTCTCGTTTGAGAAAGAGCCACTTGTCTTCTCCCACCTAGCACTCTAGGGAATCAAGATACCCTACCATAGGCTGCTCTTGTGAAAACAACCTATGTTTGGTGTTGAGCAGTATATTTACTTGTAATAATAGAAATAATTCAGCTGATGATGATGGCTGAAAAAGCTAGGCTATGGAAACCAAGAAGTGAGAGGGATTTCAGGGGACTTATAATTCTTTTCTTTTTTCCCTTATGTGTTCCTCGATGGCTTTTACTTGAGTAGAGGGAGTGAAATTTAAAACATTTAAAAAAAAAAAGATCTTATTTATTTATTTGACAGAGAGAGATCACAAGTAGGCAGAGAGGCAGGCAGAGAGAGAGGAGGAAGCAGGCTCCCTGCCCAGCAGGGAGCCCGATGCCGGACTCGATCCCAGGACCCTGAGATCATGACCCAAGCTGGAGGCAGAGGCTTAACCCGCTGAGTCACCCAGGTGCCCCTAAAGGGAGTGAAATTTAAATACAAAAATAGCAGTACCTTCTGTGGTTCTGTTCGGGTCTTGCAAAATATTAAGAACAACTTCCCGTAACTCTTGTATTGGCTGGAGGAAAGAAAGTACATAAACAGTATTAAAAACATTCATGGAGGAAATGATCTAAGGAACTTTGCTTAACATCAAATGAACTTCTTTTTTTTAAGAAAAATGTTTTCTTTTAAAAAATCTCTTATCTGACTACAAATAACATCTAAAAAGTTTCAGATTTATAGCTTTATGTAAAAAATGAAGGAACAAAGAAAATGTTGGTTAAATGCTGGCATGCTTTAATGAAGAAATGTGCTTATGGAAAGCTGTCTGTAGTGACATTTCTTTAAATCAGTTAATTTTCTTATTGACTTACATGATCCCACTGAAGATGTATCCTCACATAAAGATTCTGGCCCAAAGATGTAAAGTTTGTTATATAAAAATGCAGCATACGTTTTTAGTGTTGTCTTTACTGGATTTTTGTTTTTTTTTTTAATAAAAGTCATATACCTCATTATAGAAAAACTGAACAATAGTGAAACTTAAAAAGAGAAATCACCCATAATCCAATCATCCAGATACAGCCTTTATTTATTTTTTAAAAAGATTTTATTTATTTATTTGACACAGAGAGACACAGAGAGAGAAGAACAGAATCAGGGGGAGAGGGAGAGGGAGAAGCAGGCTTCCCGCTGAGCAGGGAGCCCGATGCGGGGCTCAATCCCAGGACCCTGGGATCATGACCTGAGCTGAAGGCAGATGCTTAACGACTGAGACCCCCAGGCACTCCCCCGAATAGAGCCTTTAGCTAGCATTTTGGATAATTTCCCCTAGTCTTTCCTTTCTTTCTTCTTTTGTTTAGTAACATAAAAACATAACATTGGACATAACATATAAAATACAATATTAAACATAACATAAAAAAAAACATTAGAAAAAAGCCATTATTATTAAAAGTACTTTCCTGGTAAATATTAAAAAGTACTTTTCAGGGGTATCTGGGTGGCTCAGTGGGTTAAGCCTTCGGCTCAGGTCATGATCTCAGGGTCCTGGGATCGAGCCCCGCATTGGGCTCTCTGCTCAGCGGGGAGCCTGTTTCCCCTCTCTCTTTCTCTGCCTGCCTCTCTGCCTATTTGTGATTGCTCTCTCTCTGTCAAAAAAATAAAAAAATCTTTAAAAAAAAGTACTTTTCTGGTAAAATTATCTGAGATAGACTTCCTTTTTCAAAGTATCTAAACCATTCCATGAAGTAGAACACCGTAAGTGAACTGTAATATTTCATAGGAATATTATATTTGGAGCTTGGCCTTTCTCTCTCTCTCTCTTTTTTAAAGATTTCATTCATTTATTTGTCACAGAGAGAGAGCACAAGCAGGGAGAGCAGCCAGCAGATGGAGAAGCAGACTCCTGGCTAAGCAGGGAGCCTGATGTGGGACTTGATCCCAGGGCCCTGGCATCATGACCTGAGCTGAAGGCAGACATTTAACCGACTGAGCCACCCAGGTGTCTCTCTCTCTCTTTTTTAAAAATATTTCACTAATTTATTTATTTTTCAGAGAGAGAGAGAGAGGGCACAAGCAGGGAGAGCAGCAGGCAGAGGGAGAAGCAGACTCCTGAAGGAGCTTGGTCTTTCTGATCTGGGATTCTCTATCAAATAAATGATAGATGTAAACTGAAAACAGAACATAAAAGCAAAGCTGTTCATACATTTTCACAAAGTCTAATGTACTTCAAGCTTAAGGGAATGGGAATAAATGCACAGAATACATTGCGAAAAGTCTGAATTACATAAAACATTTATCAAACATATTTTACATTTTTACAGGCTTCTAGTTAAAGACGATGGATTGAATATACATTTATTTCTAATCCCTACGGAAACTCTAGTGAAATGATAATGGGATTAAAGGGGGCAATAACTACAAAGAATAGAGGAAATAGCAACAAGATTTGGAAGCTAGAATGTAGAAGGAAGAGATAACCAACTTAACTGACAGGAAGGAGCTGAATCCTAAGCTGGCAATGTGGCTGAGAAACAACATGATTCAACCCCAGGGCCTTTCTGAAAGGCTCAAGAACGAATGGTGGGGTCAAAATCAGGAGGATTCTTAAGCATCTGTTCAGCAGTCAGAACTCTAAGTCTTTTTTTTTTTAAACATGTTATTAATTGAGAGAGAGACAGAGAGAGCACAAGGCTGTGAAAGAGCTAGAGGCAGAGGGAGAGGGAGAAGCAGACTTCTGCTGAGTGGGAAGCTCAACGCCAGGCAAAATCCCAGGGTCCTGAGATCGTGACCCAAGCCAAAGTCAGAAGCTTAACGGACTGAGCCACCCAGGTGCCCCTCCAAGTCTTTATCCTAACAGAAAACTGAAGATGTATTTTCCAAGTCTCTGGGGAATATCAAGCACTATTGAAGGTGGGGATGCCCACCGAAAAAAAGGGATAAAGGAAAGTTTCCATGCTGAAGGTTGAGATTCCCAGCTCTCTTCTCCCCCACAACACTGGTAATGTGGTTTCCAGATCCTTCTTTAGAGAATATGGGCAATTTTAGAGGAAAGATCTAGATATTGAAGGTTCTTCAACCAGTTGGATCAGCCAGATCACCCTGTGGTAAAACCTCATCTGTGTGTCCAGAGCTTTTTCAATCCACCTCTTTGTATACAGCCCAGTTTTTACTGGCATCTCAGTAAAGCTTTTAATGAACAATAGAAAAGAAAAGAAAAGAAAAGAAAAAAGAAAAGAAAAGAAAAGAAAAGAAAAGAAAAGAAAAAAGAAAACCACCACCACCAATAGCAATAACACAAAACAGAGTGAGAAGAAAACCATTGGAGAGGCGCCTGGGTGGCTCAGTGGGTTAAGTGTCGGACTTGGGGTTTCAGCTCAGGTTGGTCATGATCTCGTAGGTCATGGGAGTAAGCCCTGAGTGAGGCTCCGTGCTCAGTGGGAGGTCTGTTGAAGATTCTCTCCCTCTGCCCCTCCCGCCATGCACACACACCTGCTCTCTCTTTCAAATAAAAATAACGAAATTAAAAAAAAATAAAACCACCCCCAACAACAACACAAAAAACAGAGAGAGAAGAAAAGCACTGGAGAAGAAAAACAGGCAATGCTGATAGAAATGGGAATGTGAGGGTAATGGTGAAAGGTCCCAGAATAATAGGCAAAGATAGTGGGAAAGAGCAACCAGTAGAGACTGGAACTTGTCAGAAAGTTCTGGGAGAAGGGTCTTTAGGAAAAAGAAATCGATACGCTATCTGATGTTTTAAAAGTATTGAGAAATTTTGGACCTCATCAAGCTAAAAAGCTCCTGCACAACAAAGGAAACAATCAACAAAACTAAAAGGCAACCAATGGAACGGGAGAAGATATTTGCAAATGACATATCTGATAAAGGGTTAGTCTCCAGAATCTATAAAGAACTCATCATGGGGCGCCTGGGTGGCTCAGTGGGTTAAAGTCTTTGTCTTCGGCTCAGGTCATGATCCCAGGGTTCTGGGATCCAGCCCCAAATCGGGCTCTTTGCTCCGCTAGGAGCCTGCTTCCTCCCCTCTCTCTCTCTGCCTGCCTCTCTGCCTGCTTGTGATCTCTGTCACATAAATAAATAAAATCTTAAAAAAAAAAAAAAGAACTCATCAAAATCAATACCCCCAAAATAAATCATCCAATTAAGAAATGGGCAGAAGATATGAACGGACAGACATTTCTCCAAAGAAGACATATAAATGGCTAAGAGGCACATGAAAAAATACTCAGCATTACTTGGCATCAGGGAAATACAAACCAAAACCACAAGGAGATATCACTGCCCACCTGTAAAAATAGCTAAAATTAACAACTGAGGAAACAATAGTTGTTGGTGAAGATGTAGAGAAAGGGGAACACTTTTGCATTATTGGTGGGAATGCAAGTGGTAAAGCATTTGCATTTACTCTGGGAAATAGTATGGAGAGTCCTCAAAAAGTTAAAAATAGAACTACCCTAAGACCCAGCAATTATACTACTGGGTATTTATCCAAAGGATACAAAAATCTGGATTCGAAGGGGCACATGGACCTCAATGTTTATAGTAGCCCTATCTGCAATAGCCAAATTATGGAAAGAACCCGAACGTCCATCAACTTATGAATGGATAAAGAAAATGTGGTATATATATACACAATGGACTATTACTCAACCATCAAAAAGAATGAAGTCTTGCCATTTGAAACAGTGTGGATGGAACTAGAGTGTATTATGCTAAGTGAAATAAGTCAGAGAAAGACAAATATCAATGATTTTATTCATATGTAGGATTTAAGAAACTAAACAGATGAACATAGGGGATGAGAAGGAAAAATAAAATAAGATAAAAACAGAGAGGGAGACAAACCATAAGTGACTCTTAACTATAGAGAATAAACTGAGGGCTGCTGGAGGGGTGGTGGGTGGAGGGATGGGTTAAATGGGTGATGGGCATTAAAGAGGGCACTTGTGGTGAGCACTTTGTGTTACGTGTAAGTGATGAATCACTAAATTCTACTGCTGAAACCAATACTACACTATACGTTAACTAACTTGAATGAAAAAGAAAAAAAAGAAATATTGAGAAATTTAGATAGAGAAAAGTTTGGAATCAATTATATACTAATAAATACTCAGAAAACTAAGCAAAGGGAAAACAAGACAATAATTAACTTCAGGAAAATTAGAAGATCATGCTTGAAAGGTAAAATAACCTTAGTATGTATTACATGGCTTAATGTATTCATGTATTTCTTACATATTCATAACAATATGAACACAGGATTATTCATAACAACAGTGACCAGGATTTCCATATGACTCTAATGGAAATATGGAGGATGGCAAAATTTGCAGGGCGTGTGTCAGAAAGAGGGTTAAATCCTTATCCTGCATAGTTGGAAATCTACAAATCATGTCTAAAACTGAAAAATCAAGAAATAGCAATATAAGCACACTATCTGAAACTATCCAGGTAAATATGAAAATAATCAGTTTGCTCTGGGAAGTGGGAAATGGGAGGCCTTATGGAAGGAAACTTACTGGACAGTTTAAACTATGTGCATCTACAACTCTGATTTTGAACAATAGGAAGAGGTATGGTAGAATAGAAAATGACATGGGAAGTGACATTTAGGTGAAAAGAGTTATGAAACTTGGATGCAGTCTTTGTTAAAAAAAGTCATATGGGGGCGCCTGGGTGGCTCAGTGGGTTGAGCCTCTGCCTTCGGCTCAGGTCATGATCTCAGGGTCCTGGAAGCAGGGAGCCTCCTTCCCCCTCTCTCTCTGCCTGCCTCTCTGCCTACTTGTGATCTCTCTCTGTGTCAAATAAAATCTTTAAAAAAAAAAAAAAAAGTCATATGGAGACAGTGGTTTCACTAAGTTTTAGAATTAAATTTTTTTTCATGTACTGGCTCTGAATTATTGCTGTGTGAATACCGATATGTTAGGCTTAATGTATCTTCAGTTTTTTTATGATGAGGTATAATTTTGTAAGTACTGCATATTGATGTAACTTTCCATGCTATTACTTTCTACAAGTGCGTATTTCTACGATGAGTGTAAAGTGAGACACATTCATTTAATAAGAACAGTGATTCTATTAGTTTACATGAAACACTATTTCTACTGTATAAAATAGTTTTTTTTATTAATTTCTTTTCAGCATAACAGAATTCATTGTTTATGCACCACACCCAGTGCTCCATGCCATACGTGCCCTCTATAATACCCACCACCTGGCTCCCCCAACCTCCCACCCCCCGCCCCTTCAAAACCCTCAGATTGTTTTTCAGAGTCCATAGTCTCTCATGGTTCACCTCCCCTTCCAATTTCCCTCATCTCCCTTCTCCTCTCCATCTCCCTATGTCCTCCTTGTTATTTGTTATGCTCCACAAATAAGTGAAACCATATGATAATTGACTCTCTCTGCTTGACTTATTTCACTCAGCATAATCTCTTCCAGTCCCGTCCATGTTGATACAAAAGTTGGGTATTCATCCTTTCTGATGGAGGCATAATACTCCATAGTGTATATGGACCACATCTTCCTTAAAAATATTTATTTATTGGGACGCCTGGGTGGCTCAGTTGGTTGGACGACTGCTTTCAGCTCAGGTCATGATCTCGGAGTCCCGGGATCGAGTCCCGCATCGGGCTCCTGGCTCCACGGGGAGTCTGCTTCTCCCTCTGACCTTCTCCTCGCTCATGCTCTCTCTCACTGCCTCTCTTTCAAATAAATAAATAAAATCTTTAAAAAAAAATTTATTTATTCATTTGAGAGAGAGAGAGAGAGAAAGAGAGAGTAAGAGAGAGCATGTGAGCAGTAGGGAGAGGCAGAGGGAGAGAGAGAATCTCAAGCAGACTCTCTGCTGAGTGGTGAATAGGGAGCCCAGTCACATGATCCATGAGATCATGACTTGAATTGGAATCACGAGTTGGACGCTTAACTGACAGAGCCACCCAGGTGCCCCTCTAGCAAATAAATTTTTAATTAAATGTACATAAAGGACTTGTGCTTCATAATCTATGTATACTTGATGAAGTAAATTAGAAGTTTACAATTACATTGTATGACTGCCATACTGCAAACAACAGACAACTAACATGAGAGAATTTTCCGGAAGTTACCAACCCAAGAGAGATACTCACTGTTGCCCCATTTCTAATGGCCTCTTCATACAGCCCAATAACATCAAAGGGACCTTTACTTGCCAACAACTTCGCTTTACAGATCCAGAATTTAGCAAATTTTTCGACCTCAGGAATACTGGACAATATGGTAAATACTGCATTAGAAGGTACACCCTGTAAAAAAAAAAATACCCAGAGGTAATTATTACCATTTTGCTGTTATTCTCACATCTAATGTTCATCAGAGCAGTTATGCAGAAATCAGTCTGATCACTTTTGCTTAATTTCTAAAAAAATTCAAATTTACTGAGGTACAGTTTACATATAATAAAATGCATCCATTTAAACAGTGTATTTCAATAAGTTTTGACACTGGTCATTCAACTTTAAGAGTTACACGACACCAAATTGTAAAATGTTTTTCACAGCTGAAGGTAAGGAATATGTTTACATTTTTATGCAAAACCAAACCCCAAACCAAACCAAACCAAGCCCTACAGGAATCAACATTCATATATTTCTTACATATTCATAATAATGTGAACACTGAATAGTGAATAGAATTTCCATGTTTCTAGCAGAAGTATGAAGGATGGCACAGGTAAGCAAGGGTCATGGGGTGTGTATATTTGTGTGTGTTGAAGATCCATGCAGCATATATAAAAAGGACTAATTCTCACAAAAAGTAACTTTAAAATATGCTCACTAATTTGGTCCCCTTATGGCTTGTATCCAGAGCAGAGAGTGACATGGACCAGGAGGAATATGGGGAGTTACCATGACCAGAAACCCAGATACTGGCACACTCAGCTAAGCAGTGCCTCCTACTCCTCCTGAGAGGGGGAAGCCCCAAAGGTAAGCTCGCAGTCAAGAATCCTCAATGTCTGAGAAAACCAACACTGCGTGAAAGAGGCATAAATCTCAACAGAATAGAAGAAAAAATCAATGAGCTGAAAATTTGGCTGTGAGATTCTCCCAGAATTCAGTGTGACAGAACAGAGAAATGAAGGGTATGAAAGAGAAGTTGAGAGTTCTGGAGGGAATATCTATTAATCAGGAATTCCAACACTCAACTAAGAGATGGAACATTCACCATGACTGATCAGACATGCATTTCAACAAATTCTATCAAGCAGAACACATAACAAGCTACATTTACAATGTAGTATAATTAGAAACTGGAAAAAAAATCGTCAGGAAAAACAAAACAAAACAGAACTCTATCTGGAAGTTAAAAGATATTCTTCTAAGATAACTTTCAGGTTAAAGAACTCAAAATGGATATCTCAAACTATTTAGAGATGAACAATAATGAGCATGCTTGTCAATTATTAACCTATGGCCTCGTAGCTCCAAACCCACCTTTTATCCTCTGTTTTGGGGCACTGGGGCTGGAATTCTGTAAATCACCCACTGTTTTCACAGCACAGAGTTCTGCCAGTATGGGGAAATAGAGGGAGACTGTGGGCATGGAGAAGAGAGGGATTTCCTCTTTCGCCACCCCAGCAAAGGGCCTTCACTCTGGCAGCAACAGTAGATTCTAGCCTCTACCTTTTTTCCTGGTGCTTACAGATCCTGCCTCACTGTGCTCTCTCAGAGGCAAAGCATCCAGTGGGTAGCATCCTTTCCTCAAGATCTGAGTCCCAGCCCTGCTGGGCCCCTCCACCAGTTTTTGGTACCAGCATCTTCTAGGTAGTATGGCCTCCTTAGAGTTGGAGTTTATTTCTCCTAGCTTCTAGATTCTAATACCCTCAACCTCTCTTCATTCCCCTTAGCCCAGTGGGTGATAGCTGCTTTCTGAAGTTAGCATCTCTGTTACCTCAGGTTCCCTTTTGCTGTCAGCCCTGTGTGTAGTACCCACATTTCCTCTGATGGTCCCTGTACCATTTTTGTGCACTGAGGCTTACAAGGCTCTTTCATGTCCAACAGTCAGCATCTGCTCCTCTTTGTATGTACCAGAGAGTCATGGTGCTTTGGAATTTTTATCTCCCCAGGGGCAGCCATTAATCAATGACCATGGAGGTATTAATACTATAGGTTCCTTGCCCTGATCAGGATGATTCTGAGAGCTCTGACCCAGTCTCCAGAGCTCCCCTGTGGGATTGTGCCACAGTTATATTCCATGGATTTTGTTTGATACCACATCCTTCTTGTTCCCCTTCCCTTCTGGGCCCACATCCCCAATCCTCTCTGTTTTCCCTGGAACCCTCTTCCTAATAAATGACTTTCACACAAATTCTCCTCTTAGGATTTGCTTCTAGGGAACTTACATAAGACATTGTGAAACACCCTTTACATTACATTCATACTATTAGAATACCTGGTGCAGTTTCTGTTTTTTCTGAGTTGGCTGACTAATACAGAACCTTACCTAATCAAACATAAAGGATATGACCAAAGCTAAATTCAGAGGCAAATTTATAGTGTTAAAATTTATTTTTAAGAAAATAAGATTGACATAAATGATTTAAGCTTTCAACTAAAAAGGCTAATTAAAAACAATAAACATAAAAACAGATTCAGACATTGATGCAAGAGAAAAAAAATCAATAAAACCCCAGAGATGGCCATTTAAAAAGATTGATAGAGAAATCTTTAAATAAAAGGCACAGAATCACTAAAATTAGCTCAGGAAATACAAAACCCCAATAGACCAATGGTCACAGAAAAAATTGAAAAGATATACCCAAAACTATGCTCCATAGTCTAGATGACTTTATGAGCAAGTTCTTATCAAAGCTTCAGAGAAAAAAATAATTCTCATGTTGTATAAACTATTTTCAGAGTACAAGGGAAGAGGAAAATGCCCAACTTAACTATCAAGGCCAGCATAATGCTAATATTAGGGAAACACAAGTAAAGACAACAAAAGAGCATATATAAAAATCTGAAATAAAATAATTGCAACTCACAAAACTATATACTTCATTTTTCTATGTGCCTACGTGGTATGTACATGCATAAAAGCTGTCTGGATGGATAATTGGCAATAGTGGTCAGTCAGGTCTAGGGAGAAGCCTGGGATGCATAATTGGTGTGTGTGCATGCATGCACAGATGTGCTTGGTGGGGAGGTCTAGTCATTTTCTTTTGAAATGTTTTTAATTTTATTTATATTATTATTATTGTTACTATTTTTAGAGGGGGGGGCACAGGGAGCCAGAGAATTTTAAGCAGGCTCTATGCGCAGGCATAGTGCAAAGCCAGGCATGGGGCTCAGTCTCATGACCCTGAGATCATGACCTGAGCTGAAATTGAGAGTCCTGATGGTTAACCAACTGAGCCATCCAATTGTCCCTGAAATGTTTTTAATAATAAGAATGTATTCATGGGGGTGCCTGGTGGCTCAGTCCATTAAGCGTCTGCCTTCAGCTCAGGTCATGATCCTAGGTTTCTGGGATTGGGTCCCACATTGGGTTCCCTGGCCAGTGGGGAGTCTGCTTCTCCTTCTCCTTCTGTAGCTCCTTCTGCTTTTCTCTCTGTGTCAAATAAAAAATTAAATCTAAAACAAAAATTGTTAAAGAGTGTATTCATGCATTTTCTTTAATACAATGAAAATAAAAGAAAGAGCAACAACAAAAAAAGAACTGAACTTTAGTTCTATCAAGGGGAAATAATTAATGTTTAACTGAATTTTGTGAAAAAATTGCCTGGAATAGACCTACATTGAAGGTTTTCTTTTTCTGTTGCTGTCCAATGCCATCAGCCAAAGGACAGAATTTGGTTTGCTTCAGGCAAGGACCTTAGTATAGATGTCTACCCAATTGTTTTTTATTAATATATTTTTCCTTCAAGGCATCTTTTAGGGATCATACCCTTTGCTTACTAACTCCTTTATCTTTATCTGCAGAATCCAAGATACAATTTAGCTGCCAAGTATAGCTACCCAAAGTCATCAGGATAACCAAATTTTATACATGACCTTGCCTTTGACTTCAGCTTCATATCACTCCTTGACCTTGATGCCTACAGAAGGCAAAATTCCTTCTGGATCCCTTGAGAGGCAGACTGCTTGGGTTAGTTTTCCAACTTCTTTGTGCCTCAGTTTCATTTGTAAAGTGGGCATGGTAATAGTTGTTATTGATAATTGTACGAGATTATGTAAGTAAAGTGTTAGAACAGTGCCTGGCATATAAGAGCCTTTATTTAAGTGCATGCCATCATTATTATTGCTATTCTATATTTAAAAAAGCAGATGAATTTCTGCCAAGACCAAGGTTATCTCTCTTACACTATATTTAAGAAAAATATTTAAAAACTGTAAAGTTCAGGGCGCCTGGGTGGCTCAGTGGGTTAGGCCTCAGCATTTGGCTCAGGTCGTGGTCTCGGGGTCCTGGGATTGAGGCCCGCATCGGGCCTTCTGCTCAGTGGGGAGCCTGCTTCCCTGCCTACTTGTGATCTCTCTCTCAAATAAATAAATAAAATCTTAAAAAAAAAAAAAAAGAAAACTTAAAAAAAAAACCCAAAACTGTAAAGTTCTAGGCCAAAGCTTTGGGAACTTATCCTCCTTACTCACCTCCTCAATGAGTTGCAGACATTGTGTTAGAGTGCTGTTAATTTTGTTGGACAGTTCAAGTTGTGCTTTCTTTTCTTCTTCTTCTTCTTCCATACTCTTCCAGAATGAAATATTCATTTCCTCTATTATTTTTCTTTTTGTTTTAAGTTCCATAGGAGGCCGCTTATAGATTTTCCCCTTAGATTTCTGCCATTCTTCCAGTTGTTTCCTGTTATAAAATTAAGAGTCAGGGGATGGGAAAATGCTTTAGGTTTCTTTTTGTATGTAGTCACACTTTCAAAGTATAAGATATGCATAGATTGAGTACCACTAAATACCTTCAACTACACACAAAGTCAGGAGAATGGAGTTAAAAACAATGTACAAATGGGTAATCACCACAGTGGTTGCCCCTATCCTTTGGAAGGCAGATTGCAGAGGGATTACTAGGATCTCACTCTTCAAATTCCTTGACTTCATGATTATTCTTCATTATTTTTCTCTAAAAATTTTTATTTCACCTGTATATTACTTCTGGCACTTGCTTTCCTAAAACATCCTTCCACCTCTGAGATCACAAACTCAGCACTCCATTTCTCTTACCATAAACTCTCTATCTGCCACTCAACCAGACCCACCAAACCTGCATTCTGCCCTTAATAGGGTCTTGGCCAGAGTCACCCACTTTTCCTGGTTCATTAGCCCTCTCCTGGCCATACATGACCACCTTTTTCTTCCTAAACAAGATCAATAACTTCAGGAATCATAAGTAGCTAGTCTCTGATGTTGGCCAAATGTTAATCCTCACTCTCCTCTACCCGCTCCTGCTTCTAAGCAGTCAACAGATAACTGTTGGAAGAGGTACCAAGACCCATAGACTCAAGCATGTGAATGTAGGCTTTTCAGCTTCTTTAAATTACTACATGTTTATAACTCACGGATGTACATTTCAAGACAGATTTTCCTCTAGAGCCCCAAACTTTATAAAACCCACGCCTAGTTGGTGTTTTTTAATTTGATGTTTGACAGTCACTTCAAATTTAATGCTGTCTAAAATAAAGATCTTGATGTTCATCTCCAAACCTGTTCCCAAATAGCCTATGTTAGCAAATAGTACCCCAATCTACCCAGTTTCTGGGACCTAGAACGAGGGGTTGTCTTTACATAGTTCTTTCTTTCCCTCACATCTGACACAACATTGTACAGCCAGTAGGCTTCTATCTCTACTACCATGACCCGAGTCTATCACTGTCGCCTTCCTCCTGAAATGCTGTAGCAACTTCCTTCCTAACTCATGTCCTTGCTTCCACTCTCACCCTCAACAAATTCATCATGTGCCCAGTAGCCAGAGTAGTTTTTAAAGTGTAGAGCAGACCATGTCACTGCTCATACCCCTTTCCCTCTTACTCTATCCCCACCAGGAGCTTTGATATTCCTTCAGTTACTTGACCCACCCTCATTCCTGTCTCAGGGTCTTGAATTATCATCTTCATTCAGTCCTCTGCTCAAATGACACCTCTTAGAAGAGATAATTATGTGTATTATTTAATTTCATCAATGTGTTGATTTTCTGTCTTCTCCACTAGGATGCAAGTTCTGTGAAGGCAGACACCTTGGATGTCCCAGTGCCTAGCTCAGTGTCTAGAACCCACAAGAGTTCAGTAACATACAGCAAAATTCACCTTTTTTTGGAAGTGTATGGTTCTGTGAGGTTTGACAAATGCACAAAGTCATGTCACCCCAACTACAATATAATCCCTTCAAAAATTCCTTCATGCTTCTTGGTAGTCAACCCTTCTCCTCATCCTCAGCTGCTGGTGATCACCGATCTGTTTTCTGACCTTATGGTTTTGCTCCTTCCAGAATATCAATAACTAATTAACCCCCGTTTCTCTCCTTGACTCCAGAGCACAATCCATAGTGCTTATTTCAGCCCCAAGTGCCCCAACTCCTTCACCTTCATGGTAACCACCTGCTTAATGACAGAAGCTGAGATGTCTGGCATGTGTTTTCTCTATGTTCCTGGCATTCTTCCTCTCTCAGACTCCCTTCCAATCATAAATGAAGGGAAAACTTACCTTTTTCTAAGCCAACTTATTCCCAGGACCTCAGTGCTGTGATTTTATTATTCTAGTACTTTCCACATAGACACTAGAAAAAAAGCTCCATGAAGGTAGAGTGTGACTGTGTGCTCTTACCACTGTATCTCCCAGGAGCCCAGCACTCTGTAGGTGCTGAAGGAACACTCAAGCAATGAGTGAGTGGTCTGTCCCTCTCCAGACTCTTCTTGTGTAATCAAACACAGACCGCACTCTACACACTGTCTTAAAGACCCAACATCTGTTATTTGGTCTAGACTGTGGGCTCCAGGGGGAGGGACTCTGATTTCCTCATTCACCAGCTTGGAGTCTTTATACTCAGTTTTCTTTTTGCTCAGAAGGCTCATCCTTCTTTTTGTCACTATCCTTTTCCTAGACCACATGTCACTGTTGAAAGTACCTCCTTAATCTTTCTATCTAAAGAAGTCAGCTCAGAAAAAAAAAAAAAAAAAAAAAAGAAGTCGGCTCAGCCTTTCTCTCTCAATCACATCACCCTAAATTAAGCTGTTTGTTTTCTGTTTCTTTGGGAGGGCAGGGAACTTGTTGGTGGTGTTCAGGGCTATAATCAGAGAATAAATCCTGCCCTCTCTTCAACCTGTTATACCTTCTATACCTTCTACCTACCATCTAATTTTACATGTTCCTTTAGCCCTTGTCAGGAATCTCCTTATTTTCTAGCCCACCCAAGTGTATAAAGGTGCTTCTCCTGGGAGGTTCACCACGCTGTGACTCTATCTAGTCCAATGCAGACAGTGTGAAGACTTTTGGCTTGGTTTCCAGCTACATGTATGTTAATGTGAACCTCCAGCACCCTGAGATCCCCATTTCTACTGTCTGAACTCTGGGTGTGAACTCGCTGCTCCTCTTTGTCTTAGCTTACTTTTCAAAACTTGGCCTGCTCACACTCATGGAAGTTTCCTGTTCTTTCTTCCCTGATAACACTCCTGGATGTAACCACTGATCTGCTTAACAAGGGACTACCAACTCTCCACTTCCTAGCTATATAAAACCACTACTCTGGCTCTTCTCACCCTGCCCTCTTTTACTGTTGTTCAGTTCCTGCAAGGTACTTCTTGAACGAGTAGTCTGTTTCTACAACCCCTATATCTTAATCAAACATTCTGTTTCAATTTTGTTTTAAAAAATAATTTCAAGCATACAGAAAATTACAGGGAATAATTTATAACACACATATGTCCCACCTAGCTCTATCAAGTCAATATTTGTTATATTTGCTTCCAATCTTCTTTCTTTCAGGGTTGTAGCTAAAAATTACTCAGAAGCCCTTATTTATGGCCTGAATATTCCTGATGGTCAATTGCCTAATCTTAAATTGCAAAATTATGGAATTAAGCAAAGTACCTTCGATCCTCTGCTGTGATCTTCTTCTTAATATTTGGATTAGTCTGGGTTTCATTTGGGACTCTTCCTCCACTTATGGTTTTGTTACCAGCTTGAGTTTTGGAAGCTGTTTTATTGAGAAATTGGTTCTGGGGAAGAGTCTTTTTCAACCTGGAGTCCAGAGTCTGTGCTTTTTGTTGATAGCTGTTGCTGCATTTATTCCCATTGGCTCCATTTGCTGTTATGTTAGGGGTACTTGGGATGACCGAATTAAAACTGCCAACTGCCAAATTAGGCCTTTGGCTTATGGCTCTTGAATTTTGCAGTGCACATGACGTCTGAGTTCTAAAACAAGGTCGGGTGGATTTCTGATCTTGCTTAATGTTTGGATGTCTGTTATTAAAGCCTCCCTGAAGCATATTAGGGCATTTCCAGGATTTGGTTTGTTTTATTTTCTGTTCAGTAACAATGTGTGATTTAAACTTAGTTTCATTTGGTCTTTCATATTTATCCCTATTAACCTTTATATCCTTTATGTCCTTGACCACAGGTTTCTTTGGTGCCGGAGTCCTACTAAGGATCTGAACATGGTGAGAGGGAACTGTCTTTGGGAGTTTTTCTCCTGGTCTGGCAAGATTTGTTCCCCTACAGAGTTGCTGTGACTTTACTGGTGGTATCCTAATTTGTGTTTTTCCAACAAATTGTTTATTAACTCTGTCTTTCAGAACAGCACTATTCCTGGAACTTTTGCCCAAGGCTTGTTTGGGAGCCAAACTGCTCTTGATTTGATTATAAGAGTTAGTCTTTGGTTTACTTATTGTCTGTAATTCAGGATTTGACTTCCTTTCAGAGTCTGGTAAGGTTTGGGGCAAGTTCTCTTTGTTCATCTCTTTTAGACAGCTATCCAAGGGTTCATGTTCAATATGGTTATTGTCCACAGAGTCTGAACATTTAGTAGTTCCTTGATCTGCTACATGGTGCTTTGCAGTTTTCAATTCTTGCACATTAAGTGACCCTATAGTTTTTCTAGATAATTCTCCAGTAGTGGATGACCCAGCTTTATGCTGTGGTTGATGACTGCTGGAAGGCTTGCAGTTTGAGTTAGAAGAAACACATCCTGAAGTCAGCCTTTTACCCAGAAGTTTTGGTGACTCCAACTGTGGGTTCTGGGGTCCTGTATTATTGGCAGGTCTGGGTTGGAGTTTAATGCTGATGGGTCTTGTACCTTTGGTAGGCAAAGCAACACGATTGGTAACATCTTTTTTGGGTATAATATGCTAAAAAGACAAAGAAACATCAAAAAAATAAACTCATAACAATAACTCAGTTTTAAAAACAAAAAAAATTAGTAAAAAAACTAAAAAATTAGTTATTTAGAATTTCATTTAAGACAGCTAAATCTGAGAAAATAAAGGCATGAGTTGGGGGAGGGGCAGAGGGAGAGGGAGAAAATCTTAAGCAGACTCCCCACTGAGTGCAAAGCATAGAGAGCAATGAGGGGTTCGACCTGCAGCTTTATAAGGGACTTGATCTCATGACACTGAGATCATGACCTAAGCTGAAACCAAGAGTCAAGATGCTCAACCAATGGAGCCATCTGGTGTCATGTCCCTATAAGGTCTTTATAATTTGAGCTGTCACTAGAAATATACCAGAATATTTTAGCTTAATAGAATTAAGCAGAGATGCAGTGAACACACAAAAATTACATTTAAAAAATAAAATTTGCCTCAGTTGAACAAGTATTTGCTGAATGCCCATTATGTCCCAAATGAAGTGTCCTCCTAGGGACTCTGGAAAGATATATACATAATAAACTAATGGTAGGGTACCTCCCAAATTCCTCCTAGTAGTACTGTGTATTGCTACACTAATTTTTTTTTTAAACAACACTGCTTTTGTAAAGGTCACAGGGTCACTCAAGAACCTTTGTCTCATCCCTGGAGATCAGTGGCAATGATAGGTGGTAGATGCTGGGAGACCTGAGATACTTTGGAATAGTTTTCAATAAAGTTTTACATTTTAGTAGAAAGTTAGTTATATTTGTAAAGTCAGGACAGGGTTTTAAGGTTATATTCTACATTATCAACAAGTAAATGTTTCATTCATGTGATTTAATCTTGGATAAGAAAGGTAGGACTAGGTTATAGAGAACTTAAAAAAACTAGGGATAGGAGTTTATTTAGTTTTTTAAAATTTTTTAAGCAGTTTTTTTTTTTTAAGATTTTATTTATTTATTTATTTATTTATTTTTTTAAGATTTTATTTATTTATTTGACAGAGAGAGATCACAAGTAGGCAGAGAAGCAGGCAGAGAGAGAGGAAGAAGCAGGCTCCCCGCTGAGCAGAGAGCCTGATGCGGGGCTCGATCCCAGGACCCTGGGATCATGACCTGAGCCGAAAGCAGAGGCTTTAACCCACTGAGCCACCCAGGCGCCCCAAGATTTTATTTATTTATTTGATGGAGAGATCACAAGTAGGCAGGCAGAGGGAGAAGGGTAAGCAGGCTCCCACTGAGCAGGGAGCCTGATGAGGGGTTTGATCCCACGACCCTGAGATCATGACCTGAACTTAACACAGAGGCTTAACTCACTGAGCCACCCAGGAGCCAGGGAATGGGAGCTTAGAATTGATACAGTAAATAATTGGAGCAAGTCATTGTGGATTCCAGAGCATTTTCACTAAAAACAAGTTTCAGAAAGGAGAATTTGGCATAGATTTGTAGATTATATGTCTCCAGGGGAAGATATGGGAGTGCTAGAGTTACCACTCTTTACTTTTGATTTGGTAATATTGTTGAGAATTACTATGTAAACTTCGTGAATGTTTAAAGAAAATCTGTAACCAAAACCACTTGGCATTAACGGCAAAGAGATGTCCTCTCTAACGGCAAAGAGATGTCCGCTCTAGAATGGTATGTGAATGGTGGTGTTGCTGGTTGTGGTATAGGGGAGGGTTGGAAGTGGGAGGCAGGGAGATGGATGGATATCCACATGGTTATAGGGGGTTACTGCTTGAGCCCCAATGTTTACATCTACCTCTCACCATTCTATTATTGCTTACTGAATAGGAAGGGATGATGGTATCAAAGTTTCCAAACATGTGCTATTCCTTAGTTGTTGTTGTTGTTGTTTAAAGATTTTATTTATTTATTTGTCAGACAGAGAGAGCACGAGCAGGGGGAGCAGCAGGCAGAGGGAAAAGCAGGCTCCCTGCTGAGTAAGGATCCCCATGTGGGACTCAGTCCCAGGACTTTAGGATCATGACCTGAGCTGAAGGCAGACATTTAACTCACTGAGCCACCCAGGCATCCCTAGGCGTTCTTCTTCTTCTTCTTTTTTTAAAAATTGAGATATAATTTGTATCACAAAGAATTCCCCATTTTAAAGTTTGTAATTCAGTGGGTTTTAGTATATTCACAGGGTTGTATAACCATTGCCACTCTCTCGTTCCAGAATATTTTCATCACCCCAGAAAGAAATCCCATACCTGTTAGAAGGCATTCCTCATTTCCTTGTCCCCACAAACAGTGGCAACCACTAATCTATTTTCTGCCTCTACCGATTTGCCTAGTCTGGACCTTTTGTATAAATGGAGTCATACAATATGTGGCCCTCTCTGTCTGGCTTCTTTCACTTTGCAGAATGTTCTTGAGGATCACCCATATTGTAGCATGTGTCAGTCTTCACCACTATTTTTCAATAAAAAACTTTATTTTTAAGAGCAGTTTTAGGTTCAAAACAAACTTGAGTGATAAGTACAGAGAATTCTCCTATACACATGCACTGCATTATTTTAATGGCTGAATAAATATTTTATTTCATGGATATACCACATTTTCGTTTTTCCTTCATTGACTGATGGACATTTAGGTTGTTTACACTTTTTAGTTATTATGAATAATGTTGCTGTGAACATTTGTTATCAGCTTTTGTGTGAGCACGTTTTCAGTTCTCTTGGATATATACACAGGAGTAGAATTGCTAGGTCATATGGTAACTCTGTTTAAATTCTGAGGAACTGCTAAGCTGTTTCCCAAAGTGGCTGCAGCATTTTACTTTCCCACCAACATTGTATAAGAGTTCTAATTTCTCCATATCCTCCCCAATCCTTGTTATCTGTCTTTTTTGATTATAATCATCCTAGTGGGTATGAAGTAGTATTTAATTGTGGATTTTATTTGCATTTCTCTGATGGGTAATGATATGGAGCATCTTTTCATCTCTCTTTTTTTTTTTTAATTTAATTTTATTTATTTATTTATTTGACAGGCAGAGATCACAGGTAGGCAGAGAGGCAGCCAGAGAGAGAGGAAGGGAAGCAGGCTCCCTGCTGAGCAGAGAGCCCGATGCGGGGCTCGATCCCACGACCCTGAGATCATGACCTGAGCCGAAGGCAGAGGCTTAAACCACTGAGCCACCCAGGTGCCCCATCTTTTCATCTCTTATTGGCCATTTGTATATCTCCTTTGGAGAAAGGTCTATATAGATCTTTTGTCCATTTTATTATTATTATTATTTTCCTTTGCCCATTTTAATTATTTGTCTTTTTAATTGTTGACCTGCAAGAGCTCTTTATATATCCTGGATAGTACGTCATTATCATATATGACTTGCAAATATTTTCTCTTTTGTTCAGTTTTTATATCTTTATTTGAGATCAGCCTGACCTTGCTAATTTATTGTAAGTGGTAGAACTGGTTCTGCAATTTTAAGTACTACACTGAGAGAAAATCTAGACTTAGAAGAGTCATCAGGCTAATAGAATAGTCTGCAATCAATATGCAAATATAGAGAATTAAGGTTGAAATTTTATTATTATTATTATTATTTTTTTTTTTAAGATTTTATTTTTAGGTAATCTCTGCACCCAACATGGGGCTCAAACCTACAACCCTGAGATCAAGAGTTGCCCCTGAGCAAGGTGCCCCCAAGACTGGAATTGAGCCCCTCCATTTGAGAGGGAAAGTGAGCTGCTGAAGGTCAGGCAGGGTGTTAGGGACAGGGTTGAAGGTGGAACTTCAATCTCTAACTCTTGGTCTCTGATGACTCACTGCAGAATTGATGGATCAAACTGATTAAAAAAAAAATCAAAGACTATAGAAGAGGGAACAATTGATCTAAACTGAATTTGGTCACTTTATTTTGGACATATGAAGCCAGGGGAGAGAGAAAATGCACAAAGGATATGACTAGGGTTTATATTACAGCAGGTTTACTGAATATATGCTAGGCACTGTGCTAGACTCTAAGGGCATACAAGATGAGAAGGGAGGATACTTGCCCCTGAGGAGCACGAATAGAAAAGATATATGCACAAAAAAATTATGATATGATGAAATGAGGGCTGTAGTAAGGCTGAAAGAGATTGCAAAGCTCATTTTATCAGTGTTTTCAAGCACTTTTGTTCATATATGCCCAAAATAACTTTGACAAACCCTGTGCCTTTTCATACTTTTTAAAGTTAACATCTAAAGTTTTCATTGTTAGTTTAAATTAGTTGCAAAGGATGTAATTTCAGGCACAGTGTAAATATTGGCATTTTAAGATAAATGAAATTTGACACTCACTATAATTCATTTAGAAAACTATACAAATATATTCTTCTTTAAAAATTGAAAACATGAGGGGCACCTGGGTGGCTCAGTGGGTTGAAGCCTCTGTCTTCGGCTCAGGTCATGATCCCACAGTCCTGAGATTGAGCCCCGCATCGGGCTCTCTGCTCAACAGGGAGCCTGCTTCCTCCTCTCTCTCTGCCTGCCTCTCTGCCTACTTGTGATCTCTGTCAAATGAATAAATAAAATCTTAAAAAAAAAAAAATTGAAAACATGGGGTGCCTGGATGGCTCAGTTGGTTCAGCGTCTGCTTTCAGCTCAGGTCTTGATCCCAGGGTCCTGGGAGGGAGCCCCATGTTGGGCTCCTTGCTCAATGAGGAGTCTGTTTCTCCCTTTCCCCCTTCTTCTTCTTGCTCTCTCTCTCTCTTTCTTGTGTGCATGCTCTCTCTCTCTCTCTCAAATGAATAAAGTGTTAAAAAAAAAATGAAGGGGTGCCTGGGTGGCTCAGTGGGTTAAAGCCTCTGCCTTTGGCTTGGGTCACAATCTTAGGGTCCTGGGATAGAGCCCCACCTCAGGCTCCCTGCTCAGTGGGAAGCCTGCTTTCCCCTCTCTCTGCCTGCCTCTCTGCCCATTTGTGATCTCTGTCTGTCAAATAAATAAATCTTAAAAAAAAAAAAAAGGAAAACATAACACCTTTCCCTTTTTCCCTGGGTCTCTTTTTGTTCTAGTTAACCACAAAATTTTTAACCTAGATTTTTGTGCTTAGAAGCTTATAGTTCATTACCCTATCATACTTCTTAACATATATATGTTTATATGTATATATATGTTTATATATATTTTGTGTGTGTGTGTATTCCCTCTGAATAACTCCATGAGAAATCTCCTATTATTTTCATTTTACAGATAAAGTTATATAACTTGCCCAAGGTCGTGTTTGCTTTGGCAGCACATATAATAACTTGCCCAAGGTCATTTAGCTAGAAAATGAAGGAGTTAGGATTCGGACCTAGTCAGTTTTTAACAATTATACATCACAGTTTCTCAATAAATTTAAGGGTATGGCTCCAAGGAATCCTTTCAGATATTGGTTCAATATATTAAACTGCCAGATAGGAACAGAAAATGAAAAACTTTGTGTTCCTTTGAGTAGCAACACTGCAGTAAGAGTATGCCAGAAGAGCTTTGTTCAAGTCTTAAGTCTGTATAATTACTGGCTGTATAATTTTGGCAAAGTACTCAATTTCCTTGATCCTAAGTCCTCTCATTTGTAAAATAACAATAATGATATATATCTTCTAGGAAGTGTGTCATAACATCCTATTTTTCACAAGATAGTTTTTATTTATGATCATTAGCCCAACATAACAGTACCTCCTTTTATTCATGAAGGTATCTGGACATTAAATCATAAGGCCACCTTTCTTACAGGGTTCTTTTGAATATTAATTGAGATATTATGTGCAAGTGTCTCGCCCAGTATCAGGATGATAATAAGTACTCAAATGTTAGCTATTATAATTAGGTATGAAAATGTTTATAAATTTTTTATAAATTATAAGGGATTATACAATTGTAATGATGACTATTATTTGCCTAGTCCTCTTAGTTCCTCCTGTTCCATACTTGCCTTTCCCACTTAATTTTTATCTTCACAACTGGGTAAAAAAGAGGTAGGCCTCATCCCATTTAAGAGATGACTTACTGAAATCAGTATTGTCAGCTTCCCAGAGAAGCCTCTGGGAACTCTGAATGAGGACGCTTTTTTCCCAGCAGATTTTTCGTTTAATACTTGTGTGCTACACTAATTCAAT
Source organism: Lontra canadensis (assembly GCF_010015895.1). Lineage (NCBI taxonomy): Eukaryota > Metazoa > Chordata > Mammalia > Carnivora > Mustelidae > Lontra > Lontra canadensis. The sequence continues at coordinate 2,683,853 of NW_022631138.1, forward strand.
CTACATGAAGAAGAAGTCTAACCCAGTGATCACATCATGATCTGCCAGTGTTGTCTTACATATATTTTCTATCCTTCAGTGTCTAATGATGTTATATGTAGCCTTTCAGAAGGCTAATTTTTTCCATTTAAACCTTGAAAATGTGAGGATCCTTTACCACTCTATCCATAATATAGCTGAACTGAACTGTTTAGGAAGCATAGCTTGTTAGTAGCTTGGAAGATCCAATATAGGTGTTCCCTTTAAATGAGCCATTTAACTTCATGGCAGCATACCCAAGTGGTTAAGACCACAGGTTCTCACTCTCATGACTTGAGCCAAAATCCAGAGTCAGCCACTCAACTGCCTGAGTTACGCAGTTGCCCCCCAAATGATGATGATTATATTTTAAAGATGTATTTAATTTATTTATTTGAGAGAGAGAGAGAGAGAGAAAGAGTGAGTCCATGAGCGGGGGGAGGGGCAGAGGGAGAGGATCTCAAGCAGACTCCGTGCTGAGACGTGGGGCTCGATCTCATGACCCTGAGATCATGACCTGAGCTGAAATCGAGAATCAGCCGCTTAATGGGCTGAGCCACCCAGGTACCCCCAAAATGATTATTTTTTGAAAGACTAATTTCTACTTACAGATTTAGAAGGTGGAGGATTCAGACAATTGCTCTTGGCTTTTAGATAAGGCCTATAAAAGACAAAATAAGATTAATTCTTACTACAGAAGGATCAGCAAGGCCTGGGAAGTATAGTGATTAAGATTTATTAAGATTAGAATTTTAAATCATTGGAATTTCTGTATATTGTAAAATAATTCAAAATTATATGCAATAAAGTCTCCTTATTACCCCTTTCTTAGTCTTGTTATTCTACTCCTCAGTGACCACACCACTCTTACCCATTTTTTTGTGATCCTTTCAGAAATGTCCTATGCATAAATGTAGCATTCTAACAAGATTAATGAAATACATGTCTTCTTCATATTTGCATACTGTTGTTCATTGAAACATCATTTCTTGAATACTGCAGTATGCAATATTGTAGAGATATGATGTCAAGAAGGTAATTAACAGCTTCTTTGAAAAACTTCCATTTTCAAGTTTTAAGTATCTTCAGATAATGAATATTCAGAGGTGAAAAAAGAGATAGAATTAAAAGAACAGGAGGACATATGAAATCTAGCCAGTGAGCAGAAAATGTAAGAATGGATAGGAAAGTAGAGGGGTTTAGAAGGATTCAATCTGCATGGATCAAAAACAATTCCCAGACTAAAAGGGACTTTGATCATAATTTGCTGTTAGTTTCCCACATCTTGAACATAAACCCTGGAGGGGGAGGGACCTCTCTGTCTTGTTAAGTACCACATCTCCAGAACCAAGATTGACTGATATATTATATGTATTAAATAAATATTTGTTGAATAAATGAATTAAATTTATTTAATTAAGGAAATAGACTTGAGTAAAACCCCAAAGTTAAAGGAAACTAAAATAAAGGGTCAAAGCTAACTTTGTAAAAATTCAGTTCCTCTTCTTTGGGGAGAAAATATATCAATGTTAAGCAAGAGGGACTAATAACACCACTACAATGGCAAGATGTTGATGGAAGATAAAAGCGAAACAGTCATATTCTGTCCAACTCAAGAGTAAGTGCTGAGAGAATGGCCAAAGACCATTGTCCGGTTGGAGGATATTGGTGTGGAGCTATGGAGGACTGACTATAACTGGCTCTCCTGCCTTAGCAAGGAACAAAACCAGAGTCATTCAACTCCTTGACCTTTTCTAGCCTTCACAAGAATCACTTCCCCAGGGAAAAAAGCAGGGATAGGAAAAGCTTCCAGCATTGTAGGTAATACTGTGGATCTCCCCCACCATCCCCCACCTTTAGAGACTGTCACAATATTAGTGCTTAACCTGCTTAGTTTTTTTTTTTTTTTTGTTATGTTTGGACCAATGTACTCTTTTCTGAGTTATCATAGGCTCTCAATGCAGTTTGAGTAGACTGCAAACAAAAAGGCTATTTTTTTTTAAAGATTTTATTTATTTATTTGACAGACAAAGATCACAAGTAAGCAGAGAGGCAGGCAGAGAGAGAGGAGGAAGCAGGCTCCCCGCCGTGCAGAGAGCCCGACTCGGGGCTCAATCCCAAGACGCTGGGATCATGACCCTAGCTGAAGGCAGAGGCTTTAACCCACTGAGCCACCCAGTCGCCCCAAAAGGGGCTATTTTTTTTTTAAAGAGTATGTCCTTTCTTTAAAAAAAAAAAATGTTTATTTGATAGAGAGAAAGAGAGTAGAAACAGGGAGAGAAGGAGAAGTAGGCTCCCCACTGAGCAGGGAGCCCAACATGGGGCTCCATCCCAGGACCCTGGGATCATGACCTGAGCCGGAGGAAGACACTTAACCAACTGAGCCCCCCAGACACCCCCAAAGGACTATGTTTTGAAAGGCTTTAAATTGCTAGTAGCAATGAAGGCAACAAAACTTGCATAATTGTGTGAGACAAACTCACTTGGTGTTTTGGCACTTCAGTTTTCCCTTGGCTGCTAGGTACTCCTGGAGCTTTCTCTGCCGCTCTTCTGCAAAATAGGCAGGAAAACAAACAGCAGAACTTTAGTTGGAGATTTCTTTTTTAATATTTTATTTATTTATTTGAAGGAGAGAGATCTCAAGTAGGCATAGAGGCAGGCAGAGAGAGAGAGGGGGGGGAGGGGAAGCAGGCTCCCTGCTGAGCAGAGAACCCGATGTGGGACTCCATCCCAGGACCTGAGCTGAAGGCAGAGGCTTAACCCACTGAGCCACCCAGGTGCCCCTAGTTGGAGATTTTAACTAATATTCTAAAAGATGGCACTCTTCTGTAATAATTTTGGCTTTGGACTGTCCATATGTTACAAAGTTCCTAACCCCACAAATTTGCCTCCAAGTTAATGTCTATATTAAAAATATTATCAGTATGCCATGTCCTATACTGAGCTCTTCATACTTACATTACTTTCTTTAATCCACACAACAATCCTATGTGGTATTTTACAGGCTGAAATCTAAAGAGGGTAAATGATATGCCCAAATCATCTAGCTAATATGTAGCAAAGCCAGGATTTGAAACCAAGTTTATCCAACTCCAGAGTCCTTGCTCACAGCCACCGTTCTTAGCTATAACGTATTATGTTTTGCATGAAGAAATCTTTTATTGGCTTATCAGAGCTGGTTAACCAGTCCTGGTCTTTTTTTTTTTTTTTAATATTTTATTTTTTTAAGTAGGCTCCACGCCCAGCATGGATCTCAATGTGAGGTTTGAACTCACGGCCCTGATATCAAGACCTGAGTTGAAATCAAGAGTTCAATGCCTAACCAACTGAATCACCCAGGAGCCACTGGTCTGGTCTTATTAATTATGTGTTTTGTGTTTTTTGTTTTTTCGACAGGGATGATGATTTTTGCCACAAACCCTTACATGGTTTTCTTTGAACCTAAGGACAAAATAGGCCAGGTTAGGGGGTTCATGGCAAACATCTATTACATGGTGACTTTCTTTTTTTTAAAAAAGATTTTATTTATTTATTTGACAGAGAGATCACAAGTATGGAGAGCAGCAGGCAGAGAGAAAGGGGGAAGCAGGATCCCTGCTGAGCAGAGAGCCTGATTCGGGGCTCGATCCCAGGACCCTGAGATCATGGCCTGAGCCTAAGGCAGAGGCTTAACTCACTGAGCCACCCAGGAGCCCCTACATGGTGACTTTCTAAGCAAGGCATTTGTGAGGGTATGAAAATTCAGTATTTCTGTCTTCAGGAAGTTTCAATCTAGGAGTGAAAATAAAATAAACAACAATAATTACAATATAGGGAAAAATCTAGGTATCCTAAGAAAGGGTCAAAGAAAGAATTATGAGAGTTCAGAAGCAGGGAATGAGTGAGAGGAATAGTAGGTGGTTGGAGAAGGCTAAAATTTAATAATGGCAAAAAAAAAAAAGACAATGGGGTGCAAAACAACTCTTAATTTCATTAAACCGAGTTGCTGTGTGTTTTGATATCCAGCTCTGATGCATCCTTAGGAGACAACTTTGAGGATTATGCATTTTACTGTGCCAGGCAGTGTAGAGAGCGCTGGCTGAGAGACGGGGTCAGAATCCCAGCGCTGTGGCTTCTAGCAAGTTAGCAAACCTCACTGCTGCTGAACCTATAAAATAGAGACAGAAATGCCCATCTTTAAGGGCTGTTATGTAAAGTGCCTAGGACAGTGCCCATGACCTAGCAGATAGTCAACAAGTAGTATTACTGAAACTATCAAAACACTGTGTGCATTTGGGAGTTGGTAGCATCTGAGCCATATTTTGAAAGGCAGCTAAGGACTCCTGGTACATTTAAGAGATCAGACAATCTGAGGGTTTTGAAGGGGCGGGGGGTGGGAGGTTGGGGGAACCAGGTGGTGGGTATTAGAGAGGGCACGGATTGCATGGAGCACTGGGTGTGGTGCAAAAACAATGAATACTGTTATGCTGAAAATAAAAAAAAAATTAAAAAAAAAAAAAGAGAGATCAGGGAACCCAGGACCCTCAGTTCTCGGTGCAGATTTAACCAACTTCCAGTGCCCACGCCCGCCCTTTCGCCCCCCAACCGCGTCCACCGCCCCCCTTTAGGGTCAGACACCGCCTCTTGGCAGCTGTCAAAGATCGGGCGGCAGCACAGAGGACCACGCCCAGGCTCTGCCAGGAGCCAAATCTGGGTTAGGGAGCGCTTGGCTTCCTTTGGGGTGTGCGACCCGGTGAAGGGGTCTCAGGTTCTCCACCTACACGAGATGACAATGACGTCTCTTTGCAGAGCTGCTGCAGGAATTACGGGGAAGATGCCTATAAGGCATCTGGCTCCGCATCTACTCTCCCTACCCAGGGCCAGGGCCTGGGCTCGCATCAGCGCTCCCTGGACTGGAAACGCGCAAGGGGGAGACTGAGGCACGGGAGCGCACCGACACTTCCCTCTAAAATAACTGACTCGGTGGCTTCCCTTTTTCCCCGCCCCTGCTGGAGCGCCTGCAAGACGCAGGGCCTCACGATCTTACTCACCGGCAGCTGCGGACGGCCCCGGTGGCACCATGACACCTCCGCGACAGTTTTTCTTCAAAGCCCGCGCCTGAAGCTACGGACGGGGCCCAACGCGTCCTCTCGCTCTCATTGGCTTCTGTGGGTTTGAAACCCGCCAATAGGAAGCAGGGGAGGGCGGGACAAAAGGAATAGGGGCCTTTCGGTTGGCTCTACTCTTCGAGCCCTCCCCGGGGGCCCTTTGATTGGAAGAACGTGCAGCTCCCGGACATTAAAGGCGGCTGCGGGAACCTGCGACCGCGTCCGCGGTAGAGTCCGGCTGGTTTCTTCTGAGGGACCGTGCACTGCCGGTCGTGGAGTCGGGTGGAGTCGGTTACGAAAACCCGCTCGGCAGCATAGGCAGGGCCGCCTTACTCCTCTCACACTCTTAAGAGTCACAGGAGCTCTGAAAACAATAAGGTAAACCCCAAATCTGATGAATTCGGAGCGCGTCACCAGCATATTAGCTTTACTTGTGAACGTTCTCATGAATCTAAAAGCTCTAAGTTCTTAGTACTGCAAGGTGGCTGCTCTTTTCTAAAAAATTTTTTCTTTTTAACCGAAGTAACATACACCTAACGGAAGTTGCCGTTTTAACCAGATTTAAGTGTACAGTCCAATGGCATTAAGTACATTCACTATGTTGTACAACCCTCACCACCATCCAAATCCCAAACTTGTTTATGGTCCCAAATAGAAACTCTATCCCCATTAAAGGGGAAATCCACCCTTCCCTTGGGGGGAGGAGGGGAAGCACCATTTCACTTTCTATGTGTGATTTTGATTACTCAGGGACCCCCATTTAGGTGGTATTGTCGACTTATTTCCCTAAGCAGTAAGTCCTCAAGGTTCATCCATGTCGCATCATATGGCGGGATCTCCTCCCTTTCTAAGGCGGAATCATATTCCCTTGTATGCTTGTACCACCTTTATCCTTCATCTGTGGATGGACACTTGGGTTGTTTCCACCTTTTAGCTGCTGTGAGTAACCCTGCTGTGAACATGGGTGCACAGCTACCTGTTGGCATCTCTGTTTTCAATTCTTTGGGGGTGTTTATAGAAGGAGTATTGCTGGATTATATGGTATTTCTATTTTTAATTTTTAGAGGAAGTGCCATGCTGCTTTTAGAGTGGTTCCTTTTTAAGTCTTCCTGAGTCATTAGACACACCCCACGCCTCTTATTTCAGCCTGAAAAGTTTTCCTTCAAAGCTTGCCCCCTGTTTTGCCTATTCGCTGGTTTCACGAAGAGGTCTGGGGAATGTTTCCGGTATTCTGCATGTCAGGGTACCTCTCTCCTGGATGCTGAGAAGGTGGGTAGAGAGGGAGTCATGTCTGGGTCCCTGTTTGCCACATTTGCTTCACCAGTTGGGCACTCAGCTGGGCATGAAGCTATCATAGCAGCTTTTCACTTTGGCCTCAAGTGGGGAGTTTAGCAGGGAGCCATTCAGAGGTTTCTGGATTTATGCATTTTCATATTTACGTTAATTATATACAAATATGCTTCAAATACAACAACTGACTATTATTATTTTTTAAAGATTTTATTTATTTATTGACAGATCACAAGTAGGCAGAGAGGCAGGCAGAGAGAGAAGGGGAAGCAGGCTCCCTGTGGTGCTCGATCCCAGGACCCTGGGATCATGACCTGAGCCGAAGGCCAGGGCTTTAACCCACTGAGTCACCCAGACGCCCCCAACTGACAATTATTTTAATGAAAATTTTGGACTCTTTGTCGAGGACCACGAGCCTTCCTAATGGTTAACACTAGCAGCTGGGCAAGAGCCTTTTTGGTTAATGAGTAAGAAAGGGGCTTGTTTACAGACAGTTTCAGAAAAGCAGAGGGAGTTCTGTTGGTCTTTATGGAATCTTAGTAATTGAATGGATTTCAAATTATCTTGCCTGATCTCCCACCCAGTGCTAGAATATTCTATAGATTCCATTAGGTGTTTCATCTTTGCAGGAATATTGCTGGTGTCAAGGAATTGCCTTACCTTATTAGAAAGCCCTGATTATTATGAAACTTTCTTTAAAATGAGCTCAAATAAGCCTCTTACTAATTGGTCCCACTTTGAGTAACAGGCCAGTTCCGCACCCTTTTCTACATTCTTTGGATAGTTGAGGGACTATTTTGTGGCACACAAAGTGTGGAAAGAAAGCTAGGTAGTTTTTTTTTTTTTTAAGTATTCAGCTTGTCATTTTTATTGTTTTTTTTTTTTTAATCAAGATATAATGTATTATTTGTTTCAGGGGTGCAGGTCTGTGATTCATCAGTCTTACACAATTCACAGCACTCACCATAGCATATACCCTCCCCAATGTCCATCACCCAACTACCTCATTCCTCCCAACCCCCTCCATTCCAGTAACCCTCAGTTTGTTTCCTGAGATTAAGAGTCTCTTATGGTTTGTCTCCCTCTCTGGTTTCGTCTTGTTTCATTTTTCTCTCCCTTCCCCCTATGATCCTCTATCTTGTTTCTCAAATTCCTCATATTAGTGAGATCATATGGTAATTGTCTTTCTCTGATTGGCTTATTTTGCTTAGCGTAATACCCTTTAGTTCCATCCATCTCCTTGCAAATGGCAAGATTTCATTTTTTTTTTGATGGCTGCAAAATATTCCATTGTATATATGTACCACATCTTTATCCATTCATCTATTGATGGACATCTAGGCTCTTTCCATAGTTTGGCTACTGTGGACATGCTGCTATAAACCTTGGGGTACACGTGCTCCTTTGGATCACTACATTTGTGTCTTTGGGGTAAATACCCAGTAGTGTGATTGCTGGGTCATAAGGGTAGCTCTATTTTCAAATTTTTGAGGAACCTCCATACTGTTTTTCAGAGTGGCTGCACCAGCTTGCATTCCCACCAACGGTGTAGGAGGGTTCCCCTTTCTCTGCATCCTCGCCAGCACCTGTCATTTCCTGACTTGTTAATTTTAGCCATTCTGACTGGTGTGAGGTGGTATATCACTGTGGTTTTGATTTGTATTTCCCGGATGCTGAGTGATGTTGAGCACTTTTTCATGTGTCTATTGGCCATCTGGATATCTTCTTTGCAGAAATGTCTGTTCATGTCCTCTGCCCATTTCTTTTTTTTTTTTTTTAAGATTTAATTTATTTATTTGACAGGCAGAGATCTCAAGTAGGCAGAGAGGCAGGCAGAGAGAGAGAGGAAGCATGCTCCCTGCTGAGCAGAGAGCCTGATGCGGGGCTCTATCCCAGGTCCCTGAGATCATGACCTGAGCTGAAGGCAGAGGTTTAACCCACTGAGCCACCCAGGCGCCCTCTGCCCATTTCTTGATTGGATTATTTGTTCTTTGGGTGTTGAGTTTGATATGTTCTTTATAGATTTGGGTACTAGCCCTTTATCTGATATGTCATTTGCAAATATCTTCTTCCATTCTGTTGGTTGTCTTTTGATTTTGTTGACTGTTTTCTTTGCTGTGCAAAAGCTTTTGATCATGATGAAGTCCCAATAGTTCATTTTTGCTCTTGCTTCCTTCGCCTTTGGTGATGTTCCTAGGAAGAAGTTACTGCGGCTGAGGTTGAAGAGGTTGCTGCCTGTGTTCTCAAGGATTTTGATGGATTCCTGTCTCACATTGAGATCTTTCATCCATTTTGAGTCTATTTTTGTGTGTGGTGTAAGGAAATGGTCCGGTTTCATTTTTCTGCATGTAGCTGTCCAATTTTCCCAACACCATTTGTTGAAGAGACTATCTTTTTTCCATTGGACATTCTTTTCTACTTTGTCGAGGATTAGTTGACCATAGAGTTGAGGGTCCATTTCTGGGCCCTCTATTCTATTCCATTGATCTATGTGTCTGTTTTTGTGATAGTACCATACTGTCTTGATGATTACAACTTTGTAATAGAGCTTGAAGTCCAGAATTGTGATGCTGTCAACTTTGGTTTTCTTTTTCAACATTCCTCTGGCTATTGGGGGTCTTTCCTGGTTCCATGCAAATTTTAGGATTCTTTGTTCCATTTCTTTGAAAAAAGTTGATGGTATTTTGATAGGGATTGCATTAAACGTGTAGATTGCTTTAGGTAGCATAGACATTTTCACAATATTTGTTCTTCCAATCTATGAACATGGAATGTTTTTCCATTTCTTTGTGTTTACCTCAGTTTCTTTCATGTGTATTCTATGGTTTTTTGAGTACAGATCCTTTGCCTCTTTGGTTAGATTTATTCCCGGGTATCTTATGATTTTCGGTGCAACTCTAGGGGATCGACTCCTTAATTTCTCTTTCTTTTGTCTTGTTGTTTTATAGAAAGGCAACAGATTTCTGTGCATTGATTTTATATCCTGACACTTTACTGAATTCCTGTATGAGTTCTAGCAGGTTTGGGTGGAGTCTTTCTGGTTTCCTGCATAAAGTATCATATCATCTGCAAAGAGTGAGTTTGGACTTCTTCTTTGCCAATTTGGAAGCCTTTTATTTCTTTTAGTTGTCTGATTGCTGAGGCTAGGACTTCTGGTACTAGAATATATAACCACTGAATAAGAGTGGTTATAGGGACATCCCTGCCGTGTTCCTGACCTTAGGGGAAAAGCTCTCAGTTTTTCCTCATTGAGAATGATATTTGCTGTGGGTTTTTCATAGATGGCTTTGATGATATTGAGGTATGTACCCTCTATCCCTACACCTTGAAGAGTTTTGATCAAGAAAGGAAGCTGTACTCTGTCAAATGCTTTTTTGGCATCTATTGAGAGTATCTCATGTCTCCTGTTCTTTATTTTATTAATGTGTTATATCACATTGGTTGATTTGCATATGTTGAGCCAAACTTGCAGCCCAGGAATAAATCCCACTTAGTTACGGTGAATAATCCTTTTTTTTTTTTTTTAAGATTTTATTTATTTATTTGACAGAGAAAGATCACAAGTAGGCAGAGAGGCAGGCAGAGAGAGAGAGGGAGGGAGAGAAGCAGGCTCCCCGTTGAGCAAGTAGCCTGATGCGGGGCTCGATCCTAGGACCCTGAGATCATGATCTGAGCCAAAGGCAGCGGCTTAACCCACTGAGCCACCCAGGTGCCCCAAATAATCCTTTTAATATATTGTTGGATCCTACTGGCTAGTATTTTGGTGATATTTTTTTTTTTTCATGTTCATCAGGGATATTGGTCTATAATTCTTTTTGATGGGGTCTTTTCTGGTTTTGGGATCAAAATAATGATGGCCTCATAAAATGAGTTTGGAAATTTTCCTTCCATTTTGTTTTTGGGTCAGTTTCAAGAGACTACTTCATACATTCATATATTTCTACCAAAATACTACCTAAATAAGACACAACTGTTCACTCATTCTCTAATACCAGGAAACAGAGTTACTTGGACTACTCCTTTCCCATTATTTCCCATATCTCATTTCAAGGTCCCTTGACTTTAACTTTTTCCAATTCAATATATCTTGTATCCATGCTTTCCAAATGGATCCTTTTTTTTAATATAATTTTTTTTATTAATATATAATGTATTATTAGCCCCAGGGGTACAGGTCTGTGAATCACCAGGTTTACACACTTCACAGCACTCACCATAGCACACACCTTCCCCAAGGTCCATAGCCCAACCACCCTAACCCTCTGCCCCTCCCCACAGCAACCCTCAGTTTGTTTTGTGAGATTGAGAGTCTCTTATGGTTTGTCTCCCTCCTGATCCCCTTTTGTTTCATTTTTTTCCTTTCCTACCCTCCAAATCCCCAATGTTGCCTCTCAACTTCCTCATATCAGGGAGATCATATAATAATTGTCTTTCTCTGATTGACTTATTTTGCTCAGCATAATACCCTCTAGTTCCATCCACATCATTGCAAATGGCAAGATTTCATTTCTTTTGATGGCTGCATAGTATTCCATTGTATATATATACCACATCTTCTTTATCCATTCACCTGTTGATGGACATCTAGGTTCTTTCCATAGTTTGGCTATTGTGGACATTGCTGTTATAAACATTGGGGTGCACGTGCCCCTTTGGATCACTACATCTGTATCTTCAGGGTAAATACCCAGTAGTGCGATTGCTGGGTTGTAGGGTAGCTCTATTTTCAAATTTTTGAGGAACCTCCATGCTGTTTTCCAGAGAGGTTGCGCCAGCTTGCATTCCCACCAACAGTGTAGGAGGGTTACCTTTTCTCTGCATCCTCACCAGCATCTATCACTTCCTGACTTGTTAATTTTAGCCATTCTGACTGGCGTGAGGTGATATCTCATTGTGGTTTTGATTTGTATTTCCCTGATGCTGAGCGATGTTGAGCACTTTTTCATGTGTCTGTTGGCCATCTGGATATCTTCTTTGCAGAAATGTCTGTTCATGTCTTCTGCCCATTTCTTGATTGGATTATTTGTTCTTTGGGTGTTGAGTTTGTTAAGTTCTTTATTGATTTTGGATACTAGCCTTTTATCTGATATGTCATTTGCAAATATCTTCTCCCATTCTGTCAGTTGTCTTTTGGTTTTGTTGCAATGTTCCTAGGAAGAAGTTGCTGCCCGTGTTTTCCTCAAGGATTTTGATGGATTCCTTTCTCACATTTTGAGAGATCTCACATTTTCTCATCATCATTTTGAGTCTATTTTCATGTGTGGTGTAAGGAAATGGTCCAGTTTCATTTTTCTGCATGTGGCTGTCCAATTTTCCCAACACCATTTGTTGAAGAGACTGTCTTTTTTCCATTGGACATTCTATCCTGCTTTGTCAAAGATTAATTGACCATAGAGTTGAGGGTCTATTTCTGGGCTTTCTATTGTGTTCCATTGATCTATGTGTCTGTTTTTGTGCCAGTACCATACTGTCTTGATGATGACAGCTTTGTAATAGAGCTTGAAGTCCGGAATTGTGATGCCACCAACTTTGGCTTTCTTTTTCAATATTCCTCTGGCTATTCGAGGTCTTTTCTGGTTCCATATAAATTTTAGGATCCTTTATTCCATTTCTTTGAAAAAAAAAAAGGATGGTATTTTGATAGTGATTGCATTAAACATGTAGATTGCTTTAGGTAGCATAGACATTTTCACAATATTTATTCTCCCAATCCATGAGCATGGAACATTTTTCCATTTCTTTGTGTCTTCCTCAATTTCTTTCCTCAATCATTCTTTCAGCAATCAGACAACAAAAAGAAATTAAAGGCATCCAAATCGGCAAGGAAGAAGTCAAACTATCACTCTTTGCAGATGATATGATACTTTATGTGGAAAACCCAAAAGACTCCACTCCAAATCTGCTAGAACTTGTACAGGAATTCAGTAAAGTGTCAGGATATAAAATCAATGCACAGAAATCAGTTGCATTTCTATACACCAACAATAAGACAGAAGAAAAGAGAAATTAAGGAGTCAATCCCATTTACAATTGCATCCAAAACCATAAGATACCTAGGAATAAACCTAACCAAAGAGGCAAAGAATCTGTACTCAGAAAACTATAAAGTACTCATGAAAAAAATTGCTGTAGTTTGATCACAACTTTTAGAACCTAGAAGGAATGTTGCTTACTTTCCAGAAAAGAAAGATTTACAGTTGTGTCATGGTTACCAAAGTTAACTTTATCCCATTTTAGCTAGTAAGACTTGATAGTAGGTGAAATTGAATGATACAAAAAAGCTAAAGCAAATTTAAAAGCAGAGGAATGAAAGGTAGGTTAATTATCAGCATAAAGTATTAATATAAATTTGCTATCATAATTACAGTGTTTCCACATATTACAAAAAGCAGGACTCGGACCAAAGTGCCTTATTTAACTAAGTCAAACTCATTTAGCTTAAAAAACACTTTACTATTGTAAAGGATGACTGTTAAGGAATTGCCATAAATATAATATCATTTTATCATAAAAATATATTTATAAATATATGTATACATAAATGATAATAAATATATAAGCTTTGCTTTCTTAAGGCTCAGTAGTTTCATTCAAGAAGTATTTTATTAAACTGATCTCATTGATTAGCATAAAATACTGTTGAGGCAAGAAGGATGTAAGTATCATCCCCTCTGTTTTAAAGATGATCAAACTGAGGTCCCAGAAACTTACAGTATTTGATTAAGGGTCCATCAGCAACTTAAAGGCAAACAGTTGGAATGAGATCCTAGGCATATGGCTTCTCATTCCAACTGCTGTTGTGGGTATTTAGTTTTCTAATGCCTCAGTTACTTAACCAATCTGTAATATGGGTAGAATCTTTTTGGTAGCCATAGTCAGTAGCCCTGGTCCTCCCAAGATTGTTATGAAGAATAATAATTAAACTGATTGCTAGTTTGCAAAGTATAGGGTGTTCTTAAATAACAAATAACATTATATATTAGTGTTGTTTGCATTAGACCTTGCTCACTCTCTTACAAAGAGAGTAAATATTCATTTGGAATTACAAAGGCTCAGCACATGCTCAGCAAGTGACTAAGAGTAAGGGATTTGACTTCTCCATGTACATAGTACATATGGACTGTCAACACTTCACAAGTAAGTAGACCCCAGAATCAAGTTTGGGTTTCCAGTATCTGAAAGTCAGTGATAGAGGGTTGCCCTCTTGCCATGTGCACCAGTTTTCGTTCCTGTGTGGCAATGAACAACTTTGGCTGGGCGACTGATGTGAAGTAGTTCTTCGTGCCATGACGTTCCCAGAAGAAGAGAAGGTTGGTCTCATCTTTGATGGTTTTGGGTGTCTCAGGCATCTCCTATGATAAGGAGAACAGAGATATGTTAGAGAACAAGATTCCAGGCAAAAAACTGAAGTGCACTCCCTGGACATTTGGCCTTTGTGAGAAATATAGCACTTTAGGACACTGACTCTGTAATATGATGATATAGATTCTTCTTTCATTTATTCATGCAGCAAGCATTTATTACATGCCTATTAGAGGTATGGCCCAGTCTACACATAATAGTTAATTTCCTTACTTAACTGGAAAGAAATCCAAATTAGTCATGGATTGCCAATGACAGTAGTGTCTCACTATATCATGGCAGGTAGAGTAAAAACATTGTTGTTGTCCTGCCTTCATAAGCAGAAAGCCCTTTGCATAAAACATGAACACTAGCAATTGAGACCTCTAAACATTTGACCACTAAGTGTGCAGTTCATATCTTAGGGAAAATAATTTATCATTAGAGATGTTTTTCTCCATATTTAAGCCAATGATTAAATGTTTACCCTCCCCACCACTTCCAAGTATATTAGGAGCTGACTCCTTACAATACAGTTTTTGAAAATTGTATCTTTTCAGGCTGTACTATACTTTTGAGTATGAATAGAATAACAATACTTTCATGGAAAAGTGAAATTCACCTTTCAACTTGAGATGCTTCTTTTGTGTTCTTTTTAATCTGAAGCAACTAATTATCTTTTTGAGCTTTCCTTGTCAACAAGGGTTTTCAATGGCAACAAGGAATTTCTTTCCCAAACCCCTTCCTCTCCTAGTTTTTTCCAATCTCAGTCAATGTATTTTCTCTCCCCCTCCTGTTGGTTCTATCTCTGAAATCTAACCAGTTGTCTACTTATTTCTATCTGCCTCACTACTCCCACTCCCATGACTATTATCATTACCACCTAGTTAGTAGGCTCTTTGCTTTCTCCATTGTCTTCCTGCTGATCTAGTCTCCATTTTAGAAAATATAAGTGAAGTTAGGACATTTCCCTATTTGAAACCCTTTAATGCCTTTTTATTGTACCTCAAATGAAACCCAAATGCAAGGCTCTGCAAGCACTAGCCTCTGCTTGTCTTTCCTCCTTCTTTTGTGCCCCAGTTTTAGAGTGTTCCTGTTGATTTCTGAAACTGACATTTAAACTCTTGAAGCTCTAGGTCCTAGATGCACTCAGATCCCTCTCTTTGGAATGCTTACCCTCACCTGCCCTCTTGAATCATGCTCCTTCCTACCAGCAGATCCCATCTCACAGGGAACTCTATGTAAAAAGCACTCTCCAATTTTTCTCTATCTCACCACCCTATTTATTTGCTTTACAGCATCTTGTACTTTTTGCTGGTGTTTGGCTTGTCTACTGTCTGTGTCCCCAAGAAGACCAAGTTCTATGAGGCTGGGGACTTTGGCTCACCATGGTCTACCTAGCCGTTGGCACTATGTTTGAATAATCGAAGGCTCTCAATAAATAATGCCTGTTGAATGAATTCATGAATGAAGCTACTGTCCTAGTCTGCAGACATCACTTTTACCTCACTTGATCCAGGTAGAGAAAAATCATGCACCTACAAAAATCCCGGTTGGAGTTGGGGGTGTGCATTATACATTTACTAAGTAAGAGTCACCTATTTACCAGTAACTTAGGAGTAAACATCTAAGGATATAGTGGGCATGTGTGTGTTTATGTTTGAGTGGGAAGGTGGTGGTGGAGATGGGTCTGGGAGGAGGGGTAATGCTGACACCGGCGAAGAGAGAGAGGCAATGGAGTCAAAATGCCAGGGTTTGAGTCTTGGCTCCCTGTTTTTTGTTTTGTGTCCGTTGGCAGGTGATTAACCCTCTCTGCTCCTAGTTGGCTTGAGTATCTTGGAATCAGGTCCTATTGTCCTAATACCTACCATCATATAGATCAGATGGTAATTGTTAGTAAGGTTCAAGACGGATGGAATAATGGATGGATGGAATAATGGATGCCCTGGGATGGGAGGTGACTAGGGTCAGGCGGGGTAAGGAAAAAGAAGGAAGAAAGGAATTTACCTTTTATTTACTCTGGCCACCTCCATTTTACTTTCTCATAGATCCTGCCTAGAAGTGCCTCTGGGGATAGGTGAGAAGTAGCATGTGGGATGGGTGGGCAGGTGGAAACTGTGATAGGAAGAGAGAAGGATTGTGCTACTCTGCTAGGGGTATCTGCCTATTGGGATCATTCACAAAGATACGGGATATAAATGAAGGTAAATTGGGGACTGAGAATGACTGACCTTTAGCAATACAGGTTCACCTTCATTTTGGGCACTCACAAACAGCCGAGTTTTTGAGATTCTTAGAGTCACAGGAAGTTTAGAATCTTCTGAAGTGTAAGCCCCCATGTCAAATTTCACTGTCAAAGAGAAAAGCAAAAAAGAAAGTAAATCCATTGTATATGAATGATGTCAAGTGTTAGGTAAATTGTGTGTGCGTGTCTGTGTGTATCTGTATTTAAGTCTCCAACTATGGTGTAAATACCAGAATGGAATTCCAAACATCTTTGTATCCTTCATAATGTCTGCCATATTTACCAGGCAGGTAAATACTTGGTTAGTGTCTCTGGAATTTTCTATGTTGAATAAATCCTTAGGGGCTATTTGTTGACTCTCTTGTATTTACATTAGTGGGATAAGACCCCTCACCTTTTGAGCTCATGAGTTCATAATAACCTAAAATGGAGGGGTTTAGGGAAGCTGATACACTCCTGAAAAGTAGTTGTTTTCCTTAGAGAACAAAGCTTAATAAGAGCTGTATAATTATTTATCCCTAGGAATCCAGGAGTTCCATTTTTGGGGTATGATCCAAAGAAATAACCTCATAGGGAAAAAATTCTATACACAACAATATTTGCAATGGAGTTACTTAGAGCAAACCCAAGAGACCAGCATAGTAACATGATTGAATATTCTAGTGTCATTAAACATGGCAAATATATACGCTATTTCAATATGTGGGGGAAATTATGTGAAATAATATTAAGTAGGAAAATACAGCACAAAATAATTTGTAAATGTCATAGAGTGGAAAGCATGTTATCTGAAGTATGTCCAACCAGAAAGCCCTGTTTTTTTATTAAAAAGTAGCCTCTTTGGAGTTCTGAAACCAATTTTGTATACTGAGGACATGTCCTGAAGCTAAAATATGTACACCATGGAAATTGGATTTGTGTGGCGAAATTTCTTGGACTCTAAATTTCATCCTCCAGAACATATTCTCAGCTTATTGCATGTTTTGCTTCACAACTATGTTCTCAAAGATGATGATTCTTTCTAGTTTGGTGTTATTTGTGAGTTTGAGCAACAGGCTTTCTAATGGAGAGTGATTGCTCCTTATCGGCTTCTGGGCAAATCTGGGTAAGTCATTTAATATTTCTGAGAGTCTTTTTCCTCATCTTTAAAACCAAGGATAAGAACAGCTGAGAGAATTGAAGGAGATACTTCCTCAGAAAGCTTTATACTCAGTGCTCTCAAAGACTGGAAACTTCTCTCTTGTGGAGCTTCCTGATTTGGCTGAAGCTCCTGTCCTTGCCCAGCATTTTACTGGGGGTTGTTGGGCTTCATCCTATTCTAGAAGAATTGTACAAAGCTAGGAATCTAGAGAGGTTTATATTTGGAAAGCAGAAAGTTTGAAAGAAATGCAAAACTAAGAGGAGGGGAGGATGACAGCTCTCCACTTACCTGCATCATCCAGATTCTGTAATGCGGCAGCCATGAGGTAGTTTCCCCCTGTTTGTTGAATTATACTTTGATTGAGGTTGTCATTCAGAATGAATTGCGATTTGATGATCCTCTTGTAGTTGTATTTTTCATTGCTACGGAAGTTGTATGCTGCTGATCTGGGCTTCATGATTTCTAAAGCCATTACACAAGCTCAGATTAATGTCTTTGTATAAACACAAATGATATATCTGCTCTAATACAAGCATCAGAAGTAGCTATGGAAAGGACATTAGGAATATTTTAATCCAGGTGAAGAAACTGAGAGAGAAGAGAAGTCACCCCGTCAGCGGAAGTGGTTTCTATGATTATCCTCATGGTTACTTACTTCTTTTTAAACTTTAGTTCCTCGGAGTAATTTTTTAAAAACAGATTATTTATTAAATATTCTCATTTTGGTTGTTTGGAGGTTTCTAAGGAAATAGGGAGACTGCTAGCATTCACTATCTACATTTTTCAAATGAATACACTGAGAAAAAATGAATTATATCTCCCTGAGGATACCGGTCTAAATGTCTACTCCCCTTTCTGGACAGTGGTGTATAACAACAGCTTCATAAATCCTCATGGTTCTGAGTAATTTTATGTCTAGGAATCTATTCTAAGGAACTGGTGATAAAAATGAAGATATGGGGGCGTCTGGGTGGCTCAGTGGGTTAAAGTCTCTGCCTTCGGCTCAGGTCATGATCCCAGGGTCCTGGGATTGAGCCCCGCATGGGGCTCTCTGCTCAGCGGGGAGCCTGCTTCCTCCTCTCTCTCTCTTTGCCTGCCTCTCTGCCTACTTGTAATCTCTGTCTGTCAAATAAATAAATAAAATCTTTAAAAAAAATGAAGATATGATATGGATGTTATTGGTATGGATGTTCATTATCTATTGCTTATAATTTGAAAACCTGGTACCCAAGAATGCCCTTGATATATTGCTAAGTGAAAGAAGCTGAATATAAAATTGCATATAATCCTATTAATGCTTGTTTGTGTGTAGGTACATGAAAAAGACTTTAATTTGCTGATGGACCGTTAATCAAATACTTCAGTATTTTCTCTATTCTTGGCAGTGGCAAAACTCTTAGTGTTTTTATTCTCTTTTTTACATTTTCTTGTATCTTCCTATTTTCTAGGTGAATGTGTATTAGTATTTACCTGTTACCTTAAAAAGCTCTTATTTAAAAAATGTTTGGTTTATGTTTCATATAGAGGCTTATACAGTAGAGGCATGGGAAAATAAACCTGACTGTTAAAATCAGAACTAAATTTGGTGTAAAGCTCTCCTGCTTACATACTATGTGACTTACGTAACTGAGCTTAGTTTCCTCCTATGTAAAATGAGAATGTAAGATTGTTGTGAAATGTAGAGATAATGCAACCATTAATAAAGTAGCAGTGTTGGTAGTATTAACAAAGGTAGTAGTAGTAGTAAGGAGGAGGAGGAGTAATGACAATACCTAACGTTTGGGTATTTAGTACTAAGCATTATTCTAGTCCAGGAGCTTACAAGTATTGACGCATTCAATCTTCACAACAAGTAGGGACTCTGATTATCTCCATTTTACAGTAGAGGAGACTAAAGCACAAGAAGGTTAAATAGCTTACCCAAAGGGGCGTAGTTGTATCTGGAGGAATATAGCTTTTAAGTGGTCACCCACTAACAGTTTATAACTGCTTTCTGACGTAAGGATAAAGGTCACATGACCTTTACAATATGGCCACAATATGAGCCCATGAGGAAGTATTCTGTAGACTCAGGTCACTGGTCCTCTCTCCCCACTGGAGAAAGATAAACATTAATTTTCCTTCCTTATAGTCACCAAACCGATGCTTGGCTGCCCTCTTGTTACTCAGATCTCGGTTTTATTTTCTCCTGTGTTCTGTTGTCTCCATTTGCTTAACAATGGAAAACAAAGATATTATTTGTACTTGACCTCTTACCTTCTTCTGTATCATTGGTAATAACTTCCAGATCATCATCAGTGATGAATTGATTTAAACTCAACCGTCTCTTCTTCAGAATCTTCCCGTTGGCTACCACCATCACCACATCCTCCTTGAAGGTAAGCTGAGATGTCTTTGAGGTTTCAGAGGTTCTTAGAGACATGCAGTCCTCATGAAGTGGGTCATCATAGAAGGATTTCTATGAGGAAGGAAAATGGAAACTGAGGGGCTACATACGGTTGTTGAATGAGATCCCTTTCAGTAGAAGTTTTATCTAATAGATTTAGTGAGAAGGCCTTCTATTTCATCAATCTTCTCCTCCCCATTCCCTCTCTTCTTCCCCCACCCCCAACCCTCTTGTCTTTCCCTCCTTTTCCCTCCCACCTTTCCCTTAGAAAATCTATTGAGCATGGAGAATGTCATCAACTATTAGTGTAGAGAGGCAGTTGGTCTCACTTATGATGAAGAAATGTATGTATCTGAACCTCTAGTGAGGGCGAAATAAAATCTTCTAGGATTCAAGCTATTGCTGTTTTCTCCTGTTAGAGAAAATACTGCATAAGAATAGCAATCCTATATGTGGAATTTAAGAAACAAGGCAGAGATCATAGGGGAAGAGAGGAAAAAATGAAACAAGATAAAACCAGAGAGGGAGACAAACCATAAGATACTCTTAATCTTAGGAAACAAACTGAGGGTTGCTGGAGGGGAGGGGGGTGAGGGGATGGGGTGGCAGGGTGATGGACAC
Source organism: Lontra canadensis (assembly GCF_010015895.1). NCBI lineage: Eukaryota > Metazoa > Chordata > Mammalia > Carnivora > Mustelidae > Lontra > Lontra canadensis. The sequence goes on from NW_022631138.1 coordinate 2,703,982, forward strand.
TGGGGAAGGTATGTGTTGTAATGAGCACCGGGTATTATATAAGACTGATGAATCACAGAAATGTAACCTTGAAACAAATAATACATTATATATTAATAATAAAAATTACAGCAATCCCATAAGAATTACAGTCATTTGCTTACCTGACTCAGAGAGAGATGGTCAATTTCAGAACTGTATTCTTCATTTTCACTGTCAAACAAGACAATGAGAATGTAATTCTGTTTGTTATATCTCTGCTGTCACTGGGCAACGTATTTTAATGATCACATTAGCTTTGGGTAACACACACATAATCATTACTGTCCTCTTTGAAAATTAAGGACTTCTATATATACATACATATATGCAGTAATTTGTGCCTCGCTAATTTGGAATTAGTAATCATCAGGTCTGTTCTTGAACTTTACCTGTGCTTTTCCAAAAATGGGGCTTGGCTAACAAATTGAAGAGCTGGAGTTGAATTTCAGGGAAAAATGTTAACCTCCTCAAGAGAGAAATGCTTTTTGAAGCACCTCATTTTAATTTATTTTAATTAATTTAATTTAATTTTAACTAAATAAGTCATGTGTTATACATTGCTTTCATGTATTCACTAAAACAGATTTAATAATTTATACTTGGGAACTATCCAGCAACATTTTGATAACGTAGTTTGTATTAGTAATGGGAATACCGTGTTTGTTTAACATATCCTATAAATTTTAATTTTATTCATTTACCTTTCCCTCATGTCTGAATGAGGTTTGACTGTGTATGTACATTCACAGGCTCAAATTGCTGTGGAGCCATTACCTCTTCCAGATTGAGATCCAGATCAGAAGTTGGTTTCTCTCTCTGGCAGTCCATTAAAACCCATTACGGTATCAGGTCATGTGAACCTGACTGAGGCTGTGTCTAAGTAGATGTTGAAATTCACTAGGACTCAGGAGACTGTAAAAATAATTTCCCTAAAATGGCTGTCTCCCTGTCAGTGTCATCTCAGTGTAACATGCAAGATGCTTACTTTTTCCGGATCTTTGCTGAACCTGCCCTGACTTCAGAGGTAGGATGCATCTCTATACCTCTGCCAGTCTGGCTCCATGCTAGTTACTGTAACTGCTAGATAGATTCTAATATACCTTGATCCCCTCATTAAATTACAAGAGACAGAATTGATTTCCTACCTGTAACAGTTCTTTAGGTCCTTTTTGAAGATCTGAAGGTCTTCAAAAAGGTCAGGAACTTTGGCCATCTTGACTTCTGCAACAGAGAACACCAGTGGCTGTTAGCCTAGTCAGCTACCACCCAAACACCTGCAAGGGGAATCACCTCTGCTTTGTGCTTCTTGAGAAGTTTAATGAATGACTTAGCCTACACTCAGCATTTTCCCCATTCTTCTTTTCGCTCCCTTGAGTTATTTTCATATGTATCTGCTTCCTTTCTTAGACTATAAACTTTTTTAGAACTTCTGTGTTCTTTTTGTGCTCCACCCAATGCATTGTATACAGTAGACATTCAATGAAAGCTTGGATAAATTAAAGAAAAAAGCCCACAAGAATAAGGTATTTGCCTTATATAGATGCAAGAAAGGGACAGATTTGGAAATTTCTAGTTTTCCCCTAATAGTTTTAGTAGTAGAGACTCCCTCCTAGGGAAGGCTCGGCTGCACCTACCAATGCCCTCATGTGAAACCAGTTCTTCTGTCCCTCAGCTCCCCATCAATAGAAAGAATTATTTTCTGAAATCTGACTGTGATCTAACTCACACACCAAACCAGGGACAGATAAGAAAGGAAGGAAGAGGCTTGTGCTTCAGAGAAGGCAGTTTGAGAGACAATGGCCAAGGAGAAAAGCAAAATATATTTTAAAAGTCAAAGGTGTGATAAGGACAATACCTTTGCTGACTCAGGCGCCAATGAAATGACTCCCTCTCTGTCTGGAGACTTAGCCCTAGTCGGGTTACTTCGCCTTTTTGTCTTCTGGAGTAGGCGTGGCCTGTATGCGTCATGGGGGAATTTACAGGGAAGAATTGTATTTTTTTTTGTTACTTCACCCGGAAACTGACCAAATAATGACAGATTACATGCTTGATACTAGTGTTGTTTGCAGAGATTCCAGGAATTTCTAACTTGGCTCATTTATTTATGGCTTTGCTCTAAACAATTATAATAATGTAGTCTTAGAAAAAGGGAAGAAGGGCAGGAAATGTTAACTTTTTTTTTTTTTTTTTAAGGATTTTATTTATTTATTTCACAGACAGAGATCACAAGTAGGCAGAGAGGCAGGCAGAGAGAGAGGGGGAAGCAGGCTCCCTGCTGATCAGAGAACCCAATGCGGGGCTTGATAGCAGGACCCTGGGATCATGACCTGAGCCAAAGGCAGAGGACTTTAATGCACCGAGCCACCCAGGTGCCCCAGAAATGTTAACTTTCTAAAAACATATGGTTGGGAGGAAGAAAGAACTCCTAAAATCAGAATTCTAGATGGCCAGAGTTGGAGAGGAGCTTAGGAACTGTATTTTGTGTTTTAGCTTAATTTGTTTTTTGCACCCCAGGGCTAACTATGAATTGATGGAATGCTTGGCAGCCCCTGGCAGATAAGGATTGGCTGTGAGGGAAAATGATCCATCTTTTCTGAAGAGGGACATTTGCAGAATAGGCATAAATCACTCTGAGTATGGGGAGACAGCCTCCTGTTAGGGCCCGGTAGGGGAGATAGAAGTGATAACCATTACTCTTCTGAATACTGTTGACCCATTTCCTACAGTACTCTCTGCCCTGGCCATATTATAGCAAAGTGGCCATCTGTCAGGGCCCAAAGGGAAGTCTGGTCTTTTCTAGAATAAACCTAAGGTGTGTGAGGATAGCTGTAGACTCAGGGAAATATGGGCAAGGCCCTGGCAAAAAGCTGGTAGCTGCATTTGAGGATAGAATTTGAGGGCAGGGGAGGGACAGTTATATACACACTACATCAGTATTGCCTGGTTGTTATCAAAGTCTTTTTTTGGTATCCTAAGGCTGGCCCAGTTCAGGTGGTAGAACATCAGACTCTTGGCAGATAAATGTTGAAGGTCTCCTGTTTGGAGTTTAAGCAATGTAAATTTTTAAATTGAGAAAACAGATGGAAAAAGAGGGTAGAGGAGGGGAACAAGAAGGTAAAGAGAGAAAGGTAGGCACTGCAATGTAATATGGTATAAATAGGCAAGACCACTCAGAACTGGGAGTGAAGTGGCTTGTGTGAGTTGGGTAAAGTATTTTCTCTAGTCTCGTTTAACAGTAAGTAATGGGGTTGGTGAGATGATCATTAAGGTCTATCCTAAGTACAAAATCTCTGATTCTGGTTCTATTGCCGGTCCAGATCCTCCTGGTCTCAGACCTTGTCACAATTGTCATAAACAAGAGCCACAGAAGTATTGTATCCTAGATGTAGACAGTGTAAATTTAGGACAAGATTGGGGCAGATCTTGGATGTCTCAGGATGGATCCTGTTTGAATGGTGATGGTAGCCAATTCTCTATGTGGCTCTCTTTCAGGCAAGACAGATATTAATCTTGGTTATTCTTTCCGCCTCCCGGGCATCTTGTGAGGCTATTACCAAGAAACAATTGCAAAGCACACTGTGAATGTGGGCTGCTATGGAGATGCAACTGAGCAAAAATAAAAACAAAGCTAATAATGGCTTCTGTCACTTGGGAACCTGTATAGTCATCATTGTAACACCTTAATTCACCAAAGAAAATATAGTTCTTATGAAGATATGGGTTTGAAAACTTCAACAGGGAGGACATTTTCAGGTGAAGGCCTCCCTTGAAACCCTGAAGATATTTAGTTTCTGGGAGTAATGTAGAGCGTCTGTTTGGTAATCCAGGAAAAACATCCTTGGTTTTACCATTAGTGGTAACACCCATTCTGGCCTATGCTCCTCCTCTGTTGTAGAGAATTAGAATTCCCTGAATGTGGTTGTTGAATTTCTCAAGGACAGTTGGAATTTTTTAGACAACTCAGGTTGAGATTTCACTTAACTTTTTCCTTCATCTGACCATTTTGGAAACTGGCTTTTAAGGGAAGAACAACATGGGTGAGGTTTAGAGAGTCAGAAGTCCTCCTTTTGTTTTGGGGAACATCCTTTTCTGTATGTGTGTACTAAGACTGACTTGTAAGTAAGCCCCATCATCAGACCAACTCCTCCTGGGGAATAGAGAGAGAAACGTGTTAGGTAGAGCTCTACTGGAGCCCAGGGGGTCTTTGGAGGCTGTCCTGTGACAGGAATTTTGGGCACTTCAAACACCCACCTCTTGACTCTGAGGAGACTTCAAAAACTTTAGTCCTTTTCCACCTAGATCATACAGAAAAAAAAAAAAAATTATTGTGTACTTATTCTGTGCCAGAGTGCTTGTTAGACATAAGCGTTTTTCTCTCAGGATTTACAAAATTAGATATGCAAGATGAAATGATATACTTTAGTGGGTGAGTGGATACACCCTATAAGCCTGGAGGTCGCGGGTCCAAAGCATCATAGTGGCGCTTTTCATTTGAAAACTGCTTTATACCTCACAAAGAGCTCTCCCTTGCTTTGTTTCACTGGCTCCACACTTAACCCATGGAGGGGAGGTAGTGATTACTATCTCTTTTCACAGTTGAGGGCTCTTGAAGACATTAAGGTGGCCAACCTACAGTCACAAAACTGGCAGAGCCAGCCCTCTAACCTCAGGTTTCTCTTCCAAGTCCAATCTTCTCTTTTCACTGCATTTAGCTGCTTAAGTCTCTTACCTCCACTGAATGCCAAGTGACGGGCTGAAAGAGATCATTCTTGCAGGTCTTTTCAGCCTCGAACACCCTGTCGTTTATTGATTCAGTTTTTTTGTTTAAAAGAAAAGATGAAGAAAAAAATGGTTTGAAATATCCCCCCTCCCCTCCCCTCCTCCTCCAGTGAAATCTCATTTTATTCTGTGACGTAGAAGAAAAGGGTGAAGGTGGTCAGCGTAGCTGAGTGCATGGTCAGTGATGGAGTCTGGATATGGACTTTTTTTTTTTTAAGATTTTATTTATTTATTTGACAGACAGAGATCACAAGTAGGCAGAGAGGCGGGGGGTGGGGTGGGGGAGGGAAGCAGGCTCCCTGCTGAGCAGAGAGCTGAGCAGAGAGCCCAATGATGGGCTCGATCCTAGCACCCTGGGATCATGACCTGAGCTGAAGGCAGAGGCTTTAACCCACTGAGCCACTTAGGCGCCCCTGGATATGGACTTAAAGCTGTGTTCTTGCCGTTGTACCATGAAGATGTTTACCATGTAAACATCTTTGGAAGCAACTTTAAAATCATTGCATGTAGTTGGATCTGACAGCATTGCTTGAATGAAAAAATACAGCTCTTCCCTGTGAATTTTTCAGGGGATGCAATTATTTGTTTTTAAGTTGTAGAAGGCCTCTTCAGAGGAATGAAGTATGCATAAACCATTGTTACATACAGAGACAATTGAGCCTTTTGTCTCAATTCATGCCCTATTTAATTATAATCTGGTTTTAAATTCTGTGACAGTGGGATGGGAAGGAGGAAATGACCTAACATAGTCTTCCAGGTGTTCTAATACATTATCTCATTTAATCTTTGCATTAAACCTGTGAGGTAGGTATTCTTGTCACATTTTATAGAAGAGGAAGTCAAAGTTTGGGGAGATTAACCAATCTAAGATTTTGAGTTTACCAAATTGCTGAAATGGAATTCAGACACCAGAGCTTAGGCTCAAGCAACTACTGGGCTGTCTCTTTTACTTAGTGTGACTTCTTCCTTTTCTTTGCTCTTTTTAATTTCTAAGTTTTTCTGCTTTGTCTTGTTAGTCTGTTGAAGGATCTAGAATGATACATTGGAAGATGTACCTCAGACACTATCTAGGTTAAACTTTCATCTTATAAAAGAGGAAGCATTTTCAGAGAGGGGAAATGTCAAAGTTGCAAGGTCACGTGTAGAGTTTGTGTGAGAGTTGGAGCAAAAATGAAAACTCCATATCATGATTTCTGGTTCAAAATACCATACTACCCAGTGACACTGGCTCCTTAGCAAAGAGGGATAAGGTGGAAAAACAATGTCTCCCATGAATTCTCATTTATAAATTAAAAAGGGGATAAAAAGAACGAAACCCCATTCAGGGAGCACAACCAGCCATTGTTCTTGCTTTCCTGGAGGCTGACAGTGAAGACATTCAACGATAATCCTGTAAAATAAGCAGATAAACAAACGAAGGTAAGTTTAGTAAAGGCATGAACAAAGAAGCTAGTCTTAGACTGGGAGTGGGTAGTTCAATGGGGAAGAGGAGGGAACATTCCAGGATGAGCAAAGGCTGTGGGGATCAAATAAGTAAAAGTAGAGCATTGGAAGCTAGAGTTCAGAGAGGCAGGGCCAGTGGAGTGGCAGGTGAGGATGATGAGGGAGTCAAGTGCTAGACAATGAAGACCCTGTGTAGAGCTCACTTTACCCATTCAACTTTGGGTAAACTTTAGGCAAATGCTCTGGGAACTCAGCAGAGGGATGGCTCTGGCTTGGAGTAGATAGAGAAATTCAAGTTGGCAGAAGCCTGTAGTGGGAAGGGACACCTTCATGTTGAGCCACCAAATCCCTGGTTAGCTGTGATTCCCTCTCTTTGCCTTAGCTTATTTCTGTCCTAATTTATGTGCTTTTTTTTGACTCTAAGTTTCCTTTCTCTCTCCTTTGGGATGGTTGTTCATAGGGCTGTGCCCTCTCATTGCCTTCTCCCTTGGCACACTGTCTTTCACAGATGCACTTAAAAATCAGAGTTCGTCAGAGAGCTTCCATGTGACCACAGTCATGTCTGTGCCTGTCTCTCACTCTTCTTCTTGCTGTCTAATTGTGATTACCTAATCAGAAGTGTATTTTAAAGAAATTCCCTTTTCTTTTGACTCATTTTCTTTATGGAGTCAGAGTTGTTTCTGGTCTGAACTTGTTTCACAATTAAAAAAAAAAACTTGGATTACTTTTCTGGGTTCTAAAGCATGATTATTAAGTATTGCTAGGGAAATATAATAAATATAAAAAGAAAATAAAGCCCACAAACAAATAACTAGAGGTATTCATTATTACTATTTTGGTGTATTTTCTTTCATTCTTTCCTTTTTCAAGGCATATATAGAATTGTTTTTATACAAATGAGATACTCTGGACATTTCACTATTTACTTTCCTGAAATCTGGGGAATGTATTTGTGGTGGACTCTCCTTACCAAATATCCATTTGTGGGATTACTTGATAAACGTCTGTCTTCATTTCCTAGTCTTCCTTGCAGAGTTGGATTAAGGACCCATGGTTTTTTCTGGCTAAAGCATTGTGAACAGGAAATGAGACGTGATTTGTTAGACTTCTAGGCTTATGCAATCAAGGGCCCGTGTGTACTTCCATCATCTTTAATTTCAACTGGTGCAGCAACTTTGGAAGTCATCTTCCAGATGGTGTGGCTGCAAATGGATGAGGTGTGGTTGCAAACGTATGAGACTAGAACAACCTCGTTTGACTTTGCATGAGTGAGAAACAAATCTTTAATTGTGTGAAGTCGCTGAGATTTCAGAGTTTGTTACTCTGATATAACCTAACCTATTCTGACTACTACTATGTATAACTATCTTTTCCTTCTCCATCACAAACTCCAAGGTCACATCACTTTATCTCAAAATTCCTCTTTCACATAATTCCTTCTTGGACAGAATTGTGTCTAGATTAGTATTCCTCTTTCCACATTCTCTACTCTCTGAAAGATGAATTTTCAAGTAACGTGAATCAAGAGCCCAATCAGATGCTTTCATTTTGACCAAATTCGGGGTCCAGACATAAAGATATAACAGCTCTGAAATTAAAAGGGCAATAATAAACTGTTGAGTTAACATCCCAGATAGAAATCATATAATAATTATATTAAACATCTAACATTTATATGGTACTTTATAGTTTTTCAAAACATTTTTTTAAATAAATATCAATAGAAGCATCTGCTCTGATGTGAAGCTGACTTATGCATGAAAGTAATTAATAACAAAGGTCTTATGCCCAGTGCATGGTTCTTTTCTCCCTCCTTTTGGTATAGATTCCTGGCTGCTGGGGAGGATGGACCCCTGATTAGAGCAACTTCTGGCACAGGGCAAGGAATGGCAGGTGTGGCACACAGTGTGGTTGGAAAGGTAAGAGACTTGGATCTGACTTTGACCCTAACCAGTTGTGTGACCTACATTTCTACACATCTCAGAGTTTTCCTTCTTTACAAAGGCAAGAGGTTGGACTGGATGACTACAGGGATTTTTGCAGCCATGGCTGTTCATTCCACACTTTATGACTACCCTGAACATAATCACATTGGCTTCATGGTACCTCTACACTCTTGAAGTGTTGTTTGGTTACTGAAGATTCATCCTGGATTCATTCCTTACTATTCTTTTGTAGAATCTTTTTTTCTGTCACATGTATAGTTGCTTTACAAATAGATACATGCTTTTTCATTACTTCGGTGGCCACTTTGATTTGTCACTCTGGGTATAAATAGAAACAAGTTCCATTTCTAGTATAGAAGTATGTAATAGTTGCTGATAAATTGAAAGGAAATGATAATTTTACTCCACTGATGATGACTCAGGCATGATACAGATGAAGGGTCATCTGGAGCCTTGATCACCCTTAAGAAAAGGGAGTTTAAGTTCCCGAATCAGAAAGTCTAGACAAGTTTTGCAGTATTTTGATTTAAAAAGATGAATATCCAAGGAAGAAATGTGATCTTACTTTCTCTTTTCTGTACTCTGCTGTCCATGGAGTCTTAGTGCAGTTCCTCTTAGGTCATTATATCCCCTTCAAGGTTGCTCAAAGGCACTCTAGCTCCCCTGGGAGAGAAGAGCAGACTGAGAGAGTGTAGACTCAGGAGCAGGACTTGGGGTTAGAGGAGAGCAGGAGTTCCCACAGAGCAGAGTTGCATAAAACCTTCCTGAAGCCAGCTTGGCAGTCTGCTTCATAGTGAGGCGTTGTATCAGAGGCCATGGGGAAAAGAGGTGGCAAAGAATTCCACTTGCCCTTAATAAGATTTTAACTTGTGGGGAAGATCTGCACAGATGACTACAGTGCAAACAGAATAAAAGAAGGCTTTGGTTGCCTCATCTATAAAACTGGGCTAGTGATTCTTACTTCATAGGGTTTTGGAAGGATTAAATGAGATTGTGTTTGTGAGAGTGTTTAGTTCAGTGTTAGTTTCCTTTCCTTTCCCAAATGTCCAATGTTCTCCTGATTCTATACCTTTGCTCAGGCTGTGACCCCTTTGGGATTTATCCTGTACTCCCCCATCCATGGAATTAGAGCTTTCTTTACTCCTCTAGTCCAGGCCCTTCCTTGACACAGAATGGAAAACATAGATTAGTTGCAGGGAATTTCCAATGTGGCTAACCAAAAATCAGGTTATAGTTAAAGGAATTCTAAGTAGAATGCAAGTTGTATCTCTGCTGGTGGAGAGGCACGCATGATCATAGTTGCAATTTTGAAGAAAGTGGTAGTGTGAGATGCTCTGGAGATATATGCAAGGGAAGTGGGAGGGGGGAGGGAGGAAAACCTAATCTAGTCTGAAAGGTCATGGAAAGTCTTTCTGAGAAGGCAGCATCATGGATGGGAAGGGTAAGATTTATCCAGATGAAGGTGTGGGTAGATGTGAGAAAAGAGGTTAGTGTCTCAGGCAATGGGAACAGCAGGTGCATAGGCCTGAAAGCTAGAAGGACTTTGGTGTCCTTCTGAAACTGAAAAGGGCCAGGGTGGCAGAAGCCCAGGGACTGCAGAGCAAAGTGGCAGGAAATATGGCTGAAGATGTGGACATGGCCAGGTCATGGGCAACCCTGCAAACAGGTTAAGGACACTGGATATATCCTGAAGGCAGTTTTGAAGTGTGTTAAGCAAGCGATTGGCAAAATTAGTTTTGTGTTTTTAAAAGATCTGTCTGGATTCTAAAGAGGAGAGACAGTGGGGAGAAGGTTAATGAATTGTCTGGGTGAGAAATGATCATGGCTTTGGACTTGTGTGATGGCTGTGGAGATGGAGAGAAGTGGATGCATTTGAATTATTAGAAGGGTCAAATCATCATGATTTGGTGATTGGTTAGAAGTAGGGCATGAGGAAGATAGACAACTTGACAAAAAGTGCAGTCCCTTAGACAGATGAGATATTTGAGTTGTACATATTCTGGAAGCAGCAGTCAGGAATACCGAAGTACCATATTCTGAGAGAAATGCTGGCAGAATTGGAGAAAGTGGAGTGGACTGTGAGGATCCCATGAAGCAAATCCCATGGGAGTTGCATGCACGGATTTGAAGCTTGGAAGAGTCAACAGGCTAAGGCATGGAGTCTTGGCAGTGGGCACGAGGCCTAGGAGAGGGTGTGGAGGTGAGGCACCCCCACCAGTCAGAGCTGTGCATCCAGGGATGGCAGTCAGGGCAACTGGGAAGCAGAAGCCCTGCTTGTCAGGAGGAAACGTAGAATGTGGTGTCCTGGGAGTGGAGAGCTGACTGCCTCGTCCATCCGCATGGAGATGCAGTTGGTGTGTCACACCCTTTCCAATGCAGCCGCATCATGGTGGGCTCTCATGTGTCATGCCTTGTTGCTCCTTCTAGCTTCTTCTGACCTTGTTTCAGCACTTTCTTTTCAGTCACCAGTGTCCTATTCTGTTCCCAGATCTTTCTTGACTTGGAGGAAAGTGATCTGGTAAATGATTTGATGTAAAATTTCCAGGACCTAATATGGTGCAACTTACAGACATATTTATGTCTTTTATTTTATTTTATTTTTTTAAAATTATTTTATTTATTTGACAGACCGAGATCACAAGTAGGCAGAGAGTCAGGCAGAGAGAGAGAGAGGGAGGAGGAAGCAGGCTCCCTGCTGAGCAGAGAGCAGGATGTGGGGCTCGATCCCAGGACCCTGGGATCATGACCTGAGCTGAAGGCAGAGGCTTAAGCACTGAGCCACCCAGGCACCCCACATATTTATGTCTTTCAAAAGAAGAGCTTGGAAAAAGCAGGGCTTTACTTTGGGCCTGGGCTTCTGATCCATGGAGAAAAGCAAATACATGGGCATTAAGGTGCAATGAAATTTAAAATTTTAAAAATTAAGACTGGGCAGTGTAACACTTTATTCAATACTTGAATAAATATCCTTTAAAAATATATTTTTTTTTATTTTGGAGGAGGCAGGGCAGAGGGAGAGGGAGAAAGAGTCTTAAGCAGACTCTGTGCTGAGTGCAGAGTCTGCCAGGGCTCTTGATCCCATGACCCTGAGATCATGACTTGAGCTGAAACCAAGAGTCGGACGCTTACTTGACTATGCCACCCTGTGCCCCTTGAATAAACACCCTTAAATCCAGTTCAGACTAGAGATAGAAGAGGAAAGAAACATTTGACAGAGTATTTAAGAGACAGAGTGCTGTGTCAGAATATGGAGAAAAGATTGGAGAGGTAGGTAGGGTAGGACCAAATTGTAGTGGGCCTTGCCTAGTGTAATGTCTGGACTTTCATTTATGAGCAATGAGGAACACCTGGAGTGTTTCGAGCAGAGCAATGATGTGATGCAGGAGTCTCACTGTGGTGAGTTTAATGGATTAGGCCAGGAAGTGAGTGAAACCATGAGATTGGTCTGCTCCTCCTGGTGAAAGGCAGGAGAGCCAGGGCTGAGGGAAACAGACATGGGACGCTGCAGTGGAAATGGACCTGAAAGGCCCATGCAGGGAAGGAAGAACTGATGCGATATGTCTGGGTGTGCAGGAGAGTAGAAAGAGGGACCCTAGGATGACATCAAGATGATAAAGAACTCTGGAGGAGGAAATAGTTTGGGGAGGAAAATGATGATTTGGGCTGTAGACAGTTTGAGTCATCATATAGGATAGACTGAACTGAATAGGTAAGCATTTCCTAGATTTCCCCATATTAGTTAGTTCTGCTTTCTCCTCAGGCCCTGGAAATTTTTATAGTGGCCTTGCCGAGTTTGGAAAGAAGAAATTCTTAGAAACAAAGTAAAAAGAGGGAAGTGACGTATTCATCCTCTCATAGATTTGAGGGAGGGAACAGGATTTCCTCAAATGTTGTCTGAGAGATAGCAGATTACATTTTAAAGTCAAACTCCAGTATTTAAAATCAGAAGGGGAAAGTGTGGATTGATTAGTAAGTAGTGTTTGGGAACCAATAAGCCATTTAGAAAAAGAAAAAATTAAAAAGTTACGTTCTCTACTTCATACAAAATTAAATTCCAAATAAATAAAAGGCTTAAACATAAAGAAAAGTGACATCATAAAATGAACAAAAAAAAAACTAGAGGCAAATTTATCTAATCCTGGAGAGAAATTTCCTTAGGATGAATTTCTAAAAGTGGAATTCAGGGTCCAATGGTTTATGGCACTCTATTGCCAAATTGCCCTCTAGGAAGGCTGTGTCCTTTTATGCTCCTACCAGCCTCGTATGAAAGTGCCTACTTTCCCACACTTTGACCAGTGCTGGCTATTTTCGCTTTAAAAACATTTCATTAATTTCCTGCTAATGACTTTTACCTTTTTTATTGAAGGAGTTCAGCTTTTATTGTTAGCTTTTAAGAGCTCTTCATAGGGGCTGCCTGGGTGGCTCAGTGGGTTAAGCCTCTGCCTTCAGCTCAGGTCATGATCTCAGAGTCCTGGGATCGAGTCCCACATCAGTCTCTCTGCTAGGCAGGGAGCCTGCTTCCTCCTCTCTCTCTCTCTCTCTACTTGTGATCTCTCTCTGTCAAATAAATAAAATCTTTAAAAAAAAAAGAGCTCTTCATAAAATAATAATGTAAACTGATAGACACAAATGAAGTAAATATGTATTTTTCCATTTTGGTCTGCATTTCGGTTACTGAGGAGTATCTGTATTATGATTCCATTTTATAAAAACAAAAAAGACTGACTCTATATCTACCAGTATGTCAATGATAGAAATATTTTGGTAGTGGGGTCATAGATGTTTTTAATTTTATTTTTAATTTTATTTTAAAAAATTTCTACAACAAACACATACTACTTTTGTCATTCTCCATTAAAGTCTAATTTAGCATTTTCTGCCCTCACTCTTCAGTTTCATTAAATGAAGTCTTTAGAAAACTCCTAGTATGTGTCTGACCATAGACTATTTAGAATTTGGGTGCTGTTTTCGTAGTTCCACCTCTTCCTCAGTTGCGACATTTAAAACATGTTGCAAAACATTAAAAAACATTTAAAACATTAAAAAATGTCTTTCCCAATTTTCTATGAAAATTTTATAAAGAGGGACGCCTGGGTGGCTCCATCAGTTAAGTGTCTGCCTTCGCCTCAAGTCATGATCCCAGGATCCTGGGATCGAGTCCAGCATTGGGTTCCCTGCTCATTCCCCACTCAGTCTGCTTTTCCCTCTGCCTGCTGCTCCTCCTGCTTGTCCTCTCTTTCTCTCTCTGACAAATAAATAAAATCTTTAAAAAAAAAAAGGAAATTTTATAAAATGATCTTCCTTTGGCCTTCAGTTCTTAGGAATTGACTTCTGACTTCTTCTGGACTTCTGAAGTTGGCAGATTGGGAGGTGAGCTTCTCTTTATATTGGATAACTTGGTGGCTTTTTGGGTAGTAGACCCTTATATAAAGTTCTTCCAAAGTTTATCTCTCCCCAGCTGAACTGGCCTCATCAAAATGTTACTTAATATTCTGGGAAATCTTCCAACCCAACTCTCACCACTCTAATTGAGCCAGACTCTGGGACTCATTACTTTATCACCATCCACTGGGATTGCTTCAGTGCATTCTCTCTTATGTCTAATTTAGCATTTTCTGTCCTCACTCATTCATTTTTCATCAATTGAAGACTTTAGAAAACTCCTAATATGTGCCTGACCTTGTACCTTTTAGAATTTGGGTGCTGTTTTCCTATTCCTTTCTCTTCCTCAGGGTAGGAGTAACTTCTGTTGTGTTCCTGCAAAGATGAGGGTGATTTGAGAAATGAGACACTTGTATCTTTGTGAAGTAGCCCACTCTACAGCTGGAAATCTCTGTCATTAGAATGTTCTTCCTCTGGTGGACCAAAAGCTATGAGCTACACTGGGTCCCTTCTGTTTATCCAAAATATGCTCTCAAAGATGCATAGATGTTCTGATACTGCAGGAGAGCATCTCAGGAATGTGATGACATCTTTTATATGCTCCCCTAAGCCTTCTCTAACTGCTCCTCACATTGCTTGCTTCTTAGACCCCTCATTGAGCTAGTTACTCTGAGCAGTGCAGGGTCTGTGTATCCAGGGCCCTCCTGAAATATGGTAGACTTTCAAATACTTTGGTGTAAAGGCAGTGTGGTTTGGCCTTTCTACTTCTCATGGATTGGGTCTTAGTTGATCTCCAGTGGAGCAGTGGTGAACCAGATTTTTCTTTTTTTTAAATCCTCAGCAACTTTGTCACAACCTTGTCTCCAGAGGCAAGACCAGACCAAGCCAGCTTGTAACTAATTCTATTTACTGTAAAAAGACTCATCAATCAAGCAACAAATATTTTCTCTATGACCGGCATTGTTCTGGGTGCTGAAGAAGATACCAATGTAACCCTAGACTCTCTGGGCCTTATTATCACCTATAAGAATGTCTAAAAAGAAAAAGACTGACCCTACCAAGTGTTGATGGTGATGGAGGAGAAATAGGACTTTTATACACTGCTGATGGGAATGCAAAATAGTACAAACACTTTGGGGAACAATTTGACAGGTTCATACAAAGTCAAACATGTAACTACCATATGATCTAGCCCTTCTACTGCCAGGTTTTTATTTACCCGCATGGAATAAAAGCGTGGGTTTCTTCCAGTATTCCTACAGGAATATTCATAGCAACATTATTTGTCATTACTAAAAATGGAAACAACACAATGTCATCAACAAGTGAATGAATAAACAAAGTATGATACATTCATACAATGGAATATTATTCAGCAATGAAAAGGAATGGACTAATGATACATACAACAATATGGATGAATCTCAAAATAATTATGCTGAAAGAAGCCAGGCATGAAAGACTACATTCTATATGATTTCATAAAGTTCTAGAAAATGCAAACTCATTTGTGGGACAGAAAGCTTCAGGAGTTGTCTTGTGTTGGGGTGCAGGGAGGAGGAGGGAAAGTTATACAGGGGTATGAAGAAACTTTTTCTTGAGGAAACTTTTGGGGGTAATGTGTACGTTCATTATCATGAGTGTGATGATAGTTTCACTGGTGTATACCTATGTCACAATGATCAAATTGTATACCTTCAATTTGTGCAGTTTTTTTTTTTTTTGTTAAGAGACTATTCGTAGAAAAACAAAACAAAGACTCTCTAGGCCTCACAACTATCTGCGTATAAAGGAATTGTAGTAATAGTTCATTCAAGCTTCCTTAGCTCCTGTTCCCTTCTGACCAGGAACTTGGAGGCTCACCCTGCAAATCTTACCTTGCTTATCTTAGAGTCCTTTGATGCTATCTCACATATAAATCAGTCTGGCAGCTCCAGTTCCCACATGGTACCACCCCTGCTGTTGGTGAGAGCAGCCTGTGATGCTGAGAGAGCACAGCACTAGCTTGGTGCTGGGACCAACAGAGAAGGCTGGTGTCCACATCAGAGGCCTGTCTCTCCCAGAGGGGCTGTGTATGTATACAAGTATTGAAGATATCTGCATTGTGCTAAAGAGTAAAGAACACATTCACTGCTTCCCTCTGTGTCCTGGGTGCTTTTACATCCGTAGCTCACAGAATCTGGTGAAATAACTCCTACAAGCCCCTTTCTCCATGATTTCCTCTGCCTGAGCAAAAGCATCTACTGAAGAAGGATGCCATGCTGTTTTCTCAGGGCTGATTCCTCTGCAGGTTCTCCCACCCCTGCATACAGATCAGTTCATGTCAGTGAATGGCTTCCTGATGCTCGCCCCACCCTCTCATGGGACCTGCTTGGACAAGTTGTATGCAAGCACCAGTACCACCTAGGGTACTCCCACTCTATGGGGAGGTTTGGTTTCTCTGGCAAACACCAGGGATGGAAGACTTTCCCCCGTTCCCACTGCCTCTTCCTAGGTTCCAAGTCAGGGGAGAAAGGGCAGACAATGGAGGGAAAGGAGGAAAGAGTGAAGAAATAGTTATTTTTCCCTTCCCAGAGCTGTAGATTAGGCTGAACAGGGGAAGGCAAGAAACTTTGAATTAGGTGTGAAATTGTGTTTTTCTCCCTTCTGTCCCCACCTCATCCATTCTCCTCATGAAAATTTTAAACATACAGATAAATCTAAAGAATGACACAATGAACATCTGCATAGCCATCTTCCTAAACCAAGAGTCCTCAGTGTTTTGTCATATTTGCTTCATATGTGTGTGCATGGGCACATATGTGTGCATACACACCCACACAGAGACAGGCTAATGTTTGGTTGGATAATAATTCTAGGCTGAAATTAGTTTTCCTTTAGGATTTTGAAGGCATTGCTCCATTTTCTTCTAGTCTCTAATATTGCTTCTGAGAAGTCTTATGCCATTCAAATGCTCAATTATTTCCATGTGACTGTTGCTTTCTATCTGGAATATTGTAGGATTATCTCTTTATCTCCAGTGTTCTGAAATCTCATAGGGTGGGTGTTTTTTCATTCATTATGCTAGATACTCAATGGGAACATTACCATCTGGAAACAATTGTTTTTCAAGTTCTGAAAATTTTATGAATTATTTGATCAAGTGCCTTTTCTCTCAGTTTTTTCTATCTTTCCTTTTCTCTGGAATCTCTTGTTTTTGACTTCAGAGTTTCCTGGACCTGTCCTCTAATATTCTTATTGATTCTATTCTGTCTTTATCCTTTTGCATTACTTTCTGAGAGATTTGCTTAACTTTTTAAAAAAATTATTTTTATTAATATATAATGTATTATTTGCCCCAGGGAGTGCAGGTCTGTGAATTGCCAGGCTTACACACTTCACAGCACTCTCCATATCACATACCCTCCCCAGTGTCTATAACCCAGTCACCCTCCCCATACCCCACTCCTCTCAGCAACCCTCAGTTTGTTTTGTGAGATTAAGAGTCTCTTATGGTTTGTCTCCCTCCCGATCCCATCTTGTTTCATTTTTTTCCTTCCCTACCCCCCAAACCTACCCCCTAAGGCCCCCATTCTGCCTCTCAAATTCCTCATATCAGGGAGATCATATGATAATTGCCTTTCTCTGATTGACTTATTTTGCTCGGCATAATACCCTCTAGTTTTATCCACATCATTGCAAATGGTAAGATTTCGTTTCTTTTGATGGCTGCATAGTATTCCACTGTATATATATACCACAACTTCTTTATCCATTCATCTGTTGCTGGACATCTAGGCTCTTTCTGTAGTTTGGCTATTGTGGACATTGCTGTTATAAACATTCGGGTGCACGTGCCCCTTCAGATTACTACATTTGTATCTTTAGGGTAAATACCCAGTAGTGTGATTGCTGGGTCATAGGGTAGCTCTATTTTCAACTTTTTGAGGAACCTCTATGCTGTTTTCCAGAGTGGTTGTACCAGCTTGCTTTAGGTAGCATAGACATTTTCACAATATTTGTTCTTCCAATCCATGAGCATGGAACGTTTTTCCATTTCTTTGTGTCTTCCTCAATTTCTTTCATGAATACTTTATAGTTTTCTAAGTACAGATTCTTTGCCTCTTTGGTTAGGTTTATTCCTGGGTATCTTATGGTTTTGAGTGCAATTGTAAATGGGATCAACTCCTTAATTTCTCTTTCTTCTGTCTTGTTGTTGGTGTATAGAAATGCAACTGATTTCTGTGCATTGATTTTATATCCTGACACTTCACTGAATTCCTGTACGAGTTCTAGCAGTTTTGGAGTGGAGTCTTTTGGGTTTTCCACATAAAGTATCATATCATCTGCAAAGAGTGAGAGTTTGACTTCTTTGCTGATTCAGATCCCTTTAATTTATTTTTGCTATCTGATTGCTGAGGCTAGGACTTCTAGTACTATGTTGAATAGCAGTGGTGATAATGGACAGCCCTGCCATGTTCCTGACCTTAGTGGAAAAGCTCTCAGTTTTTCCCCATTGAGAATGATATTTGCTGTGGGTTTTTCATAGATGGCTTTGATGATATTGAGGTATGTGCCCTCTATACCTACACTTTGAAGAGTTTTTATCAAGAAAGGATGCTGTACTTTGTCAAATGCTTTTTTTGGCATCTATTGAGAGTATCATGGTTCTTGTTCTTTCTTTTATTAATGTGTTGAATCATATTGATTGATTTGTGGATGTTGAACCAGCCTTGCAGCCCAGGAATAAATCCCACTTGGTCATGGTGAACAATCCTTTTAATGTACTGTTGGGTCCTATTGGCTAATATTTTGGTGAGAATTTTCGCATCTATGTTCATCAAGGATATTGGTCTGTAATTCTCTTTTTTGATGGGTCTTTGATGGTTTTGGGATCAAGGTAATGCTGGCCTCATAAAATGAGTTTGGAAATTTTCCTTTCATTTCTATTTTTTTGAAACAGTTTCAGGAGAATAGGTATTAATTCTTCTT
This sequence comes from Lontra canadensis, assembly GCF_010015895.1. Lineage (NCBI taxonomy): Eukaryota > Metazoa > Chordata > Mammalia > Carnivora > Mustelidae > Lontra > Lontra canadensis. Next base: position 2,722,524 of record NW_022631138.1, read on the forward strand.
TAATGTTTGGTAGAATTCCCCTGGGAAGCCATCTGGCCCTGGGCTCTTTTTTGTTGGGAGATTTTTGATGACTGCTTCGATCTCCTTACAGGTTATGGGTCTGTTCAGGTTTTCTAGTTCTTCCTGGTTCAGTTTTGGTAGTTTACATGTCTCTAGGAATGCATCCTTTTTTTTCCAGGTAGTCAAATTTGCTGGCATATAGTTGCTCATATGTTCTTAAAATTTTTTGTATTTCTTTGGTGTTGGTTGTGATCTCTCCTCTTTCATCCATGATTTTATTTATTTGGGTCCTTTCTCTTTTCTTTTTGATAAGTCTGGCCAGGGGTTTATCAATCTTATTAATTCTTAAAAAGAACAAGCTCTTAGTTTCTTGATTTGTTCTACTGTTCTCTTTTGGTTTCTGTTTCATTGATTTCTGCTCTGATATTTGTTTTTTCTCCTCTCCTTCTGGGTTTAGGCTTTCTTTGCTGTTCTTTCTCCAGCTCCTTTAGGTGTAGGGTTAAGTTGCATAATTGAGAACTTTCTTGTTTCTTGAGAAAGGCTCGTATGGCTATATACTTTCCTCTCAGGACCACCTTTGCTGTGTCCCACATATTTTGAGCAGTTGTGTTTTCATTATCATTTGTTTCCATGAATTTTTCAATTCTTCTTTAATTTCCTGGCTGACCTATTCATTCTTTAGTAGGATACTCTTTAGCCTCCATGTATTTGAGTTCTTTCCGACTTTCCTCTTGTGATTGAGTTCTAGCTTCAGAGCATTGTGGTCTGAAAATATGCAGGGAATGATCCCAATCTTTTGGTACTGGTTGAGAGCTGATTTGTGACCCAGGATGTGATCTATTCTGGAGAATGTTCAATGTGCGCTAGAGAAGAATGTGCATTCTGTTGCTTTGGGATGGAATGTTCTGAAGATACCTGTGATGTCCATCTGGTCCAGTGTGTCATTTAAGGCCTTTATTTCCTTGTTGATCTTTTGCTTGGTTGATCTGTCCATTTCAGTGAGGGAGGTATAAAAGTTTCCTATTATTATTGTATTATTGTCAATGTGTTTCTTTGATTTTGTTTTTAATTGGTTTATGTAATTGGCTGCTCCCATGTTAGGGGCATAGATATTTAAAAATTGTTAGATCATCTTGTTGGACAGACCCTTTGAGTATGATATAATGCCCTTCCTCATCTCTTATTATAGTCTTTGGCTTAAAATCTAATTTATCTGATATAAGGATTGCCACCCCAGGTTTCTTTTGATGTCCATTAGCATGGTAAATTGTTTTCCATGTTTCCACACCGTCACTTTAAATCTGGAGGTGTCTTTGGGTCTAAAATGAGTTTCTTGTAGACAGCATATTGATGGGTTTTGTTTTTTTATCCATTCTGATACCCTGTGTCTTTTGATTGGGGCATTTAGCCCATTTACATTCAGGGTAACTATTGAGAGATATGAATTTAGTGCCATTGTATTGCTTATAAGGTTAATGTTACTGTATATTGTCTCTGTTCCTTTCTGGTCTACTACTTTTAGGCTCTCTCTTTGCTTAGAGGACCCCTTTAAATATTTCTTGTAGGGCTGGTTTGGTGTTTGCAAATTATTTAGTTTTTGTTTGTCCTGGAAGCTTTTTATCTCTCCTTCTATTTTCAGTGATAGCCTAGCTGGAGATAGTATTCTTGGCTGTATATTTTTCTCATTTAGTGCTCTGAATGTATCATGCCAGTTCTTTCTGGCCTGCTAGGTCTCTGTAGATAAGTCTGCTGCCAATCTAATATTTTTACCATTGTATGTTACAGACTTCTTGTCCCGAGCTGCTTTCAGGATTTTCTCTTTGTCAATAAGACTTGTAAGTTTTACTATTAGATGATGGGGTGTGGACCTATTTTTATTGATTTTGAGGGGAGTTCTCTGTGGCTCCTGGACTTTGATGCTTGTTCTCATTGCCATATTAGGGAAATTCTCTACTATAATTCGCTCCAGTATACCTTTTGCCTTCTCTCTCTTTCTTCTTGGGATCTCAATTTTTCTAATATTGTTTTGTCTTATGGTATTGCTTATCTCTTGAATTCTCCCCTTGTGGTCCAGTAGTTGTCTCTCTTTTGCTCAGCTTCTTTTTTCTCCATCATTTGTTCTTCTATATCACTAATTCTCTCTTCTGCCTCATTTATCCTAGCAGTAAGAGCCTCCATTTTTTATTGCACCTCATTAATAGCTTTTTTGATTTCAGCTTGGTTAGATTTTAGTTTTTTTATTTCTCCAGAAAGGGCTTTTATTTCTCTAGGCAAGGTTTCTCTAATATCTTCCATGTCTTTTATGAGCTCAGCTAGCAGCTTGAGAATCATCATTCTGAACTCTAGATCTGACATATTACCAACCTCTGTACTGATTATGTCCCTAGTCTTTGGTACTGCCTCTTTTTCTTTTTCTTTTCTTATTTTTTGTGGTGAGTTTTTCTGCCTTGTCATTTTATCCAGATAAGAATATATGAACAAGAGAATAAAATACTAAAAGGGTGGCAAAGACCCCAGAAAAATTTACACTAACCAAGTCAGAAGAGATCCCAAATCAGGGGGAGAAAAAGGGGGGCAAAAAGAAAGGAAACAAAAATTTTTTATAAATATATATATAAATAATTTTATATATATATATGTGTGTGTGTGTGTGTGTGTGTGTGTGTGTATATTTATTGGACTGGTAAATAAAACAGAGCTACCCACTTGATTTTGGGTATATTTTGGTCTTTTAGAAGAAACTGCCTCCCAAAATTAAAAAAAAAGAAAAACTTATATATATACAAAAATAAGGGTAAACAAGATGGCGGGATGGAATATGACCGTAAAGATGAAAATTTAAAAAAAAATTCTAAAAAAGGAATTGATAAGGTAAGTTGTTTGGGAAAAGAAAGAAAAAAAAAGTGGAGAGACTATGCTCAGGCTGGAGACTAGAACAAAGCCCTGTGCTAGATTTAGGGTATATTTTGATCTATTAGAAGAAATTGTATCCCAAAATTTTTTAGAAAAAAAACCCCTATACAAAAAATAAGGTTAAATAATATGAAGGATAAAATGACTATAATAATGAAGGTTTAAGAAGATTTTTTAAGAAAGATATTGTTTAGATAAACTAGTTAAAAAATGTTAAAAGAGGAAAAAGGAAAAGTTAAAAAATTAGAATAAGAAAAAAATAAAATTAAAAAATTTTAATTTAACTTTGCAAGATTGAAGAATCATGGGGAGAAAGCCATGAATTCCATGCATTGCTTTCCCCTAGCTCTAGAGTTCTGCTGTTCTCCTTGATCGGTGAGCTTGGTCTTGGCTGGATGTTCTTGCTGATCTTCTGGGGGGGAGGCTGTTGTAATGATTCTCAAGTGTCTTTGCCCGAGGCAGAATTGCGGTGCCCTTGCCAGGGGCCGGGCTAAGTAATCTGCTTGGCTTCGTTCTTTGGAGCTTTTGTTCCCTGAAAGCTTCCCGTATAGCTCTGGAGGATGGGAATGAAAATGGCGGACTCCAATCTCCGGCAGGAGGAGCTGAGAGCTCGGGGCCCCACTCCTTGGTGCACCCTCAGAGAAAAGCGGTTAATCACTCCCATCTGCCTGGTCTCTTACCACGCTCTGAGCTCACCCGGCCTGTGACTGAGTGTTTCTCTCTCTGGCGCATGGTCCCATTTGGAGTCTCCAAGCCCGGCAGATTCCTGCCATGCTGCTCCGGAGGAGGAGGAAGGTGAGTCTCCCTGGATCTGCCACTTTTGGTGTCCCTACTCAAAGAGCAGTGACCCAACTGTGTCATGGATCATGGTTTAAGGTAACCCCAATCGGAGAGCTCACTCCTCGGCTCTGTCTCTGTAGTCAGCTTCCCCACTCCAATACCTGGGAGCTCTGCCACACTCAGATACCCCCAATCTTTTTGTGACCCCACAGGACCTGAGACCACACTGTCCCTGCGAGGGCTCCACCCCTGCTTAGCCTCTGGAGTGATGTCCCTCAGTGGAGCAGACTTCTGAATGTTCTGATTTTGTGCTCCACTGCTCTGTGGCTTTCCAGGAGCCACCCCCCCAACTCTGCCCCACCCCACAGTTTATCTTCTTGTCACTTTGGATTTACTCTCTGTGTCCTACCTTTCAGATGTGGTCGATTTTCTGTTCCTAGAATTGCTGCTCTTCTATCTCCTGTTGAGTTTGTAGATGTTTGGAATGGTTTGGTAACTAGCTGAACTGCGATCTGATGTCATCTCAGTCTGCTACTCTTCTGCCATCTTACCTCTCCATCAAGATTTGCTTAACATTATCTCCAATTTTTTTTTATTAAGTTTTCATATTTTCTTGTTCTTTGAATATTTTTCTCTCCCCTCTCCCTGGTAGTATTTTGTTCTTGTTTCTTCATTCTATTATCTTATTACTTTGAGGATATTCATAATAGTTATTTCAGGTTTCTTCCCTGCTTTAAAAAAAAATCTGGTGTAATTAACATGCCAAGTGTCTTTGCCCGAGGCGGAATTGTGGTGAAACTAATTATATTAGTTTCAGGTGTACAATACTGTGATTCAACAATTCTATATACTTTTCAGTGCTCATCACAATAAGTGTACTCTTAATCCCCTTCATCCATTTCACCCATCCCTTCACCAACCTCCCTCTGGTAACACTTCTTTGTTCTCTATAGTGAAGAGTCTGGTTTTTGGTTTATCTCTCTCTTTTTTTCCCCTTTATTCAGTTGTTTTGTTTCTTAAATTCTTCATATGAGTGAAATCATAAGGTATTTGTTTTTCTCTGGCATATTTCATTTAGCATTATCAATGCTAAGATCCATCAATATTGTTGCAAATGGCAAGATCTCATCTTTTTAAATGGCTGAATAATATTCTAGTGTGTGTGTGTGTGTGTGTGTATGTTGTGTTTGTGTATCTGACATCCTCTTTGTCCATTCATATTGATAGACATTTAGGTTGCTTCCATAATTGGGTTATTGTAAATATTGCTGTAATTAAACATAGGGTGCATATATCTTTTCAACTTAGTGTTTTTATATTCTTTGAGTAAATACCCAATAGTGGAATTACTGGATCATATGGTAATTCTATTTTTAATTTTTGAGGAAACTCCGTGCTGTTTTCCACACCAGCTGCACCAGTTTGCTTTCTCACTAACCGTAAGAGAGCATTACTCTTTCTCTTTATCCTTGCCAACACTTGTTCTTTTTTGTGTTTTTGATTTTAGCCGTTTTGACAAGTATGATTTTTTTTGATTTGCATTTCCCTGGTGATGAGTGATATCTGTTGAACATCTGTATGTTTTCTTTGGAGAAGTGTCTGTTCATGTCTTTTGCCCAATTTTTAATTGGATTATTTGGTTTTTGGTGTTGAGTTGTGTAAGTTATTTATATATTTTAGATACTAACCCTTTATCAGATATGTCATTTGCAAATATCTTCTCCCATTTGGTAGGTTGTCATTTAGTTTTGTTGATTGTTTCCTTTGTTGTGCAGAAGTTTTTTATTTTAGTATAATCCCAATAGTTTATTTGCTTTTATTTTTCTTGCCTCAGAAGACATGTCTAGAGAAATGTTGCTATGGACAATGTCAGAAATTACTGCATGTGTTCTTTTCTATGATTTTTATGGTTTCATGTCTTACCTTTGCGTCTTTAACCCATTTTGAGCTTATTTTTACGTATGGTGTAAGGAAGTGATCTGGTTTCTTTCTTTTGTGTGTAGCTGTCCGGTGTTCCCAACACCATTTGTTGAAGGGACTGTCTTCCTTCCATTGTATAGTCTTGCCTCTTTTTTCAAAGATTAATTGACCATATAATCTGGGTTTATTTCTGAGTTATTCATTCTGTTCTATTGATCTATGTGTCTATTTTTTGTGCCAGGGCCATACTGTTTTTGATTACTATAACTTTGTAGTATATCTTGAAGTCTGGGATTGTGATACCTCCAGTTTTTTTCTTTTTCAAGATTTCTTTGGCTATTTAGGGTCTTTTGTGGTCCCATACAAATTTTAGGATTGTTTGTTCTAGCTCTGTGAAATATGCTGTTGGTATTTTGATAGGGTTCATTAAATTTGTAGATTGTTTCAGGTGGTAATTGATAATTTAGCAATATTTGTTCTCCCAGTCCATAAGCATGGATTATCTTTCCACTTGTGTCATCTTTAATTTCTTTTAGCAGTGTTTTTTAGTTTTCAGAGTTTGATTGGTTTGTTTTGATATCCATCTTACAAAAACTTTCTGCAGAAGTTTAGTAGCTTTTCTGCTTATATTCAAGAGTACGTAATTTTTTAAAAAAGATTTTATTTATTTGACAGTGATCACAAGTAGGCAGAGAGGCAGGCAGAGAAAGAGGAAGGGAAGCAGGCTCCCTGCTGAGCAGAGAGCCCGATTCGGGGATCCATCCCAGGACCCTTGGATCATGACCTGAGCCGAAGGAAGAGGCTTTAACCCACTGAGCCACCCAGGCGCCCCAAGAGTACATAATTTGAAAGCAGACTGGAAGCACTGAGTATCTGTGAGGTCTGTTGGCTGTAAGTGCTGTTATTTGATAACCTGGCAGGGCCATTGCTTTGGAGAAACCTTAATATTAGTATTGACTTTCTTGCCCAGGGAATTTTCTTTTAGTTTCTTGCCTAAAGGGTAAATGCCTGGCAACCATCCTTGTGGGAAGAAGGCCTGGGATTCTCAAGATCATGCTTCATGCTTTCATTAATCAGGCTGTTTTCAGTATTTTTCTCCCACCTTCAAATGTGCCTGGTGTCCCCACACCCCCTTTATCTTACATTTTCTACAGAATAAACTTGTTGTCTTCTACTAATATGGGAAAGGTAATCTGTGGATATAACTATTAGTAAAATTATTATCATGCTGTTCTTCAAAAGACTGAACCAGTCAGCAACAAATGAGAATTTCCTCACAACTCTGCCAGCACTTTTTAAAGACAGTGTTATTGATGTAAAACTGACATCTAATAAACTGCACATATTTAAACTGTGCAGCTTCTGTTTTGACACATCCCCTTTGAAACCATCACTGCTGTCAAGATAGGGAACATATTCATTACCTGTTTCATCAGGCCTCTTTGCAATTCCTTCTTCATTCCCAAGCAAACACTGACCTATTTTCTGTCACTGTAGTTGACATTTTCTAGACTTCTATGTAAGTAGAATCATACAATATGTACTTACAAATGTACTTTTTCTTTGATTTGTAACCACCGTTTAAACTAGCTTCCAGTCTTCCTTATTTTACCCTCTGCTCCAATCTCAGAGGTCCTAGATGTTGGCTGGTTCCAGTTCTTCCACCGCTCACTCAGGATCAGCTTCCACTTGTCCAACTGCTTTCCAGCTTTCAATTTTTTTCCCTAAAAAACTCCTGCGTGAGACTGGGAGCTCTTCAATTTTTGTTGTGAATGTAAACTCGGTGAAGTGCATGCCTAAGAAATGGCCAGGCTGATCACAACGATGCATTTCCGCACCATTGTTGGTGTGTCATTTTCTCCGTGCTTGTGGGTTTGTACCTTTAAAAACCACTTTAATGTTATTTTAATGGGGTTTGGGGAAAGAAACAGAATTAGGTGGAAAGAGTCCATATCGCCATCTTTACTTGGAGGCTGAGACTGTTCATATATGAAGGTTGGTTTACTAGAAAGTTCTTCTCTGCCTAGAGATGTCAGAGCGTGTGTGAAGCAGTTGCTGGAAGAAAATAAGGTCTTTTCTTGTTTGTAATTCACTGCATTCAAACTGGCCAATATATTGGTTACATTTGATAGTCAGTAAAAAGTAGTTTTTCCTCCTTCCGTCCTGATGTCCTTCTCTCCTTTCCTCCCTCCTCTCCCTTCTTCTCTCTTTTCCTCCTACTTTAGCAGCTGCTTTGGGGAAACTTCCCAGGAAGTTTCTCTTCTCAGGTGGAGAATGGGCCAGCAGTAAGGGAAATATCTTGCAAGGATAAAAGAGAGGCTGAAGCTCAATTTAGGATAGTGTGAAGGTCACTGAAGATATCTCAGGAGTCAGCTAGTTAGGGAATGGATTTCTGCCAGGGAAGGGAGGGAGGATGGGAAGAGAGTTAGGAGGAGCCTCTGAGAATTGGGATTTCAGGGTCTGCAGTCAGGAATAAGGAGGCCTGAGCCTGTAGGGCCTCAGCTGATAAACAGCCTGAAGTCCAAAGGAGGACTTTTTTCTGTGACCAGGTAGAAAGTTCTTCCTCACACGAGGAGGCCACATGGCAGATGAGTGACGGGGGCGCATGGAGGGACATCCCTGGGAGAGGTTTGGAAAATAGGTTCAGATAGGGACTGCAAAGTTATTATTGATGAGTCATTTTCATGCTTAATCTTAGGGAATAGAATCCAAGGTCACCTGAGAGTGGAGGAGGATGGTAGGAAGAAGGATAACTGGGGCTTAAGTGGGGGAGAGCTGTGGAGTCACTCCTTAGCTGTCTCTCAGAGACTCTGCTGAGGTCACTATGAAGACAAAAGAGTCTCAGCCTTGGTGTGTGGTATTAACTGAGGGAACCTTATTATTAGCATTCACTTCCTTCTCTTTGATGAAGTTTAAAGGTCACCATTTCCTCTTGCAAAGTAAGTTCCACAAATATTCCATTTCCAGTGTTAGAAATAGCAATACATCAAGATGATTGCATACTCCCTGTTCTGGGGGAATTCCCAAGGAGGGGGAGGCAGAGCTCTGAGACAGTGAATTCAGAGTGATTACTCAGTGGTAGCACCAGTAGCAGCAGGGACCAGAATTTCCCCCACGTGTCTCAGGCTCTCATTTGCCTACTCAATCTCTAAGTATTTCTACTGACAGAAAAGAAAAATATCAGTGGATGAAAGAATTCATTTTTCAGACAGGCCTCCACTCAATGTTTGCTTCGAGGCCTGTCTTACTTTTCTCTTAGGTGGGAGATGCAAAGGTCCCTGATGTTGGGAGAGGGAAATGTGTGGGTATGTACACTTGAGTTCCATCCGCTTGCAACAGGAGACAGAGATGAATGTCAAGTGTGTTGACATTCTGCAGACTGTACTCAATCTCATCCTGCCACTTCCGATGAGTTGGCAAGCAATGTAAATTGTTTTGGGCTGTCCTTCCCCTCTTTGGGGCAGATGATCCAAAGCTCACTTTCTATGGATGGAGGGTCAGTGGTCAAATGTGGGTGATGCAGCCATGCTGAAAACTCCAGAGAGTTACATGCCAGGAACTCATATGTCATTTATCTTTTTTTGTTCATGGGAACTGTGGTATCAGGTCTGAGGTTAAGGGCTTCCTACCATCTCTGGGGGAACAAAATTCCCATACCAATCTGAGATGCTTCCTTAGAGAGAGACTTTTCTTTTCTTTCTTTCTTTTTTTTTTTTTTTTTTTTTTTTGGATTGTTGTGTTAGTCTCAGATACTTTGCTGTTTTTTTTTTTTAAGATTTTATTTATTTATTTGACAGACGGAGATCACAAGTAGGCAGAGAAGCAGGCAGAGAAAGGAGGAAGCAGGCTCCCTGCTGAGCAGAGATTCCCGATTCTGGGCTTGATCCCAGGACCCTGGGATCATGACCTGAGCCGAAGGCAGAAGCTTTAACCCACTGTGTCACCCAGGTGCCCCAGTTGTTGTTGTTCTTGTTTTTTAAATTCTCATTATAACTGGCCTATTTCACCTGTTTTTTCATTGCCTCCAGGCCATTCCAGGACGCCATTTGAACACTCATCATCTCAATAACTAAGGAGATAAAGCGCTTAAGAGAGGAATAAAGATTAGTACTGGTTTCTTCTAGGAAAAGGGCCTGGAGGAAGCAGAAATAAGAAGGGAATGGGCAAAGATGAATTTGCTTTTTATAAAATAGCAAAGTTAGATAAAAAAATAGGGCATTAGTGCCATTTGTTTTTATTTTATTTTGTTTATTATTATTATTATTATTATTCTATTTGACAGAGAGAGAGAGAGAGAGAGAGAGAGCGAGCGCACAAGTAGGCAGAGCGGCAGGCAGAGGGAGAGGGAGAGGCAGGCTCTCCACTGAGCAGGGAGCCCCACGTGGGGCTCAATCCCAGGGATCATGACCTGAGCCAAAGGCAGCCACTTAATCGACTGAACCCCCAGGTGCCTCTATTTTATTTTATTTTTTAAAAGATTTTATTTATTTATTTATCACACACAGAGAGGTAGAGGAATCACAAGCAGGGGAGGCAGCAGGCAGAGGGAGAAGCTGGTTCCCCACTGAGCAGGGAGCCAGATGTGGGAGCCATGGCTAGTGAGGGAGGTGGGACTGGTGTTTGGAAGAAACAGAATGCCACAGTACAGTTTGGATTTAAATCTGGGGGCAGGAAGGCCCTGGTCATCCCCCATCCCTCTGACCTGGCTGGAAGATAACGGGTTTGTGGAATGTCTGCCACCATTCCTTCCCTCTTAAGAAGAAAAAGAAGACTGAGGCACAGAGAAGGGCAGTGACTTGTTCCAATAGCACCATGATTTGGCACAAAACAAGGACCAAACCTCATACCCAAGCATGCTGACTTACACCCTTCATTGCGAACACATCTACTTTAGCCACTGCGGACTGTCTTGAGGATGATTTTATTCACCATTATCAGGGCTTCAGCTGCCTTCATGTGAAAAAAAAAAAAAAAAAAAAAAAAAAAAGAGTTTCAGTTCCCCCCCACCCCCAATGGCCGGTGTTAACCATCAGGCACAGAGGTAAGAGCCCTAGGCTGGGATTCTTGGGGTTTAGTCATACTTGTAATCAACTACTTAAACTTCTCCACTCTCTCTTCCCACTTGTAAAAATGAACTTCTTTGAACCAGATGGTATCTAAGGTCCTTGCTAGTTATGAAAACAAATGGTATTGGGATGACTGGGTGGCTCAGTCAGTTAAGTGTATACCTTTGGCTTGGGTCATGATCCCAGGATTCTGGGATCATGTCCCGCATCTGGTTCTCTGTTTTCTCTCCTCCAGTGCCCGTACCCGCATAGCTGTCTCCACACCAGAGGCCCTACGTCAGCAAGTCCAGGAGGGAGCCCACACACAATAGTTGTTTATCTCTCTGGCTGACGAGGTCTTGGAATACTTGTTTCCAACATTCGGTACCCTGAGAGATATACAAACCCTGTCCCTTGACCACAAAAAGAAACAAGCAGACTCTGGCTGGGGGTTGGGGAATGAGGGGGGCAGGGCAATGAGGTTCAAGAAAGTTTTCCTAAAAGAGGTGGAATTTAAGCTAGACCCTGAAAAATGAGTATTTCTATTAATGGACATGGGGCAGGTGAAGCAGAAGTAAAGAAAATAAAGAGGGTCCCTCTGGTCACATCTGACTCTGTCCCCTGCATTTTCCCCTCTCTTTATTTTCTTTACTTCTCTTTCACCTGCCCCATGTCCAGGTGTGGAAATAGCTATGCAGGTACGGCACTGGAGGAGAGAAAACAGAGAACCTTAAAAAATGTGGTGTGTGGACTGTATATACTTTTCATGGGGTGGGTGGGAATAAGCAGAGAATCAGAATCATTTTAGAATTGCTTTTCTGTTGCTAAAGTGTATGGATGTGTGTGTGTGGGGGGTGTGGATGGTCCCTTCCCTTCTCAATGCTGAGACTTAGCAACATAGTTGCCCATTATCAAGGTTTCAAATGGACTGTTAATGTGCTGGATAGGAGTAAGGAAGGCCAGCTTCATAAAGACTACTTGGGAGGAACCTCTCTCCATGGTCTTCTGAGTTGAGAGCCCTGATGGCAGACTGACTTCCTTAAGTTAATTAATTTTGGCGGGGGGTCGTTTAAGAGTTGCTTGTGTGCATAGGAAAGACATTTATAGTTATTGGAGCCCTAAACTGAGCTGATTAATTTTACTACAATTATACATTTCAAAAAACCCAAAACTTCCTTAACATTTTAAGTTCAATTTACAATCTTGTTGTTCTGTTTATAAAGCTAGTTTTGGGTTTAACAATGAGAAGAACCACTTCATTTTTAAGTTTATGCTCAGTTATTTTATTGCTTAACCTATTAATTCTCCCTAAATATTTAACTCTCTTGTCTACCACAGTTAATTGAGTCCCCTTAAATATTTTAAGTTAAAATTTAATATATCTACAAATTTAATATATATTTCTTTCAAACATTTCAATTGTCTGCCAAGGCAGACTTAAAAATCTAGTAAGAAAAATCTGTCCAAGTATGTAAGTAATTTCTTGTAACTCCAAAAAGAGCAGATGAAAAAAAAATGTAGTTAATCAGGCTATTAAAAGTGAAATAAATTTTAGAAACATAAGCAAATTGTTTTCTACCCTTCGAATGAAAATCAGAAATCTATTATCAATTACATATTTCAAATTGAAATTATAAAGATAATATTTCAGATTCTTTAATGTTTCAGTTTCTTTAATTGTTTCAAACTCCTTAAATAATGAAGACCGATTACCAGGATAATCTTAAAACTTATTTTTTTAAATACAAAATTGTTGAAGCTGTGGGTTCATTTACATCATCAACTCTATGCTTTTTTTTTTTTTCTTAAATATTTTCCTGGAGTTGTAAAGCCACTTAATACAGGGGCACAGATCACAGATTAATCATCTGACATAGTTCCTAGGCCAAAGATTCTGACCCTGAGTTTCCTGGGTCAAAGATTCAGGAACCTGGTGTGAGCCATTGGCTTGAGAATGTGAGACTGTCATTGGTCTCTTCTTGGGTAACTTGATGCAAACCACAGTCAATTTTTTTTTTATCAACTTATAATGCATTATTTTATGTCTATGAATCATCAGGCTTACACAATTCACAGCACTCACCATAGCACATACCCTCCCCAATGTCCATAACCCAGTCACCCTATCACTACCTCCCCACCCCCCAGCAACCCTCAGTTTGTTTCCTGAGATTAAGAGTTTCTTGTGGTTTGTCTCCCTCCCAGTCCCATTTTGTTTCATTTTTTCCCACTGCCTTGCCTCTCAAATTCCTCATATCAGAGAGATCCTATGATAATTGTCTTTCTCTAATTGACTTATTTCGCTTAGCATAATAACCTCTAGTTTCATTCACATTGTTGCAAATGCAAGATTTCTCTCTCTTTTTGATTGGCTGCATAGTATTCCATTGTATATATATGCCAATGTTTATCCATTCATCCATTATCATTCATGTTGATGGACATCTAGGTTCGTTCCAAAATTTGGCTATTGTCCACATGATTGCTATAAACACTGGGGTGCACGTTCCCCTTCGGATCACTACATTTATATCTTTAGTGTAAATACCAAGTAGTGAGATTGCATAAGGTAGCTCTATTTTCAACTTTTTGAGGAACATCCATGCTGTTTACCGACAGTGTACGAGGGTTCCCCTTTCTCCCCATCCTCGCCAACACCTGTCATTTCCTGACTGGTTAATTTTAGCCATTCTGACTGGTGTGAGATGGTATCTCACTGTGGTTTTGATTTGTATTTCCCTGATGCTGAGTGATGTTGAGCACTTTTTCATGTGTCTGTTGGCCGTCTGGATGTCTTCTTTGCAGAAATGTCTGTTCATGTCTTCTGCCCATTTCTTGATTGGATTATTTCCTCTTTAGGTGTTGAGTTTGTAAGTTCTTTATAGATTTTGGATACCTTTATCTGATATGTCATTTGCAAATATCTTCTCCCATTATGACAGTTGTCTTTTGGTTTTGTTGACTGTTTCCTTTGCTGAGCAAAAGCTTTTGATCTTGATGAAGTCCCAATAGTTCATTTTTGCCCTTGCTTCCCTTGCCTTTGGTGATGTTTCTAGGAAGAAGTTGCTATGGCTGAGGTTGAAGAGGTTGCTACCTGTGTTCTCCTCAAGGATTTTGATGGATTCCTTTCTCACATTGAGGTCTTTCATCCACTTTGAGTCTATTTTTGTGTGTGGTGTAAGGAAATGGTCCAATTTCATTTTTCTGCATGTGGCTGTCCAATTTTCCCAACACCATTGAGTTGAAGAGACTGTCTTTTTTCCATTGGACAGTCTTTCCTGCTTTGTTGAAGATTAGTTGACCATAGAGTTGAGGGTCCATTTCTGGGCCCTCTGTTCTGTTCCATTGATCTATGTGTCTGTTTTTGTGCCAGTACCATGCTGTCTTGATGATGACAGCTTTGTAATAGGGCTTGTAGTCTGAAATTCTGTTGCTGCCAACTTTGGTTTTCTTTCTCAACATTCTTCTGGCTATTTGGGGTCTTTTCTGATTCCATATAAATTTTAGCATTATTTATTCAATTTCTTTGAAAAAAGTTGATGGTATTTTGATAGGGATGGCATTAAATGTGTAGATTGCTTTAGGTAGCATAGACATTTTCACAATATTTGTTCTTCCAATCCATGACCATGGAACATTTTCCCATTTCTTAACCACAGTCAATTCTTAGGGTCACTTCTTTGAGTTGGGGCCAGACTGATAAATCAGTGGGAATTGGTTTCACAACTAAGCTCCATGGGCATCTTTCAAATGTCTTCATGCCCAATTTTTATCTTAACTGCTTTCAACTTTCCCCACCTGATATAGGTAGATGAAATCTTGCCCCTTATCTGGATCCTAGTTAATATCTTTTATTGCTTTATCAGCTAATTTCTAATTTCTTTAGTACCTGACTTTTTCCTGAATGTTTGCTGATGACTACAATTCTGTACTCATTATGATTAATGGGTGCTTTAAAATCTCAGCATTCTTATGCATTTATTGCCTGAGATGGCCTAAATTCTTATGCATTTAATACCTGTGATAGCACTGATCACAGCTGCCATGTGATAATGAGTAGGAGGGAGATGCCTCTCAGACTCTTCTAGAATCCAGTAGAACCTTAAAGGGGTTGAAGCTAAAGCACAACATTTGGAGTTTGGCAGAGGATGACTCCAAGAGAATGTGTCAGTGGCCAGGGCAGCTCAACCTGTTTGGTCTGAGAGTAAGAGCTGGGCAGTGAAAATGGTCCTGCTTAGGGCGCTGGGGGAGGAGAACCCAATCTGGGCAGGAATAATAGCCACAAGCCCCTGAGTAGATAGCATGACTGAGCATACTCTGTACCATCTTATTCAGAAGACAGGTGTAGTTAGGAAGGAGTTGCTTTGTATTTTTACCCCAGATATTACTGACCAACTTGCATCTGTATTCAGTACATCACCTCCCTTATCTTCTTCCCTATGGCCTACTCCAGGCTTTGGCTCCTGTAATCCTTCTTTTTCACTCTTGCGTCATTTTTCTCTCTCCTTCATCATTTATCTCTCTCCTCCTCACTGATTGATTATATGAACCTACCAATGTATTATAACAACTCCCATCTTAAATGTAAACATCCTCTTTTGAGCCCATGGCCCCCTCCAGCTATCACTGCATTTCTCTCCCCCTCTTGCTTCCCCTTTTCTTTTATAGCAAAACTGTTCAAAGGAGTCTTGCCTACTCACTGATTCCACTTGTTGCCTTTCATTCTCTCCTGAATCAGGTCTGAGAAGGGTTTTGTCCTTAAGCTCTGTCCTCACTTTTGTTATGGCCCTCACAGCCTCTTTCTCACCAAATCTGAAGTCCAGGCTCTCAGGTCCTTGATCTTTTGGTATTGTTGGACCTGGTGGACCTCCTTCTGCTTTACCCTCTTTCTCCTGTTGTCATTTCCCCTCTCTTATATCTTCCCTCACCTCACTGGTTACTCCTCAATCTCCTTTGATGGCTCTATTTCTTCCTTTCAACCCCTCTATGTTGTTATACTCAGGACACAGTCTTTGGCTGTTCTCTTTTCTAGCAACTCACTCTTGTTAGGTAGTGTCAGGTGACCTATGGCATCATGCTTTCTACATCCTGGTTACTCCTGAAACTGAATCTCAAGGGAGATTTGGATTTTCTATTCTCATGGCTAATAGGTATCTCAAATACAACTTGGCTAAAACAGAACTTCTGGTTCACCCAATCCCCCACAAACAGGATACCTGCTGCTTCCTGAGGCTTCCCTATTCTTTAAATACCCCCCCATTTACCCACTTACTCAGCTTTCAAACCTGCGAGTCCTCCTTGACTTCTCTCTTTTCCTCCTCTCCTACATTTATTCCATCAGCCAGTTCTGTTGTCTCTATGCCTAGAATATATCCCCCACCACCTATTACCCTTGTTCAAGATAGCGCTATTTCCTGTGTAGTCCATTACCACAGCCTCCTAACTAGCCTGTTTGCTTCCACTTTTGTCATCCTCTCTTCCTGTCCCCTGGGTCCATTCTTCACACAACAGCAAGAGTGGTAAAAAAAATATCAGGACATCATCCCTCCCATGTTTAAGAACTCCAGTGGTTTTGTATGACATACTAAGTCCCAACTCCTTATAGAGACCAGACCCTTGCCTTGAATTACATCTACTAGAGCTGATGACCTGAACTTGCCCCTACCCGGCATTATTACAGAGGAAGAAAAAAGGTCAGAAGGAAGAGTGGGCCCAAGACTCCCACTCCAATCTTCTCCCCCTCACAATGCAGCAGAGCTCCATTAGGTCTTGCCACTCTAGTCACCTGGCATCCTGACATTAGCTTTGGTCATTCTTGGCTTTCATCCAGTCCAATAAATAGCACCAGGGCAGACAGCCACATGAGTAACAGAAAGAAGGCCAGACTGATCTTCACTTCCCATTGTACATTTGCCCTTTACCTACTCATCAAGAAAGATGAGAATACCAGTCTTCCCACACTTTCCTAACCTTAGGAAGTTAGATTGCCCTAGGGTATCAGAGCCCCTGGGACACCAAACAAAGGGAATATCAGTGTTCAGTGAGGGACTCTAAGGACTTTTGCAGCTCTGGTGAGTTCCATTTCTTTACATTTTTCTTTTCTTCCCTTCTTTCTTTCTTTTTTTAAAAAAGATTTTATTTATTTACTTGTCAAAGAGAGAGAGACAGAGAGAGAACAAAGAGGGGGAGTGGCAGGCATAGGGAGAAGCAGACTCCCTGCTGGGCAAGGAGTCCAATGAGGGACTCCATCCCAGGACCCTGGGACCACGACACCCAGCTGACTGAGACACCCAGCACCCCATGATTTCCATTTTTTAACTTCCAACAAAACTGAAGAAGAACCTTAGTAAGTTGTAGATTAATAAGTCATTACATATAATTTTTGATGATAGATGACTATGTAATTTTGGCAAGTAGCTTAGAAGGATTTCAAAGAATTGTGTGACATTGCTGCAGTAAAATTCCTTTCATTCTTATGTATTACTTATATGTACATGTTTTCCCACTACTTACCCTACAAAAAAACAAAAACAAAAACAAAAACAAAATAAGAATAGGATCAATGTTGAACAGGATCACTCTAATTTTGAGTAACGTATAAGTATATGAAATAATGTTTTTAAAAGCTTGGTCTCTGAGCCTGGGTGGCTCAGTTGGTTAAGCATCTGACTCTTGATTTCGGCTCAGGTCATGATCTCAGGGTTGTGAGATCAAGCCC
This sequence comes from Lontra canadensis, assembly GCF_010015895.1. Lineage (NCBI taxonomy): Eukaryota > Metazoa > Chordata > Mammalia > Carnivora > Mustelidae > Lontra > Lontra canadensis. The sequence continues at coordinate 2,739,900 of NW_022631138.1, forward strand.
TACCTCAGGTGCAGCACTGCACGTGGAGTCTGCTTAAGTTTCTCTCTCTTCCTCTCCCTCTCTGCCCTTCTCCTCCCCACAAAAAGCTTGGTCTCATCAAGGTATATTGTTAATAATTAACATTCATAATATATTATGTTTTTAATTTATTTATGTTATTTTGATTGGTTGTGTAGTAACAATAATTGTAATGATGACTCAATCTAGAAGAATTTTGAAAAAAATTTAACATTCTGTGATTACATAAAAAATAAACTTTTTTAAAAAAAGATTTTATTAATTTATTTGACAGAGAGAAAGAGATCACAAGTAGGCAGAGAGAGAGGAAGGGAAGCAGGCCTCCTGCTGAGCAGAGAGTCTGATGCGGGGCTCGATCCCAGGACCCTGATATCATGACCTGAGCCGAAGGCAGAGGCTTTAACCCACTGAGCCAGGTGCCCCCAAAGCAGGTGCCCCCAAAATAAATATTTTTAAAGATTAAGTTTTGATTGAACATATTTTTATTGTTGCAAAGAAGTATCATGGAATGATCAGTAAAATGCTTTTAAGCATAATATGTGTTACATTATGATAAAATTTCATGGGGGAAATGGATGGAAATATCAGTTCAAGAAAAAAAGGAATGTTGTTAATTTTCACCTGTTGAAGAGGAATTTGTTCATGTAATTTTTAGATGGATTACAGTAAGAAACAGTTACTATGGTATTAGGATATTTTTGGATACGTTTACAAGTGATGTAACAGTTTTTTTTTAAAATGTTAAATTTACAATATTCCAGAAATGATAACATTTGCAATTAACTATTTAAAATTACAGGGGCACCTGGGTGGCTCAGTGGGTTAAACCTCTGCCTTCAGCTCAGGTCATGATCTTGGGGTCCTGAGATCAAGCCCTGCATCGGGCTCTCTGCTCAGTGGGGAACCTGCTTCTCCCCCTCTCTCTGCCTGCCTCTCTGTCTACTTGTGATCTCTCTGTCTGTGAAATAAATAAGTAAAATCTTTAAAAAAATTACAACAAATTTTAGATTTTAACTTTAAACATGTATGTTGGCAAAGGGGTGAGGTCATAGTTTTTCAAAACTCTCATAGGTGGTTTATAAACTAAAACATTGGAAGACCAACATTCTATAAGTATTGGGCCCTGGAAGGGTCTTTGGGGAGGGAATTGGACTTGATGCTCTAGAAGTTAGGTTCATGATGGTTGGTGCATCAATAGGACATTACATACTTGGGACCAAAGTCTTATCCCTGTGGCTAGGAGGGCACTGAGGCTCAGCCCCCACACTTGACATCTCTTCTGGGTATTCCTGATAGGTTATATTTTAAAGCCAAATCACAGTGTGTGTAGATGTTCCTATATGTATCTGGATTCCACATATCCCTCTGTTCCAAGGACTCATTCAAACCCAGCCTTCACATACAAATCGTGTGGACCCTTCTGGCTACGTGCTTCTTCAGGTTGAATGGCAGCGTCAGGATGCTCAGGTGGTGGCTGGGAGGACTCCCTTGGCTCACACTTCTCATCCCTGACGGATGAAGGATGTCATACCTTTTGTTGGCTCTGAGCGCTGACGGGTTTGGGTATAGGGAGGGGCTAGAGAGAAATGAAGCATTGATTCTTTCAAACAACCTATGTGGAAGCTCTCGTCAAGAAAGGGAGTGGCTGAATACCAGGAACACCTTACGCCTTGGTCCCCAGAGGGCCCCACTTGCCCAAAGATAGGCTTTACCTGGACCCACCTATCTCCAGCTGCTCTATTTGCCAGAAGGTGTGATGTTCTCAGAAGCAAGGAGGTCCCTCTTTTGAGAGCGCTGCCTAGAGCCCTGGCACCATCCTTGCTCCTCCCAGACCTTCCTTTCCTGGTCCACGTACTCCATTTCATGGTTTTATGACTTGCTTTCAGAGAGGGATTTTAATTTTCATGATTTTTTGTGTAAGCAAACAATCATACAAATGAGAAAAACATTGCTTCTGGACTTCCCGTGGGGAGGGGGGGGATCGGATCACTTGGATTGTGTCCAAATGTCAATTTAGGAGCCAGGATGTGGGTAAGATGTGATGGAACTGGGAGGAGGCTCTGACTATGGTCCCATCCCCCTGGGTGGGCGTCATACCAGTTCTCTAGGTCATTCTCACCCTGACTTCCAGTTGAATCAGATGTTTGTGGATAATTCAGCAAGGCTGCATGGGGGCATAGGAATGGGGGCAGAGAGGAGATCTGTACAGAAGACACACTGACTTACGCTTCCGTCGTTGACCGTGATGTAGCAGCCACCCACCCCAACCTGCCTTTCAGGCTAGATGTGCTCCCACGTATCATTGCATCATTTGCCTTTCCCCCAGCAGATACTGGCTTACTCCAGCCCAAGCATATAGGATAAGCCGTACCCTAACCCTATGGACTCAAATTTACAAGCACTTGCCTCCTACTGTCCAGGTATATGGGATCTCCTTGAAAGCTGGTAGGAGCTGTGATGATATGGTTTCCTACTGGAGGTTACAAATATTTCTTCCCTAGATTGTTTTTGTGTTTTGACTTTGCTTCCGGTGACTTCTGCAATTTTGGAAAGTTTACTCCTTACATCATTTATTATTCACTTTTTATTTAAAATTTTTAAAAGATTTTTAATTTATTTGAGAGAGAGAGAGAGAGAGAAAGCATGAGAGGGGAGAAGTCAGTGGGAGAAGCAGACTCTCTGCTGAGCAAGGAGCCCAAAATGGGACTCGATCCCAGAACTCCAGGATCATGGTCTGTGCCAAAGGCAGTTATTTAACCAACTGAACCATCCACGTGCCCGTTATTATTCATTTTTTTGCTCCATACTTTTGATCACACTGGTCCCAGTAGTAAGAGAACCCTTTCCCTTCTTTGTGAGGAACTCCTCATTTTTTTTGGTCTGACTCATGCTGTCCTCCTTGACCATCTGTCCTTCATAGTAGATGTTGTCCTTCTGGCTGCTTCTTTCCTGCTTTAACTTACCTCTATTTGCCACGTTGCCTTATTTTTACTTGTATCTATCTGCCTCTCCTATCTAACTAGGAATGCCTTACCTATCTTGTTTCTGTATTCCCAGCTCCTAGTACATAAGGATTTACTTAATAAACGTTTGTTGAATAAATGAGTAGAGAAATTGTTGACAGTGGTTACTCCCAACACTTCCTGCCTTACTTCAGCTGATCCTATTTTTCAGATGAAACTTGTGGACCAAATATCCTTTTGCAGAGAAACAGAAATGAACGGGTGGGATAGGTAGGTTTGTCTTTGCTGGTTAGTGATGTTCCTAAATATTTTGCCATGCTCAGTGATGAGGAGTGGGCTTCCAGTTTCCCAGGGCAAATTCTCATGGCCCCATTTATCTTTACTCTTCTGTGCCAGATTCAAGAAAAGGCAATTACCACATGGGCAAAAAAAATTTTTTTCAGTGAAGTTTATTTCAGAATCATTGAAGCAGTGTAATTATACTTAATCATCCATAAATATTCCTGTTCAAACAATCTGAGCTTATATGTTTTTCAGCCTTGGTGAAAGGACTTGATAGATAGATGGCACACTAGTGCAAATTAAATTCATTTCATAGCTCTTGAAGAGTGGGCTCTTTCACAGACACTGATGCTTCTTGGCCCTCTTGACTTAAATAGAATAACCCACCAATAAATAAATAAATAAATAAATAGTTACGTGGTTGTTCATCAGAAGCTGGGCTTAAAGGACAGAGGGTTTCTTGGCACCTAACGTGTAACGGCCTCTGCCAGGCTGGCTTCGAGCGAGCAGAAATGATGAAAGGGACCTGACTCAGCAGAGGGGGTCTGAGGATTGGCCCTGAGAAAAGCGGGCTCTTCCACCTGGTTGGTAGGCAGGGGATCTTATTAGCAGTGATTCAGGGGAGGCAGCTGTGCACCGATTAGAGCGTGAAGTTCAGCTTGAGGTCACATTTAAACCCTTCTATTCCCTTTCCACCAGCACTAAGAGTTACTCAGCACTTGTGGACTCTCTGGGTACAGGTCTCTAGGAGGAGAGTTCCATGGTGAAGTCAGTTATGTCGTGACCACCTCTGTTATTTCCCAGGAAGACAGGCATTGCTTCTGCCTGAGAGGTGCTGATGTACCAGTTGGGAAACTGGGAAGACTCAAATTCCACCTTTTTCTTGATTTCTGTCTTGTTGAAGACAAATCGCTTTTCCATCCTCTTCTTTGGGTAAACTTTGGGGTCTAACATCTGCAAAAAAACCCCCAAAACAAAACAGAAATAAGAATTTTTATGAGGGAAGAGACAAAGACACTCTAGTGAAGTTATTCTCTGGTTCAGCTAGAGAGGAAGCTGACGAGGCATAGGACCAGGATCCAGACTCCTGATTTATCTTGGTGACCCCAACTTTCTGTGTAGTGACTGAAAGAACTCTTACTCTTTTCTGAAACTTAATATCAAATGGCAGGGAGCATAACATAGGTGGAAATTTTATTAAAAAGTGAAAATTGGATTAAAACTTTAGGAGTTGCTAGTTTCCGAGGACTTTTGCTCTATTTTTCCTTATGGCCCTGGGTAGAATGACTTCAATTTAGAAATGAATCTTTTGTTGGGAAAGCTGGTTGGGGGGGGTGGGGTGGAGGGTGATTTGGGGAGTGGAGGAGATGACAGGTGACAGCTCCCTTGAATGGATTAACTTCCCAAAGTGTCACTTATCAATTGGAGTAACCTTAACAGTGTTATAATCCTTCGAACCCTAACATTGTATCCTCTATTGGGTGGTAGCAGTGGCAGGATGTAATAATATCAGCAAAATGACTTAATTTTCTGTGGTGGGAGTAAAAGTTACATGCATCTAACAATTAAATGTATTTACATTTATGCAAAATTATCAAGTATTTTACTCCCAAATTTCCTGGGCAGGGAAAGGGTGGTTGTCTTGGAAGTGAGTGAGGCCTAAGGGTGTTTGAGAAGAGCCCCGGGGAGCCTTCAGCCCCTGGTACTCACTCACCTCCAGCTGCAAGGTGGGCTTCCCATCTTTCATCACACAGGACAGGTACAGATTCTTTTCCTTGATGCACAAGGCCACAGGTATCTTGCTATTATCTTCATCCTCTTGCACGAAGGTCATGCGGAACACCGCTAGAGAAAGGAAGGGGGCCTTGTGGTCAGGAACACACAGCAGTGCAGGGCTGGCCCAACCACTGGACTCCCAGCCCAGGACTCATACAATTAACACCTCCTGTGGGAGCTGCACTGAGGTTCCCGTGGCCTAACAGATAGGATAACTTGGCTTCCCACAGAAAATAGCAGGCTTAGTTGGTTGTTTCTTTTCTCTAAAGAAGGTCTGGGGGTTTCTTAGAGCCTCATCACCGTGTCAGTGAAGAATTAGGGGATCTAAGTTTTGGAAATGGAAGGAAGCCATTTTGGGTCAGTGGTGTGCCCATCCAAATGAGCAGAACAATTTGATCAATGTGAAAGGCAAGAAAAGAAGTAGATCAGGGCTCCCAAAGGAAAACAGGCACGAATCTGTGTCAGAAACATGGAATAACAAGTGGGAGGAACTTGGAGAGGGGAGGCTTCCCTGGGAAAAGTGGCTCCAAATAGACAGCATTTTAATTTTCCTTAGTCACGGCCATCTCACTTGGGGGCCTTTAGGTCATGCTCACAACCCAGTTAGAAAGAAACAGGTTTGTCCTGGCCTGGCTGAGATGCCTCTCCCCAGGGTCAGCAGCCTTGGGAGAGAACAGGCTGCTCCTTTCAGCTGCTCCTGTGGCTGTCCTCCTGCATACAGGGTTCAGCCACAGTGGCGAGGTGCCAGGCAGATTTCCACAAGTAATGGGCTCTCCACTTGAAACATCTGCTCGTTACAATAGAGAGAGATAAGTTCCTGCTTGTCAGTAAAACTTCCCCACAAGGAGCCATCTGGTATTGGGCGGGAAGGATGTTAGGGTTAAGGGGGCAGGGCTGGGAATGAGGATGGACACATTATCTGGTTGACACTCTAGTTTCAACTTCAACAACAGGAAAAAGGAACCCACAGGCGTTAGGTCATATTCATCAAATGACCCCTTTCTAATGGAAGCACTGACATTGCGCTATCATTCAAAGACTTGGCTGGACAATGGTCCTGGGTGTGATGAGCATTCTAATTTCTCCGAGTCTCATCTCTTGCTGAAAAATGAACATTCTAAGGGCATCAACCTGGTGTTATTGCTAGGACCAAAACAAAAAGCTTACATGTTCATTATTAAATGTTTTTTCATTGATGTTCATAATTTGCCTTATTGTTCTACTTTGTTAAAAATGTGGAGAATTAGCAAGCAGCCAGGAGCCAAGAACGGAATCCAGATGCACCCAGTTACCTTGTTGGTTCACACTAGTTCCGTTGAGGTGTAGCGCCCGAAGCTCATATGAGTTATACAGCACCAAGGATTTTTGGTTTATGTCCTGGAATTTGCAGTCCAGGGATCGTGGGGGTGCATCATGAACAAAGCCGTCATCATCACACTTTTCAAAGATGATGGGTTCTGAAATGTGGAGCATATAAGTTGTTAGGAAGAAAATTGGAAAGGCAGGCCAGATGATAGAAGGCAGCAGAATTTGTTTTTTTTTGGAGGCTATCCGAGCATGCACAGCCAGAGTTTGATTAGAACATTGGTGGGGAGAAGCTGGGGTATGTGAGAACACTGGACCTGGTACCGTGAGATGTAGGTTCGGGCTTGCCGTGGACTAGCAATAGAGCTACTCACATAGGTGGCAATGGCAGTAACACTAGCCCAATGGGGACATCGTGAGACTTGCGGGAGGTAATGCAAACGAGAGCCTAAGATTGGTGGAGTGACTGGCAAATGTGAGTAGTTATCAAGGTCTTACTTTAAGGATAGTTTCAACTAAAGAGATAATCCATTTAGTGTCTAGGCTTCTCTGTTTTTCTCTCATTACTGGGTCTTCTCCTTTTAAAAGGCTTCAGCTTTGGGACAGAATAGTTGACTGCTGAGTTATGGACTCTGAGAAGCAATTGACCCGAGGTCTCCTGTCTACCCGAGGTTCTCAGTAAATACCTTCTGCAAAGATGCAGTGAAAAACGTTCATCAGGTCATCATCCTGGAGGGGCAGTGAGCAGGGTACAGATATCTTCTTCAGCTTCTCCAAAGCCACAACGACTGACACGAAATGGCTCAGACTCTTGTTATGAAGCTGGTGGGAGATGTGAAGCTGGATGCCCTCCTCTTCCAGATAGCTATTGTTCAGGTCTTGGAAACAGCACTGTGGAGAGACCAAGGAAGAGTGTGTTAAGGTGGTTGGGCAGAGAACTCCTGCTTTCCCATCAGAGAGGCCAAAGGGGCCTTGGGGATAACTGAGCTTCTAATGCTAAACTCTCCTCTCTCTGAAGCCCAGAGAGGTTCAGTGGTTTATCCAAGGGCCTGTGGCAAGTTAGGGGGAGACCCAAAACCAGAACTGTGGGCTTTCTGCTGGCCTATATGGTATTCATTTAGAATAAAACCGTCTACCTCATTTATCTTTTTTATACACTGCTCCACCTAACCATAAATGTATACCTTCTTACCCTCTGTGTCTTTTTGTATCCTTCATGCTCTAACACTATGTATTTAATTCTTCATGGCAGTGATGAGCATAAGAGTTTCATCTATGTTCATTCAACAAGTTTTTGATTATTCTCTACAAGGTCTACATTCTACAAATACTTTAAAAGTGGTTACTATTTGTGAAATATGTTCCCACTTTCCCATTATTCAGGGGGATATAATTGGATGAATGCTTAAGTGAGGTTGATAATGGTTTGAACTCTCAAAGGACAGTTAAAGAGGCCTCTAAATGCACAGAGGAAAGCTGAGTGTGACCGTAAGTTCCTGACCAGAGCTGAGGCTCCCAATGAGAGGGAGCCCAGTTGCTGGAAGGAGCAGTGGGGATAAGGGCCAGAGAAGCCACACCCCACCCAGGGCTGGAGTAAACCAGTGACTGCTTTAAAAACATTTAAAGAAATGTACTTTTTACAAGGGTAGGGACTGGATTATTAGGCTAGGGGAGGCTGCCATGAATTGGAAACAAAAAAGTCAGAGAAAGGTAGCTGCTTGCTAATCTGTCCAAATGACCTAGCTAGGTTGATGGCTGTACCACCTTGGAAAGTCATCAGGCCTCATACAGAAGAGGAGACAGCTCAAACATTAAAATGGCTCCAAATAAGGTTGAGAGTTAGAGAAACACCCATTTCCAGGGATAAACTTAGACACCATTGACAATATTTCAGATTGAATGTTACAGGATGCCAGGAACTCAAAGATCATCTGGTTCATTCCCCTTATTTTTCAGAGGCCCAGAGGGTGAAATGGCTTGTTTAAGATCATCTTTTTGTTTACATAATCCACATCTTATTGTCATAAGCTTCACCCCAGGGAGGAAAAACTATCCTACCTTTAAAGGGGACAGGCATACATTAGTTCCCAAGAACTTAAGTGATGTATGTAGGTGGAACCCTCTCCTACAAGGAAAATCAAATTTGTGTGGAGCCTTGTCTGCCTTCCTAACAAGATGCAGCAAACTTTATCACCACTGCCTTTCCACCTTGCCCTCTGCAAGCATGGCCATCATCACCAAGCCTTAATGAGTGACGTGGCAGTGGTATAGTGACCAAGTCAGCATCCAGTTCCATCTTTGTCTGTCTCAGTGGAAGAGGTAAAAGTCCTTCCATCACAAAATACCATGGAAACAAAGTATCCCCGACCCTTTTCCTGGAGCCTCTCCCATGTCAGAGTCTCTCTAGGAGTTGTGAGCTAAGCCCATGGTCTCACCTTCATCTTTCCAGGACCATCAGCCTCAAAGAAAAGGTCATTCTCGTTGTCACTGTAATGAAAACAGAGAGATTGCTCAAGTATGTCTCCCAGACAAGTTTTCTTTTCTTTATTTTTTTTAATTCCCCGCAAACAGTCTTCATTATTAATAGGAAACTGCAAATAATATGTCCCTTAGAGTTGCCGAAAGCTGCCGGCAGGTTTTGTGGTAATATGCATGGAATTCCTTAGGAGGCAGGGTGGATATCCTGGGTACTCCCTGTTGGATCCTGAGACCAGACTTCCACCCACTTCCCCGCTGAGCTTTTCCGCTCTCTTAAGCCAAACTCTGCCAAGAGGTTCCCTGTATTGTGCACTTGGAATTTTTTCTTCCTATTTGCCATTTGCAAGAAGACCCTGCAGCAGCAACATCTGGATGGTCTATGGGTCCAAAGGCTGAACTTGCAGTGGGAAATCTGTCTTCAGACCAGGTTAACTTAGAGCCATGCTTGCCACCAGAAGAGGCATTTTGGAGGACAAATCTGGTCTCCAAGCACAGATAACACTCCACTCTCGAAAGAGGAGCTCTGCTCACACTGCTGGTCTCAGTCTCCCCACTGACCTGTAGCCATAAGACATCACTTCACTGGTGGGTTCAGGTACTCTTGCCATGGCTGCTTCAGAAACCTGTGTAAAGAGGAGAAAATGAGTGACTCCTGCCATGCCAGTCTCCCTGGGGGCTGCCTTCATATGTGAGCTCCTCTCAGCACCTGGCACATGGCAGGCATGTAAAGGAACAATCTTTAGGTGAATGAGTAAATGCATGAAAGAGCATTCCTTTGGGTCCAGAGGAAGCATCTGCTAAACCAAACCCAAACCAGGAGTGTATTTGTTAGATCTGGAGCAGAGACTTTGACCCTGAGCTCTCAGATGTCAGCTGCTACATAAGCAACACACATTCCCACAACATTTCACAAATCATAGCTATAATATATGTGGCAGGTTTGTGAAAAGCCCAGTCCTCAAGCAGAGAGGAAGGGTGAGGGAGGGAGGATGAGAGAGAGAGAGACAGAGACAGAGACAGAGAGATAGAGAGACTTGACTGGAACCTAGTCATAAAGAAGAGTTAGTTCAAGTTGTACCTGAATGATGAAGACTGGCTGGAGTGAATAGAATCCCGGAGTGGACTGCTGTGCCTCAAAGAGCTATGCCATCTGCCAATTTCTACCTCACTTTTATATTCTTTAAAAAGCAGAAGTGGGAGAACTTAAGAATTTCCCCTTTGGCTAACTGATTTCACAACCAAATTAAAAAACAAAGGAGGAGCAGTGGTAATCTGGGGAAGGGGTGTACTGAAATAATTGTCTAGCCCATGGAAAGGCAAGTGGTAGTGAATGATGACACATTTTTGCAGATGTGTCATTATGCAAATATATATTGTTTTTCTGACAACTGTTACACAAATGATGTCAGTATTAAAATATAGGATTTTCCTAGGTTAGAGTACTATTTTAATTTAGGGTCTCTGGAACAAAATGGAGGACACACAGATACCTGCATGAACAGGCTCCCTCGCTCATGCGTTGCACTTAACTTTAGGAGACTTCTCACTTGGAGATGGATTAAGGGGTCTAAAAAGTGACAGCAACTCTTTCAGTCTAAACTGAAGTTGCTGTTCTCTACTTTGGAAGCTCAGGGTTAATTACAGAAGCCTCTGGGGAGACAGGTGGCCTCCCGGGATGGGGCAGAAAATATATAGTTGTTCAGGGATTCAGGCTCCTGATGGGGCTGGGAGAACCTTGCAGATAAGCTCGTTCAACCCTTTCAGACCAGGTGCTGGTACCCTAGCCAGTTACACATGCAGTCTCTAACAATACTTGATGAAGAATGAATAAGCCCGGATTGGGAATGTATTTGAAAAGATTGTGAGTAATGAGGTAGGAAAGAACATTAGGGTTTGAAGCTGATGGCCAGGAAAGAATTCTTGAGACGTCTTTGGTGAAAAAAGGTTGTTTTATTAAAGCACAGGGACGGGATCGTGGGCAGGAAGAGCTGCACAGGGGTCATGAGGAGTGGCCCATTATATACTTTCAAGTTGGGAGGGGGTTAGGGAAAGAGTAAATTTCTAAGGAATTTGGAAACAAGGTTTCCAGGACCTTGAGGGGGCTAGCTACTGTTGGGAAAAGGTCATTAATTACTGTCTAATACTCTAATTACTAATTACTGTCTAATTACTGTCTCATACTCGAGACCCTTCAAATGTATATCAGCGGGCCATATGCTTGGGGGGGGTGATTGTCAAAACATATCTTGAGGGGTTTCAAGATAAAGGAAAATTTTAAAGAAATTTTTTTATGTTAAAGTAGACTTACAGGATCCTGGGGAGAGGAGGGTGGTGGGTCTGGCCCTTAGCAAAGTATTGACATTGAGGTAGTTGAGTCCCTAGAGGAATGTTACTCTCTCTGTTTCAAGGACTGGTAAATGGGCTGTAGGTAGTAAGGAAATTTAATATTTTCTCTTCTGCCTTTGTTTCCCACATCAAGTAACTCAAGCTTTCAGGATCACAATCCCTTTTTATTTTATTTTATTTATTTATTTATTTATTTATTTATTTTTATTTATTTTTTTTTTTTAAAAGATTTTTTATTTATTTATTTGACAGAGAGAGACCACAAGCAGGCAGAGAGGCAGGCAGAGAGAGAGGAGGAAGCAGGCTCCCCGCAGAGCAGAGAGCCCGATGTGGGGCTCGATCCCAGGACCCCGGGACCATGACCTGAGCCGAAGGCAGAGGCTTTAACCCACTGAGCCACCCAGGCGCCCCTATTTATTTTTCTTTTTAAGATTTTATTTATTTACTTGACAGACATAGATCACAAGCAGGCAGAGAGGCAGGCAGAGAGAGAAGGGGTAGCAGGCTCCCTGCCGAGCAGGGATCCCGATGTGGGGCTCGATCCCATGACCCTGAGATCATGACCTGATCCAAAGGCAGAGGCTTAAACCACTGAGCCACCCAGGCGCCCCACGATCCCTTTTTAAAATGCAAATAAGATGGGGCACCTGGGTGGCTCAGTGGGTTGGGTCTCTGCCTTTGGCTCAGGTCATGATCTTAGGGTCCTGGGATGGAGCCCTGCATTGGGCTCTCTGCTCAGTGGAGAGCCTGGGTCCCCCTCCCACTCTGCCTGCCTCTCTGCCTACTTGTGATCTCTCTCTCTCTCTGTCAAATAAATAAATAAAAAATCTTTGGGGCACCTGGGTGGCTCAGTTGGTTGAGTGACTGCCTTTGGCTCAGGTCATGATCCTTGAGTCCTGGGATCGAGTCCCGCATCAGGCTCCCTGCTTGGCAGGGAGTCTGCTTCTCCCTCTGACCCTCCCCCTTCTCAAGCTCTCTCTATCTCATTCTCTCTCTCTCAAAATAAATAAATAAAATCTTAAAAAAAAAAGAAAAAATCTTTTAAAAAGATGCAAATAAGATGTTTTCTGCCTAAAATCATTTTTCTCTTAACTTTGAAAAGTGGAATATTGTTTTTATAAGAATATCCAGTTGCTACTGTATCTCTTAATATCTCCAAGAGTGATCTGACTAGTTTTTTCTCCCTAGCTCTGTTGAGATGTAATTAAAAAAAGAAACATTGTGTAAGTTTAAGGTGTACAACACAATGGTTTGCTATACATACATATCACAAAAAGATTATTGCAATAAGGTTAATCAGCACATCCATCACCTCACATAATTATACATATTTACATATTTTATATTTACATATAAACATATACATATTTACATATTTACAAAAAGATACATATTTATCTTTTTATGGTGAGAACATTTGAGATCTACACCTTAGCCACTTTCAAGTATATGATATGGTATGGTTAACAATAGTCATCATGTTGTATGTATATTGGATTCCCAGAACTTATTCATCGTATAACTTGATGTTTGACCAAACTCTTCCTATTCTTTTCTGTTTCTGTGAGTTTGCCTTTTTTTTTTTTAAAATATTCCACATATAGGTGAAATAATAAAGCATTTGTCTTTTTCTGTCTGACTGATTTTACTTAGTGTAATGCCCTCAAGGTCCATCATATGGTCACAACTGGCAGGATTTCCTTCTTTTTTATGACTGAATGATATTCCTTTATATATCACATTTTTGACCCATGTACCTGTTGATGGACATTGAGGTTGTTTCCATGTCTTGGCTGTTGTGAATAAAGCTGCAATGAAAGTGGGAGTGGAGATGCCTGAGACAGTGATTTCATTTCCTTCGGATATATACCTAGAAGGGGAAATCCTGGATCCTACGGTAGTTATAGTTTTAATTTTTTGAGTAACCTCTATATTGTTTGCTTTCCATAGACGTTCTACCAATTTACATTCCTGCCAACAGCGCTCTAGTTTTCCCTTTTCTCTACATCCTCACCAAAACTCGTTACCTCCTATCTTTTTGATGATATCCATTCTAACAAGTGTGAAGCAATTAGCTCTTGTCCTTTCGTTTTGAATTTCCCTGGTGATTAGTGATGTTAGGCATCTCAGTGTGACGGTCCCCTTGTTTATTTTTGCTTTTGTTGCTTGTGCTTTTGGTGTCATACTAAAAAAAAAACCATCGCCAAGACTAGTGTCAAGGAGCTTTCCCCCTATATTTTCTTACAGGAGCTTTACAGTTTCAGGTCTTACTTTTAAGTCTTTAATATATTTTGAGTTAATTTTTGTAAGTGATGTAAGATAGGGGTCTCCAGTTTCATTCCTTTGCATGTGAATATCCAGTTTTCCCAACACCATGTGTTAGAAAGACTATCTTTTCTCCATTGAGTATTCTTGACTCCCTTGTTAAATATTAGCTGACCATATATGCATGGGCTTATTTCTGGGCTCTCAATTCTGTTCCTTTGGTCTATGTATCTGTTTTTATGCCATTACTATACTGTTTTTATTATTACGATTTTATAGTTTAGTTTGAAATTAGGAAATGTGATACCTCCAGCTTTGTTTTTCTTTCTCAAGATTGCTTTGGCTATTCGGGGTCTTTTGTGCCATAAAAATTTTAGGTTCCTTCCTTCCTTCCTTCCTTCCTTCCTTCCAGAAGAGGATAAGCAGGTGGGGGAGGGGCTGAGGGAGAGGGAGAGACAGAATCCCAAGGAGGCTTCCTGCTCTGCACAGGCGGGGCTCAATCTCACGACTCGAGATTATGATACAAACCAAATCAAGAGTTGGATGCTCAAGTGATTGAACCACCCGGTGCCCCAGGATTTTTTTATTTCTGTAAAATATGCCACCGTAATTTAAATAACTGTTGCCTTGAATCTATAGATGGCTTTAAATAGTATGGACATTTTAATAGTGTTATTATTATTATTCCAGTGCATGAACTTGAGATATCTTTCCATTTATTTGTGTTTTCCTTAATTTCTTTCATTAATGTCTCATAGTTTTAGTGTACAGATCTTTCACCTTCTTGGTTAAATTATTTCTATTTATTTTATTGTTTTTGATACTATTCTAAATGGGATTATTTTCTTTATTTTTCTTTTATATATATATATTTAAAGATTTTATTTATTTCTTTGACAGAGAGAGATCACAAGTAAGGAGAGAAGCAGGCAGAGAGAAAGGGGGAAGCAGGTTCCCTGCTGAGCAGAGAACCCGACGTGGGGCTCCACCACACAACCCTGAGATCATGACCTGAGCTGAAGGCAGAGGCTTAACCCACTGAGCCATCCAGGTGCCCCTTTCTTTTAGACATTTTGTTGTTAGTGTATCAAAATACACCAGACTTTGTTGAACTCAGAGACCAGCAAAATACTTGCCCAGCGTACTGGCCCAGGGTAGCCTTCCCATTTGTAGAATGATTGAATGACTAGGTCATAAACTGTGCATGAAGCCTAGAAATGGGGCCTTCTCCACCCCTTTTGGCACATCTATATTACAGCATTTAGAGCACTGAATTGAAATCTTGCTGGTTTATTGGGGCATCTGGGCGGCCCAATATCAGGAAGACAGGCACAAGAATGCTATCATTGGTAAGTTTTATGTTCCACAGGCAATCTAAAAGCTGCATACTGGGGGCTCTTGTGTGGCTCAGTCGGTTAGGCATCTGCCTTTAGTGCAGGTCATGATCCCAGGATCCTGGGATCGAGCCCTGCGTCTGGCTCCCTGCTCAGTGGGGAGCCTGCTGCTCCCTCTCCCTCTGCCCCTGCCCCCTCAACTTGTGGGTATGCACGCACATGTGCATTCTCTCGCTCTCTCAAATAAATAAATAAATTATTAAAAAAAAAGAAGCCGCATCCTGTTCAATGCATCAATTTCTTGTGAGTTTGGTAGGCAATAGTCAGTTCCCAACTCTGAACCCTTATAAAATCGGGTGTCTAGTTCTGCAGACACTTTAGAGGCTCCAAGGAGCTTGATGGACTTTTCTGTTTTGCCTCCACGGGCTTCACTCTGTCAATTAAGCAGTGGTCGCCAAACTTCATTAAAGGAACTACCATCTTCCTCAGAGTCATTATGCTGGGGTCAGCAAGACCTGGAGGTCTGATAGCTCTGTGGGCTCTCCTGCCCAGAGAACACAGAGATGCTCTCAGCCTGTTGATGTGTTGAGAAGCTGAGTGAAGGAGGATGAAAGCCAGTGACAGAGAGGGAGGTATGCAAGAGACTCAAGCGTCATTTCTGAGTTAATCCTTTCTGTTTCTAAGGACTATGAGCTTGAGGTCAGGAATCTCGAATCTACTTCTCCATCTTTTTGTATCCAGGGTGCATAAGTTCCCATTCTTTTTGCTCAAGGGAAATTTTGGAGCCATGGGGTAATGCCCCTTGACGTAGTAGTTTCTAGTTCTGCTGTGTCTCATCCCAGGCCCAGAGCCTGGACCCCAAACCTGGCAGCATCCTGTCCATCTCAGGAAGTGAAACTTCTCATTGTGTCAGGCAAGTATGTTGCACAATGCATGTATCAAACCCCATCTCTTCAAAGAGACTACTCAGGCCAGAGCACTTCCTTCCAGTCCCTAATCAACAGAAAACTTCTCACTACAGAAATAGTTGCACTGGGGGAGGGCCTGGAAGAGTGACAATGATGTAAACAGCCACGCAGACTCATAAAAAATGGAACAAGCAGAAGTGGGGAGTTGACAATGCCAGGATGTAGTGGGAAACTCCATTTGGGGAGGACTCTTCCCTCTTGAGTCACTCAAGCCCTTCTCACCTCCCAGTCAAGTTGTCCTCTACACTGCAGGTCATTTCTCCAAGACAGGAGAATGGCATTTATTCAGAGCAGCAAGTGCCTTGGTCCTACCTTATGTCTGATCTTGAACTTCTGGCTTCTCTTAGCAAGATTGACCTCCCCCAAATGGTCTTCAGTCAAGAAGACAAATGATCATGGGTCATTTCTTATATTATCATGTGTAGTTATAGTAATATCTACTCTCTGTCATGGGCCATTTTGTTCTTGTTGACTCTCTTGTACAGAAAAGCATAAAGCCATGACTGTCCCTACCATCTTCCAAGTCCCATCTCATCCTTGGCATGGACTTCCCAATATTCTTCTTCAGAGTCTTATCATTTCTTTCCACCATTCCCATAGACCTTTCTGGTACCCAAAAGTGTTTAAAATGTCCTGTGTAGCCATGCCTGTCTCCATGGCTACTTCTTTCCTTTTCTTTCTATTTCAGAGATTATTTCAGATTGGAGAGTCTGATTTTAGTTTTGAGACCTCTGCTTTTCTTCTTATAGCATCATCTCCATCGAGTCTGCCCGCCTCTTGGATCCAGGTACTTAGAGCAGACAGGCAGATTTCAGGAATGCTCCATTTTCCTCCCTGGTCTAGAACAAGGAGGACTCAAATATATGAGGAAGCTGCTAGGTTTGGTGAGGTATATGGTCTGCAGAGGCTTCTCCCTACTGGCTGAGTCATTATTCCACCTCTGAGAGGCCAGTGAAAACTTGTCCTTCCTTTGGGTTCAATAGTAAAAGCCCTTTGGTAGGTGAGTAGATGCCAGGACATTTCTACTCTGTATCTTTCTTGCATGAATAGATATAAGATAGTCTGCCATAAAGACAGGGCTCTGGTGCTGCTTATATAGGTGTCTGGAAACATTATAAAGGACCATATAGTAAATATTTTAATCTTTATGAGTCACAGGGTCTATGTTGCAACTACTCAACCCTGTCATTGTTGTGAGAAAGCAGCCATAGATAATATGTAAATGAATGGGCTTAACTGGATTTGTCCTGCAGGTCATAGGATGTGGGCCCCTGTCTTACACCATTGTATTAAACCATATTTCTTGGACATAAATTTAGAAGCAATACTTTAAAAAAACCTGTCCTTTATTGAGTACCAGGCACTTTTTTTCTTGTCTTATTTAGTCTTTGCAATAAACTTTAAGGTAGATAGTATTGACCCATTTCACAGATGTCGAAACTGAGACTGACAGAGTTAACTAATTACTAGTAAATCTTGGAACCATGACTCAAACATGGTTTAGTTGAATCTAAACCAGATCCTTTTTTTTTTAAAAATCACTTTTAACTGTTATAAACATTTTTTGCTCCCATCTTGTGCTGCCCACAGTGCCCATCTGCAGAATTTTTCTCAATGATTCAATTATATTCTAAATGACATTAGTTTGGCAGATTCACATATCTTGGCAACTGTGCCCATAAATGTTTCCACACTGTCCTCTTAGGATTAGGGTAAACTCTGTTCCCTTGTCCTTCCTCCTTTTCCTACCTGGCTGTGACATGTGTGAATTCTCTTCTTTCTCCTTCTCTCAGGGTAGCACTGGGACTTTCCAAACTGGGTATTTAGTTCTCTCTCTTCCCTTTTCTGAGTTTCTTCCTTATTTGTTTTCATTTTCTCACCTGCTACTGGTAGCTCTGTTGTTTGATCTCCTTTGTCCTTTCCTTTTTCTTTAAGACTATTCTAGCACTATAAAAAAAAGACAACTTTAGGATTATCATGCCTGGAATCATATGGTTTTTAAAAAAGTAATGCTTAAAAATACTTTGCTCCTAAAATCTATGATGAAATATTTCTCTCCTAATCTGTCTGCAGTGTATGTATTCTACTTGCTGGTTATTACATAATTGAAGGTGATTTGGTCATTTCCTTCCAGGACTTAGTTAATTTCACTTCTCCAATTACTTCCTCCTTGTTGGCTGGAACCAAGTTTTCTATCTTCTGGGAATACAAAGTGCTTAGCAACGCAACTCAGGACTTGTTGGGTGCAATGGTCCAGTCTAGAACCCAGACTCTAGGTGGTTAATCTCCCCTAATTACTGAGCAATGTTGAATGAGGAAGTCTGATTGTGTAAAGGTATTATACAAATTCTACCCATACTTCTATACAGTGCATAGATATTCCAGTATTCAGCAACTTGGGATTCCTTTCTCTCCCTGGCATTAGAGGTTGCAACCTCTTTCAGTATGTACTAATGGATCTATGAGGCTGCCACATGCGACCCATTTTTCAAGGTCAATTTTCACAAGGGAGGATATTTGATATGATAGTTTCAAGAGTGATTGATCAAAGTTAACCGGTGGCATGTGCAAGCAGCAGGTTATATTTTAGAATTGGTAGTGATTTAAAAAATCAGGGTCCTGGGATTGAGCCCCTCATTGGGCTCTCTGCTCAGCAGGGAGCGTGCTTTCTGCTCTGTCTGCCTGTCTCTCTGCCTACTTGTGATCTCTGTCTGTCAAATAAATAAAATCTTAAAAAAAAAAAGGGAGAAAACTTTCACTGCCACTTCCTGACTGCCTCTCTCACTGGGTAAGCCATTTCACCAGAAATTGTCCTAGTCACTGCCATCCAAGGACTCACCATTCATTCATTAACCGCCATCAGTTCTTTGAATAGGTCTTTTTTTGAGCACTTCCTGACTGCCTTGGATCTGTAGATTTCTCTCCATCCTCTACTTCATTGTAAGTAATTCAAGCCCTCTCCCTTCTTACCTCGGTCATTTAAATCATTTCCTAATTAGTTTGTTTGCTGACATGGAAACTCCATTCATCCATTCCCAACACATTAGCCAAGGGATGTCTCCACAAAGCAAATATGGAGACATCAAGTCCTTACTCACATCTCATCATTGGCTCCCTGTCTCCTCTATTGATGAGTCCAAGCTCCTGAGCATGGCAAGCAAGGTCCACCATGGAATCCTCTATTCTTCTCTGCTGCCACATACTTAAGTCCTCCCAAACTATTTGCAGTCCTTGAATGCAATAATATTCCTTCTAGCTTCCATGCTGTTGTACAACGTTTTCTTTTTGCCTGGAAACTCCTTCTCCTCCTTGTAGTTTGTCCACTGCTTAATCCTTTTTTTATTTTTTTAAGATTTTTATTTATTTATTTGAGAGAGAGTGAGTGAGAGAAATCACAGAGGGAGAGGGAGAAGCAGAATCACTGCTGAGAAGGGAGACTGATGTGGGGCTCAATCCTAGGACCCTGAGATCATGACCTGAACTGAAGGCAGACACTAACCAACTGAGCCATCCAGGTGCTCCTGCCTAATCCTCTGTACTATGTGCCTCTAATACTCTCTGCAAATCTCCCTCACTGTGCTTTATTTGCTTATCTCCCTTACTATTAACAGACTTGTTATAGCTCTTATCTCCATGCCTGGCACATGATGGTGGTCCATGAATGTTGGCTGACCAAATGAATGAAAGCTGGGCATGATCATGCTGCCACTCTCATGGGTTCCATCTTGAGCAACCTTCCTCTGTTTCCTTAGAAAAGAGTATCTTGGATTAAAAATAGAGACTTACCAGAAGCGCAATTTTGAACTCACAATGAACTAACTCCTCAGTAAGCAGCCTTGTTGATAATGGAAGCAGCAGGTAGGCCCCAAAGACTCCTAGAGACTTCTGGGCCTGACTGGGGGTGTTGTCCTCTTGGAGAAGTGCAGTTCCTGCCACAAAGGCACAGTGAATACCTTGCTGCCCGGTTTGAGTCAGGGTGGTGTTCAGCTGCTCCGCTAAGGCATCCTGAGCTCTTTATGCAGTCCTCTGGGATAAGGAGGTGACAGGAGTTGTCACTATCATCAGGAAGTGATAGTGTTCTCCTGCTCAGTGTTTCACCAGATGCCTGGGAGGTAAATTTCTGGAGAGACACTCCCATTTGTCCCAAAAGGCAGTTTTGAAATGTTTCTTAAGGACTTTTCCAAACTCCTCTGAGAATTTGGGAGTTCCAGAAAGATGAAATCAGTGGTGATGACATGGCAGGGTAAGTAGCTTTTGGAATGACTTCCATCATTCCAAAATGGGAGGTGTGTGTGTGTATGTGTGTGCGCTCATTTGTGTGTGTGTATACAGAGGAAGGAGAGGAAAACTATACCTCACACCAGGCACCATGTAAGCTGTGTGTGTGAGTGTGTGTGTGTGTGTGTACACACAGAGGAAGGAGAACAAAATTATACAAGACACGGTACTTGTCCTCAAGGAACTTTTGCAAATGCCTACAATTTAAGAGAATATGGCAAGTGTTATGAGGTGTATAAACTGCCATTGAGGGGTCATCTGCTCTTTCCTCTACATGTGTTCAGGGACTTGGCCAGGTCAAAGGAGGGAGAGAAACATGATTTGGCTCATTGTGAACTGAGAGTTCTCTGGGCTACATTCTGAGATGCTGTTTGGGAAATTGTGGATTCATGTTGGAGGGGTTGTTTACTTCAGAGCAGAGTGAAGACCTGAGAGTACCAGGAAAGGCATGGAGGAGAGTACCTCCTCACTCTGGACAAGGGACTATAAGAAAGAACTGGATTGGCCTTGGCAAACGAGGTTGCATATTCGTATCTCCATGTGGTCATTGTTGCTGTCTGACTTGGAACCCTGAAAGGAATGGATATCTACTGTCAGACATCCTAGGGAGAGGGCATGCTGGGGCAGGAGGAGGGCCCTGGTGGGTGTGGGGTAAAGCTTTCTCTGTTAGGCCACATGGCAGCTAGGGCCAGGACTCTGGGACTTGGACCTGCCTGGAACTCACTCTGGGGAGTATGGAGGGTGGGCGGGAAGTGGGATTGAGCTGGTTGCTCACATACTGAGAAACTCCAGGAGTGAGGCAGGGAAGGAGGCCTGGGGGTAGCCACTCTGCCTGAGGCAGTTTTATTTCCCTTCTTTCATCCTCAAGCCTCACGTCACTGAAGGCAGGAAGGTGGTCTCAGAGATTTAAGGGACATCCCTTCTAGGACAGATGTGACAGGAAGAGTTAGGAGGTATTGTGTGCCCAGCAAAGCAGCCAGCTCTAGAATGGTCCCCGAGAGCAGGGCCCTGGGTGCCTTTGCTCACTGCAGTTTTCCCAGACCCTAGAGCAGTGCAGTTTCGCTGACATGAATGAATGAATGTCACCAACAGCAGTCTGAGTTTGGCAGCCTGAGGTGGAAGTCAGAGGGAAGATTCTGATACAGTGTCTTAGGGACACTCAGAAGTTGATCACTGGGGACACATTGAGGGGGATACATTTCTGTCCTTATAATTAGGCGTAAGGCAAATTTGACCCCGACTAAAACCCAGGCACGTTGTATGTGGTGAATGAATTGAAAGGGAGTAGTATGTGTCATTCAGAATGTACTACCTTGGCATATGGGTTATTTTGAGCTGAACACAATGAGATTCAAAACTCAGCTTAACTTCTCCCGTAACTACCTAAAATAATTTAGATAAGAGGCCTATACCAGAGGGAGGACTGTTACCAGAGAGAACTGTTATCTGAGAGACTTTTCTGTATGGTAGGGCAAATATCTGATTACCAAACTCCTGCTCTTCTTATCTGCCTATGAATTGCCCTCCTTCCCTCTGAAGCCCCAGGGCCCTACCCCTTTCCCTAGCTCAGAATGGGACACAAACCTCAGTTGCCTGACTGCTTTGAGTCTCATATTTTTATGAGGCGCCTATACAAAGGAAATTAAATTTGCTTTTCTCCTGTTAGTCTGTCTTATGTCAATTTAATTAGTAGACCAGCCAACAAACCTAGAAGAGAAGGGAAATTTTGTCTGTCCATACAGAATCCTCATCACTGACCTTACCGTATCCAGTAGCCCAACTCCACCTTCCCTCTCCCCAGAAGTCTGCTTCAGCAGGGCATCTGGAAGGTTTGTACTATGCAAAGGGAAGCATAAAGAAATGGGTGTTGGGGCTCCTGCTTCAAGACATTATACGTAGGGGACTGACTCTCTGCATTGGGGAATAATGATAGGGCTCTGAGTGCCCAGGTGGCTCTCCAGGTGGCTGACATTGTTTGCCTTCAGCTGGGGCCTGTCCATGTCTGTGATTGCTGGATGCTTGTGGACTGGGGAGTGTGGGGTTCATAGCTGTACTTGTGATGGACTCTACATGCCCCTCTTTAGGGCAAAGGCTCCCCCTATGTCCCTATATGTCCCCCTATGTCTACTATTTCTATTTGGGGTAAAACTCTATGTGACCTCTGCATGCCCTACTATGAAGTTATTGGTTGGTTATGTGGGGTCTCCTTTGTTGAGGCCTTTCCAAGGCTCATACAGCCCAGGCCTTGCTGGTGCTTTCTTCATCTCTCAGCCCTCTTCCTCTTGCTCACTACATCTAGCACATAGGCCTTCTGTCTGATCCTTGACAGTCTTGCCCCTAATCTGGGGGCAAGTTGGTTTATCTTTCTCTCATCAAGGTCTCCCTTGACCCCCAGCTCTCATTCTGTCTCCAGCTCTAGCTACTTTCTCTCTCTCTTTTAAAATTTATTATTCAAGAATAGGCAGCATGCAATGTTATATTAGTTCCAAGTGTACAACATAGTGATTTGGCAATTCTATACATTATATAATACTTACCATGATAAGTGTCAACTTACAATGTCTTATAACTTTATTGACTATGTTCCTTATGTTGTATTTCCCATCCTTGTGACTTTTTAATTTTTATTTTAATTTATTTTTATTTTTATTTTATTAACATATAATGTATTATTAGCCCCAGGGGTACAGATCTATGAATCGTTAGGCTTACACACTTCACGGCACTCACCATAGCACATACCCTCCCCAATGTCCATAACCCAACTACCCTCTCCCTACCCCACTCCCTTCAGCAACCCTCGGTTTGTTTTGTGAGATTAAGAGTCTTTTATGGTTTATCTCCCTCCTGATTCCATCTTGTTTCATTTTTCCCTTCCCTACCCTCCAACCCCCCCCACTACCTCTCAAATTCCTCATATCAGGGAGATCATATGATAATTGTCTTTCTCTGACTTATTTCGCTCAGCATTATACCCTTTAGTTCCATCCACATCATTGCAAATGGCAAGATTTCATTTCTTTTGATGGCTGCATAGTATTCCATTGTATATATGTATACCACATCTTCTTTATCCATTCATCTATTGATGGACATGTAGGTTCTTTCCATAGTTTGGCTATTGTGGATATTGCTTTTATGAACATTCGGGTGCACATGCACCTTCAGATCACTCCACTTGTATCTTTAGGGTAAATACCCAGTAGTGCGATTGCTGGGTCGTAGGGTAGCTCTATTTTCAACTGTTTGAGGAACCTCCACACTGTTTTCCAGAGTGGCTGCACCAGCTTGCATTTCTACCAACAGTGTAGGAGGGTTCCCCTTTCCCTGCATCCTTGCCAGCATCTTTAGTTTCCTGACTTGTTAATTTTAGCCATTCTGACTGGTGTGAGGTGGTATCTCAGTGTGGTTTTGATTTGTATTTCCCTGATGCAGAGTGATGTTGAGCACTTTTTCATGTGTCTGTTGGCTATCTGGATGTCTTCTTTGCAGAAATGTCTGTTCATGTCCTCTGCCCATTTCTTGATTGGATTACTTGTTTTTTGGGCATTTACTTTTTTAATTTTATAACTGAAAGTTTAGACCTCTTAATCCCCTCCAGCTATTTCAATCATCCCATCAACCCTCTCCCTTCCTGGCAACCAGTTAGTTCTCTGTATTTACAAGTCTGTTTCCCTTTTTTGTTTGTTTTGTTTTTTAGATTCTACATATGGAAATGTAAGTGATGTCATATTGTATTTGTCTTTCTCTGTCTGGCTACGCTTAGCATAATGCCCTCTAGGTTCATCCATGTTGTTGTAAATGGCAAGATCTCATCCTTTTTTTATGACTGAGCACTATTCTGTCACATATATACATATATAATATGTATACACACATATATAATATATATATCACATTTTTTAAATAAAACTGGACAGCTACATGAAGAAGAATGAAACTGGACCATTGTATTATACCACACACAAAAATAAACTCAATAGGGATTAAAGACCTAAATGTGGGACCTGAAGCCATAAAACTATAAATGAAAAGGCAGTAATCTTTTAGATATGGGTTTTAGCAGCATATTTATGGATATATCTCCTCAGGTCAGGGAGACAAAAACAAAGATAAACGAATAGGACTGCACCAAAATAAAAAGTTCTGGCTGCTCATTAGCATTTTACTCCTGTGTATTTTCTTCTTGCTTATCTGTTGTTTGCTGACAGATTGCTCCACTAGCCATGGATTGGAGCAGCTCTGGTAGTCTTGTTACTATTTTGTCCCCAGGCCAGGGTGGGTGATTTTGATTTTTGAGTGGCAGTTGAGCAAATGAGCCATCTAGCTCCTGTCTCAGGTTTCACTCCATGGTTTCCAAAGAATGCAGGCCCCCCAAAATTAGAGTCATTCTGCTCAGTGCCTTTGTGTGGGTGGTTTGTGTCCCTGGCTCCTGCCTGGTAGAGTGTGCTGCTCTGGCTGGCTGCATAGGTTCCCGTGCCCTCTCTTTCTTCTCACCTCCTCTTGGCAGTTCCTTCTGAAATTGCTTGTTCTGTGTAGAGCGTGACCTTGCCCAACAGGATTCTGCTCCACATGGGCTTAAGACAACCAAGAACTCTTGCTTGGATCTCTCCTACTGAAGTCAGTTTATAGGTGAGGAATGAGACTACCCTGGGGTCAAACCGCAGATCAGGCAGGTTGCAGACTCTTGTACAGGTGCTCAACTTCTGGTGTGAGTTCCCCACTACACTGGGTGTTCAGGTGGAGAGAGGGCAAGGTATTGCTTTGTGCTCCTGAGGAAGCCCGGGACTGAAATCTCAGCCAAGGGCCACATTATTTAGAGGAACTGGCTCAGCCAGTCCTGACACTGGGAGTTGGCCCCCGCCTGATTGTCCTATTGCAAATGGCTTACTGGACAAGGGAACTAGACTGGTATTAGTGGAGATGTGGGGGAAAGGGAATAAGCCCACAATATTTTCTCTGAACCCACAGCAGCCTTGTTGGCTTTAACACAGATTGTTTAACTGTCAGACCACTTAGCTCTTCCATTATCCTATGTACAACCAGATCTCAGGAGTCAGACTTCATGAATTCTGGCAAGTTCCTTGACTCCCTCTTTACTGAGATTGATTCCTCAGGAGACCCCATTTTAAAGTATCAAGGATACAGTAGGATTCACCTTAGTCTCACTTTGTTCACTGGACAAGGAAATTTGCTCTTCTTTTAAGTACTAGTCGTATGGAAAGCAATCCTACAAATAAGCAAACAAACTCATGTCAGTACCCAGAACAGAACTTTTCAATTTAGTTTCCCCCAAGTAATAAGCCTCCTTGTTGCTTAGTAGGGAACTGCTTTGAGTGTGACTGTTTGGGAACACATCTGACCTTCCCCTCCAGCCTTAAAGTTCCTAGAGGACCATGGCAAAATCAGCCACTTCTCCTTCTCCTATGACACCTTGCTTATGTTGAGCACTCAGGAGAGGGAGGGGGAGTTATCATTGGAATGAGGGATTCCAGGAGGCATTCAGTGGGTGAGTCAGAAAGACCAAAGAGGGAATCAGATGAAGCTCTACCCTCCTAGCCTAATCTCCGAAGGTCACTCATCTTCCTGGCCAGATGTCCTTAAGTTAAAATGACGACAACAAAACCTATCTCTCAAGGTTGTTACAAAGATAAACAAAGTCCTTTATGTGAAAGTGTCTATCACAGAGGTGGACCATGGTTGACACACAGGAAATACTAGTTTGCTCCCTTCTTCCTTCTTTCTTCCCTTTCTACTGAGAGTAGCCTCCTTTTCAGCATTGCCACAGAATCTCTGATAATAGTGATTTAATCCAACAGGGCTCACTGGTTATGTGTGAGTATGTGTGCATTAGGACTGGAAAGTGTCAACTGGCAACATTCATTCATAAAGAACTCACTTGGCCTGGGGCTGTAGTGGGGATGGGGAATATTGTTCCCCAGTATGCCTCATTGTCCCTTTGTTTCATTGGTTCCTTGGGGCATTTGTCCAAATGGAGCCCCTCAGTGGGCTCACCAGATACGGATGTCCTGAGTTTCCCAGGACCCTTAACAATTTAGCATCATCTATTCCCTAAAAGTCTAATTGCCTTCCATATAGTATTTCCAGTATTGCTAGGAATACAAAGATTGATTAAACATGGGTGCTTCTCTTCAGGGCACTTATCTTGAATACAAAAAATTAATAGTAGGTGCAGAGAAGAGGCACTCCGTTTTGCCACCCTCAAGGCTGCGTACCTCTTAGAAATACTCCATTTAGGCAATCATGCACACAGACATCCTCCTTTCTGACCACAGCCTTCCTGCTTTCTCACCCCCATACTCTCAAAGTGCCAATTATTCACCCTTATCAGGACAACTAGTCCACAAACATCCCCCTTCTCTATCTGTCCTCCTACTTTTGCTTCCTTTTTAGCCATTTTAGTTAATATGCTCCATCTTCCCAACCATTTTTTTGCTGATCTTCTCAGCAGCCTTTCCCGTTTTCACCCCTAGCATTTCCTAGGCAAAACCCCAGTCCTGCTTATATTGATGGTCTGCTTCTTCTGCATCTCTCTTGAGGCTACTGGGCCCTGTTGGAGAAAACTGCCTAGGCTTACAGATGACTGCCTCCTGGATGCATGGGCACCACCACCCACTGGGCTCTGACATTGTTTGGCAGTCCTTTGATTATCTCCTAGTGTGCTGTGCATAGCGGT
The DNA here is from genome assembly GCF_010015895.1 of Lontra canadensis. NCBI lineage: Eukaryota > Metazoa > Chordata > Mammalia > Carnivora > Mustelidae > Lontra > Lontra canadensis. The sequence goes on from NW_022631138.1 coordinate 2,766,610, forward strand.
CATTTCAAATACTCACCACTGACCTCAAATCCTGACCCTACCTCTCTCCCTCATACTTAGTCCTTGAAAGATCGACACCATCATATGAGAGCTCCCACAGCATTGCCTTTTTTTTTTTTTTTTTTTTTTTTTTTAGATTTTATTTATTTGAGAGAGAGACAGCATGAGCAGGGGGTGGGGTGAAGCAGAGGGGAAGGGAGAAGCAGACTCACTGCTGATTGAGGAGCCTGACCTGGGGCTCTATCCCAGGACCCTGGGATCATGACCTGAGCCAAAGGCAGATGCTTAACTGACTGAGCCACCCAGTTGTTGGAATAGTGGAGGCTTTTTACCCTACATGGGCTCTTTCTTCTACCCAGGCCTGCAACCTCTTGGCCCACTGTTGTATAATAAAGAGTGTATCTGTTTTTTGCCCCAGATTCCTATCAGGGAACCTCTGAAACTCTTGGAATTTTTGATTCTTGGCAGTGCCCTTAGATAACTTTAGGTGGGAGGCTAGTCTCCAGAAAGACCAACCATGTAATTAGAAGATTGGGGCTTTGAGTCACGTGATGGTATCAGTCAATTCTTCCTCCCATCCTCCTGAGAGCGAAGAGGAGGGGGACTGGAGATTGAGTTCACTCACATGGACAAAGATTTAATCAATTATACCTACATGATGAGATCCCAGAAAAACTCTGGACACTGGAGCTTGGATAAGTTTTCTTTTGTTGAACACAGTGATGTACTGGGAGAGTGATGTGTCCTGATTCCACAAGGAGAAGGTATGGAAACTCAGTTCCCTCCCAGACCTCCTCCTCTATATCTTGGCATTTGGGTGGTTCTCCTGATTTGTATCCTATTTAATAAAATAATAATAATATCAGCACTTTCCTGAATTCTGTGAATCTTTCTAACTAATTAAAAAACCTGAGAGGGTCTTGGGAACTTCTGAATTTATAACCAGTCAATCAGAAGTGTGGGTGGTCGCTGGTCAGGACAGTCTTATTGGGGACTATGACCTTTAACCTGTGGGGTCTGCACTAACTCTGGATGGTTATTGCTAGAATTGAATTGACGTATACCCAGTTAGAGTTGAAATGGAATACTCATCTTCTCAAGGACCTTGCTGTTGGTATCTTTCTCCCTCATTTTTGACCCTTACTCTCTACTGGCTCCTTCTTACCAAACCCTCTTGTGCCATGCTTATATGAATTAAAACGAAACAAAATAAAACAAAACTGCTTTGTTTCTCTTAAAAAAGTGCCTTCATTTGTTTTTCCTCCCACTCCTTAGGCCTCAACGCTTTTGCTTCCTCCCTCCGTTTGATTGTAATTTCTCTCATGAAGGCCATCCTTCATGATCATTTTCAGTGATCATTTTCAGCCTTTAAAAACAAAAAACAGAAAACAAAAAACAAACAAACAAAAAACTTGACTTCTCAGTGGTATTTCATGCAATTGATCATTTTCTTCTCAAACTACAATCCCCTCTTGCCTCAGTTCTTCAATATTACCCAGCTTTTCCTTCTGTCATTCCTTTCCCAGTCACCTATCTAGTCTTCTTCTGTCTGTCTCTTAACTATGCCAAACTGTTCCACTTCTCACCCTCTTTTTTGATTCCTAGCCTATGAAAGTCTCACCATCTACCCAGACACCTAGACATCACCTTGAGCCTTTCACCTCATTCACCACTCTAACCTCATGTCTAATGAACCATCATGCTTGGTTTCCTTTTACTTTTCAAGTACCTCATGTCTCCGTGCATTTACACCCTCTGTTTCTATTGCTCCCCAGTCCACATGACAACCTCTGGTTCACTTCCTCTTTAGTCTCCCTGCTTCTAGTTGTGTGACCCTCCAACCTGTTCTCCACCCTATAGCTAGAGTAAAATTTCTAGAACAGACACAATTATGTAGTGCCAGAGCCTATGTGGAACCTGCCCAATGGCAAATGCTGTGACATTTTGTTGAATGAATATTATGTCCTTGCTGAAGACCCATCAGTAGTTTCCCATGGCCCTTGGAGTCCAATCTCCAAGGGCACAGTTTGTAGCCCTCTTGACCTGGCCCTTGCACACTCCCCTTTTTTGCCTTGAATGTATCATGCTCATCCTCCCTCTACCTGCAACACCCTTCCCTTCCTTTGACCAGTAACCGTTATTCATCCCTTACATCTCAGACTTCATGGGCTCTTTCCTGCCCCACCTGCCATAGGTCCTAGTCACTTCCTGCTCCACCTATTGTATACTTATTACATTGTATTGCAATTCTTTGCAGTGCTGATTTACATACCCACTAGCAGTATCTCAACATCCCCATCACTCTTCATTCTAGAATTGAATTGACGTATAAGTACATTAAGTAGCCAAACTTTTAAAAATTTTGACAATCCATTTGGTGTAAAATGGTATCTTACTACACTTTAATTTCTATTTCTCTAATTTTTAATGAGGTAGAGCATCTTTTCAAATGTTTCTTAACCATTTGTATTTACTCTTCTATGAAATGCATATAGCTTTTACTGCTGGATTTTTTTCTTATTTATTTGTAGGAGCTCTTTATATATTCTAAATACCAATCTTTTGTGACAAATTTTACGTTGCAAATTTTATATCCCAGTTTGTGGCTTGTTTTTCATGGTATCTTTTTAATGGTATCTTTTAAAGAAAAAAAATTTTTTTCCTTTTGTAAACATATAATGTATTATTAGCCCCAGGGGTACAGGTCTGTGAATCACCAGGCTTACACACTTCACAGCACTCACCATAGCACATACCCTCCCCAATGTCCATAACTCCACCACCCTCTCCCTAGCCCCCTCCCCCTGGCAACCCTCAGTTTGTTTTGTGAGATTAAGAGTCTCTTATGGTTTGTCTCCCTCCCCATCCCATCTTGTTTCATTTATTCTTTTCCTAACCCCCAGGCCCCCCACGTTGTATCTCCACTTCCTCATATCAGGGAGATCATATGATAGTTGTCTTTCTCTGATTGACTTATTTCGCTAAGCGTAATACCTTTAAAGAAAAATTTTTTACATTTAAAATGAGGTCAAATTGATCAGTTTCCCATTTATGGTTTATGCCTTTGGTGTCTTGTTTAAGAAATTTCTCCCTGCCCCAAATCACAAAGATATTCTACTATATTTTGTTCTATAAGTTTTAAAGTTTTGTCTTTTCACATTTGTGCCGTTATTACATTTAAGAATAGCTGCATAAGGGCAAGAGGTATGGTCTGATTTCATGCTGATCACCAGAGCTCTGTGTAGTGACTGGTACCCAGTAAGGGATCAGTGACTGAATGAATGATTGAAGGACTGAAGGTAGAAACAGAATGGTGTGGGAATTCAGAGGGAGCAAGAGGTACCGTTGAAAGGGTGAAGGAGATCCAATAAGATAGTGGTTCTTTTTTTTTTTTTTTTTTAAGATAGTGGTTCTTAATCCTGGGTCTACACTGGGGTTCCCTGGAGACCACTAAAATGTAGAGGGCTCCACCCCAGAAACTCTTTGTGATTGGTCTGAGCCATGGCCTGGGCATCAGGTGATCCTAGTGAGGGGTCAGGGCTGATGGCCGCTGGATTTGGAGGTAAAATAATATTGTAGTCAAGGGAACAGGATCTGGGCTCAGCACACCTGGGCTTGAATTTTAGCCTTGTCACTGACTAGTTGTGTGCTCTTATACTGTTTGAACCTGATTCTTTACCTACAAAAAGGATGTAGTAACACCTATGTGCCATGGTGGTTGTGAGAGTTAGAGGAGATAAATGTGTTCCCAGAATGAAGTGTGTTCTTAAAGATCTGTTGCATTTGTTTGCTTGTTTGTTTATGTTTTTCACAAAGGCGATGACATTTGAGCCAGACCTTGATGCCTGGGTGAGACATAAATATGTGGTGATTGAGAGAGAAGGTCAAGTCAGGTGGAAGATTCAAGGTGGGGGGGAGGGAAGACATGCTCAGGGAGAGTTAGCAGGCCAGTTAGCATCCACAGAGAGTGCAAGAGAGGAGTGGGGAATCTGCAAGGGAAGACAGGTAGTGAACAGGTGCCAAGGGTACAGCTTTTCAAGGGTTCCTATGGGCACTGTTGTCTTCCCAAATCTCCAGCCTAGCCATAAATGAGCAAGGATTCTGGATTCTCTCTCTCTTTGTTTCTCCCTTCATTCCCTAGAATAGAGCAGTGACTGACTTTTAGGAGGAAAGTTAAGACAGGGTCACGGTGAGGATCAGGAAAAAGAATGCAGGAATGCTCTACATGTTCTCTTATTGAGTTCTTACTTTAGTGTCTATTAAGGCAATCTAGTCTAGGGCAATGCCCAGTGGGGGTTATTCTCTTTCCCTCTCCCATATGCCTAGATTATCTTTGTTTTCCATCTCTATTCTGTTATTTATCGTATCTGTCCTCTGCCACAGTATTTCATGTCCTGTCTGCCTTTCCTCTTTTCTAGATTCCAGCTGTTCCTGGAGGTTGAGATCATTTCCTTGTTATTTTCTTGTCCCTTAGAGCACAATGAGTGCTTAATAAATGGTTATTGATTTGAATCAAATTTTATTTAAATGGTTATGTTTCACATCTAATTGCCTCCTGGATCATTGCATTTCTTTCTAGCATAACCAGAGATGGGGAACCATATCAAAGGCAGGCCTATGCCTTGTAGAAATGCATGAAACCCTCTCCCTGACAGCTGAAAAAGAGCATGGGAAGGTGCAAAAACAAAACTTCCAGTTTTGGAAATGTAAAAATGTGACACTTATCACACTTAGGTGTATTTTACCATGAAGTTATTGTTGGTGTCTTATGACTGCATTGTTTACCCAGATATGGATTTATCCTCCTGTATCAGGAACTGAGGACAGAAATGTTGTTGATACAGACTCTTGATAAGGAGGCCAGTATTCAGAGAATTTCTATAATGCAGTTTTTGAATTGTTTTGCATTTCTTTAACATTTATTTAAATTGGTGGTTTAACTTAGTTGTGAAGTCTGATCAAATGTTTGGGATATACTCATAATGATGGCTTTGGTTTTTAGAAAAGTTATTTGTAAGTTATTATTTCTGATAATACTTAAGCAACATGGTCATTTGTTTCTTAAGGCCTATCTTAGGTTGTGACAGTAAAACTATATCATCCCTGTATAGATAAATGCTTACCTTTTTATCCCCTGTAGCAGGATATAACCTTAGCTTGTCCCCAGAACTAAACCAGGTTAGTAAAGTATAGTTTACTAAGAAAATGTTTGGGGTAAAACAATCTGTTTTATTTACTTTGTTGGATATCACATATCCATCAGGAGACTCTTCTGACTGTGACTGTGAACTGACTAAAACAAGAATTAACAACATCAACTTACATTTTAAAAGAATCTTTAGCTTGGGGGCACCTGGGTGACTCAGTCGTTAAGTGGCTGTCTCTGGGACCTGGGACCAAGTCCCACATCGGGCTCCCTGCTCTGCAGGAAGCTTGCTTCTCCCTCTCCCACTCCACATGCTTGTGTTCCCTCTTTCACTATCTCTCTCTCTCTGTCAAATAAATAAAATCTTAAAAAAAGAGAGAATCTTTAGCTTGTTTTAGATGGATTGTTGGTTGGATAGCCTGAAGATTTATAATTTGGGGGAGAGTTGGCTATTGCCCTTAGTGGTTTGACTTATTTCAAAGTTATATGTAGTTTTGTTTTGAAACAGTCTGGATTCTCAGAAAAATGTTGGCTTGTATAATGCTGAGAAGTACTGAGCCACTCATCTGAAAGAGTAGGCCTGAGAAATAATTTGAACTGGTTTATAGATGGGCATTACGGACATCTACCTCTGTCTTAACTGGCTGTTCAGATATAGACAAAAGGTTGAGAGGAGTAAGGATTCAAAAGAAGATGCTGAGCTATGCGTGATCTGTTTGATCTACAACACAGAAGACTGCGCCAATGGACCTCAAGGAAAAGGGGTGTGCATTTATTGATTCCACTACATGAAGGGCACAATGATAAGCTGAGTAAGAATTGGTCTCTGATCTTAAGAGGTTAACAGGTTTTGAGGATGACAGACAAAAATATTTAATAAAAATATTTAATGTTATAAATATTCTGATGGAGTTATGTTCAAGAGATCAAGAGGAAGATTGGTTGATTGAGTCTGGGAGCATGGGAGAGAACATTCCTGAGCAGCTGCTACTGGTACTGAGTCTTAAAGGAGGAATAGTACATGAGAGGTGTGGGGAGTGCCAGCAATAGGACTTGAGGTAGGGTCTCTGCAGGCAGTGATGAGGGATGAGACTAAGAAGTAGGCAAGAACAAGATTAAGAAGCGCCTTGTGTACTAGGCAAAGGAGATCTGAGCGACACAGTTTTGCGTTTCAGCAAGTTCATTTTCCCACTATAGCACAGAAAGGGCTGGAGCTGGGCAAGGCTCAAAGCAGGGGGAAGTTATGATGCCCTGAAATAAGACAGCAGTGGTAAGTAGAGAGTGGAAGAGACAGAGTTGAGATTTTTCCACAGTAAAATCAGAATGGACTTAGTGGCCAGTTGGATAAGAGTGGGGATTCAGGAAACAAAAGTTGAGGATAACTCTGAGATTTCTAGGTTGACCTACTGAAGTGGAATTATCTAACACTACCTGGAAGCCAGGGGGATGATCAACTTTGTTTGCTTTGGGCAAAGTGATGTAGGAGAAGTTATTGCATTAGAGTTTGGATATGTGAATTTGGTATGCCTTTGGGATTTATAGGTAAATTTCTCCAGATGGTGGTTGAATATGTCTGTCTAGATGAGGAAATAAGAACAGTTTGGCTGGTGATGCACAGTTGGAAGTGGCCATTGTATATCTCAGAACTTAGAGTAACTGAATGGAGAGGGCCATCCTGAAGGAGCTAGGTGAGGAGGTAGAGGAGTAAATGCTCTCATCTCTCACCTCTCTGCTCGTGACTTCCTCTCAGTTTCTCCTGTTGGCTAAACCTGACAGCAGGGAAGCCCAGTGGATATAGTTCCTAGGTCAGCCTCCTAGGGACCAAAGCCAGATGGAAAAGGGTGATGGAAGATCTGGGGTTCAAAAGGAGTATCTGGGATGACCACCATCTGAAGGCAGGTTATATAAGAATTGTCAGTAAAGGAGACTGAGGAGACAGAGGCCAGAAGAAAAACCAGACGACTCAGAAGCCAAAGGGAAAAGGAAGTCAGGCAAAACAAAGGTTGAATCCATTGGATTTGACAATTAGGAGACCTTCATAAAAGTAGTTTTAATGGGGTGGTGGAACCAAGAGTCAGCCAGTTAAGGTGGATTAAAGAATAAAAAGGATTTTCATTTCTAGCAATATGGATGACTAGTTATCCATATAACTATGGTGACTTAGTTGGTTAAACAGCTGCCTTCAGCTCAGATCATGATCCTGGAGCCCCTGGATCGAGTCTCACATTGGGCTCCATGCTTGGCGGGGAGTCTGCTTCTCCCTCTGACCCCTGTCCTCTCATGCTCTCTCTCTCTCTCTCAAATAAATAAATAAAATCTTAAAAAAAAAAAAAAAGCATGACTGAGCTGATAAGAGAAACAATTTGATGCCAGATGCAATGGGAAACTTATTATGCAGCTGAGGGTAAAAACTAGAGTTGGCAAAGATTTGGTTTGTTACAGAGGAACAATAATCGAAATGATGGCAGACTCTTCAACAGTGACAATAAAGCCAGAAAACAGTGCCATAATATTTCCATTGTATTGTGAGTAAATGCTGTCAACTTAGGGTTGTGTACCCAGTAAAACTATCTTCCAAGAATAAGAACCCATGCAAAGATGTTGGTGATGAGAGGATTCATACCAAGAGAACCTTATTAAAGCAGCTTCCAAGGGCAGTACTATAGGTTGGGGAAAATGACCCAGCTAGGAAGGCCTGAGATGTAAGAAAGGATGGTGGGCCATGAAAATGGTCAAGGTTTAGATAAAGCTAAGCAAATATTAACTGTTCAAAATGATAATAATATGTCTAATTTGCAAGGGAACTATAATTCTGGGCAACAGTAGGTTTAGAGAGGGGAGAGATTAGGGTTAAAGCATTCTGTGGTTCTTTTTTTTTTTCTCCAGAAGAGAGGGAAAATACTGACAAATTTTTGATTTGGTTAAATTAGATGTGATGTTGAAAGTTCTTGGAGGAAAGGGGTGCCTGGGTGGTTCAGTCGGTTAAATGTCTGAGTCTTAATTTTGGTTCAGGTCATGATCCTGGGATCATGGAATCAAGCCCCAGGATGGGCTATGTGTTCAGTGTGGGGCCTGCTTGGGATTCTCTCTCTCCCTCTCCTTCTGCCCCTCCCCCCGTCCTCTCTTTCTCAAATAAATAAATAAAATCTAAAAAAAAAAAAAAAAAAGTTCTTGGAGGTGAACACCAAAATATATAGTGCCCAACCCAGTAAACAAAACACTAATGGCATAATAAAAACAAAATGAAGCAAATCAAAAGAAAAAAACAAGAAACAGAAAAAGTGGACAAACTGCACAAAATAAGATGGTAGAAGGAATTAAAATATATGACAAATCACCATCAAAGTAAGTGAGCTAAACTTACTAGATAAAAGGCAAAGATTATCAGGCTGGATTAAAGAAAATAACGCTATGTTTTACCACAAACACACATGAAGATACATAGTAATATACATATATAAAATAAAGGTACAAAGATTCTGAAAACAAAATGGTGAAAAGAATATGTGTTAGACTAGTTTTAAACAAGATAAAGCTGCTGATTCATAACAAAAGAAATAAACATTAAGACAAATAACATTGCTAGAGATAAGTACGTTCATTCATATTGATTAAAAAACCCCACAAAGATATAAAATTTAAAAATGTGTGCACCAATGATATATAAAAATATTAAAATAAAAAATGACAGATCCACAAGGAGCCACTGACAAAGCCACTAATACAGTGGGAAATTTTAATACACATCTCTTAGTAATTGAGAGACATTGAGGACCCACATCAGTAAGGAAATAACAAGCTTGGTTGAATGGATATACTTGGAATATGGTACCCCACAACTGGTACAGATCTTTCTGTGAAATGTAGATAAGAAGTTCAGCCAACTAGAATATGTTGTCAGAAGTAAATGTGATAAACTACTTAAGATACCTTGTACAGGGCCTAGCATGTATTAAGCCCTTGATAAGCGCTTGATAAATATTTGTAATTTGTTCCCAAATTAAAAATAAACCGACAAGCCCTGTCCCCTTTAAGAGACCTTAACAGGTAGAACACCAGAGGACAATTCTGAATGAAGACCACTGAGAGATAACTAAGGGCCTTGGGGGCTGGGAGCACCAGTATGGCCTGGGGCAGGACGAGGAAAGATCAAAGAGGGAGTAATAATGAGATTGAAGGTGGTGTTAGACATGCAGTCATAAGGATCCATCAGGACTCAGACTATAATTTTATTTATTTAGTTCTATTTTTTTATTAGATAGTAATTTTTTTTTTAAGTGGGGTTAGGGGTGGTCCTGGGAATTACAACAAGAGCTTCGTTAATGAAGGAAAGCAAGGTGGAGAGAGTTGAGGGAGGCCATCTCTGTTAGCCCATTTTACAAACTTGCTCCCCCTGCCCCTGCTTGTGCATGTGCGTGACGTCTCTATCAAATAAATAAATAAAATCTTTCAAAAAAAATTTAAATATCATGTTGCTTGGCAAGATATTACTATCTTACCCCAAGCCTGAGTTGAGGAAGAGAGTGCTCATAGGTACCTAGGATTATGGCAACTTCTTCATTCTCCCAGCTCTCGCTCTTCTATATTTGTCTTTCTGGGACTTCATCTCATCTGATAGCCTTTGAGGTTCAGAGTGGGCCACTGAGTTATTCCAGTCCTGGACTTTTCCAGCAGTTCTAAGTGACAAAGGGGCCTGATGTATGGGAGTGTGAGTGAGGCCCTAGTGACAGCATGCTTAGGAAACATTTAAAATTCTCCCAGCCTGGAGAGAAATTCTGTGAAAAGATTGGCATTTCCACAATTCCAGATTTATATAAAAAGATGACATTAGCAGCGTGAGTTGAGGTGATCCACACTGGGTCTGCGTTTCTAACTGTGGCTTCTCCCTCAAATCCCTATAAAATGGCTCTAGCTTATTGGGTCACATTCTGAGGACCAGCATGGGGACTACAAAATAGAATCATGGGAGATACCCCTGGCACCTGCTTGATGCCTGCCCTGAGCATATGGAGGTTGCCTTGTAGCTTTTAAAATACTTTAAAAAAGCTTCTTAGATTCTTAAAGTTTTACTTTCCTTGAAATAGCTATACTTGAAGAATTTAAACAGCTAGACAAGGTAGCTGTTCAGCATGTCCAAGGATCTCCCAGGTGGAGGTGGAAATGATAAGGTGATAGAGCATATGTTAAATTTTTCTCTGAGGCAAGCTGGGAGGATATTCTCAGAGAAGTTACCCAATCCTTGAACCTTGAGTCATCCAGGAAACCTTGGACTAGTAGGGTAGTCATACCTGTGGAAGCCTAGGAATTTCTAGGTCACGCAACTCCTTTCATTCCCACAGCAATCCTGTATGATATTAAGGATCTCTTGCTAGTAAACCTCCAAGTATTTGTGGGTAATGGGGTGGTGGTGTGTTTGACCTAGGGGTGCAGTGGGGCTGTGAGGTAAAAAGGCAGTTGGTTCTAAACCTAACAATTTAATTTATTGTTTTAGAATGTTCTGGCAAAATTAAACTCAGATATAAACAGATAGGTGGTGTTGATGGACAGGGCTGCTCTAAGTATGTCTGGGGTATTTTCAACTGGGGTTCTTTCATGATGATAATACATTGGTCTATCTGGGGTCTCTACTCTTTCCACTTTTGCTTCTTGGCCTTGGAATCAGGACATGGCCACTTTGTCTGGACTGGCCTTCTGAAAGCAAAACACCCTACTTCATCTTCATCACATATCAGAACTAGTAAGATCCTGGGTGGATAACAGATGAATCCAAGTGGGATGAATAAAGGCTATGGAAAGAGATGAGGAATGAGCGATGTAGCACTTGGTATTGGAACTGTGGGATGAATGGCCATAGAATTGGCAGTGAGTGGGAAGAGGACAGACCTGAGGGGTAGCTGATAGAACAGGAAGTGCCCATGCTAGAGACTGAGGTGGAATGGCGTGCTAGCGGGCAGGCAGTGGTGGTGTATGTGCATGTTTTCATCCCTGTGTGCTCAGGGAACTCTTTAGAGACACACCCTGTCTCTAAATGCTGCTTCAGTACCCCTACAGCACAGAGCTGAGTGCATGGTGAGCGAGTAAGAAAATGCCCACAGATTCATATTGGCTAGTGTATCATGGCTATATGATATTATATATATATATATATATATATATATATATATATATATATAGACAAACATGTATAAACATACACATATATATGACATATATATCATGATACATATTATATGTATGTATATATAAAAGCATAGTTGATCCAGGATTTTTCTACTGCTACTGAGATTTCAGGATATATAAGTTGGTTACTGTAATATTGAAATTCCTAGAAGGCTTTTTTTAAAAAAGATTTTATTTATTTATTTGTCAGAGAGAGAGCACAAGCAAGGAGAGCAGCAGGCAGAGGGTGAAGCAGGTTCCCCGTTGAGCAAGGAGCCAGATGAGGGACTTGATCCCAGGAGCTTGAGGTCACAACCTGAGCCAAAGGCAGGTGTTTAACTGAGCCACCCAGGCGTCCCCCTAGAAATTTTCATTAGTTTTAAGAAAGTATGTGAACTTAGGGTGAGTAATCAAACGGTGCAGAAGAGTTCATTGTAGAAAGCACTATGCTCTGTCTCTGCTTGATGACAGATACTGTGGCCTAGATATTATTGCCATCAATAGTGATATTTTTTTCTAGTTTGGTGGTTTTGGGGTATATAGCTTAGGAGGCTTGACATTAGCATAGGCCACAGAAAATCACTGGCAGTCTCACAAAGATAGACACATAGTGGGGATATTTCCCATGGGACTCATTAGCCACTTGTCCCTTTGGCTTCTGTGCCCACATTGGGCTCAGAATAGCCTGCAGTGGTAGTCAGCTGTGAGGGGCATCCTGGTATGGAGTCATCAGAGCCCACGTAATGTCATCTTGGACTACCTGGAAGTGTCTGTCAAGGAATCCGGGCCCTCTGAGGCTCTTAGGAAGGAAGGATGCTTGTCCATTTAGGGTTTTCTAGATCCAGAGTTTAGGGAGGAATGGTTTAGCTTGAGGCCATCTGCCCCTTTGCCAAGCTGGATGGGATGTACCTATGAGCTGTTGGGCTGGGTCCTGGGGAGGAGAGCAAGGCAGAAACTGGAGGCCCAGAAGCTGATGGGGTGTAGGAAATCCCATCGAACATGCTGGGCAACAAAAATGGGAGTGGTCATCCAGGTGTTGGGGGCTGATGTAGGGGAAAATGGCATACTACAAACCCACAAACTCTAGCACTGAGTTTGTGGCACTCTTATCATAGCACTCTTATCATGCTTCTCTGATTTCTTGATGCATTTTGGGCTCTCTAGCAGCAGATGACTGGGCAGCTTGGGTCTCAGCCATCTCCATGGTGCAAAGTCTTTGCAGCTGCCTTATGGGACAAGACAAGAGGAAACCTGACATCAGCAACAGCAGGCAGATTGGCTGACAGAGTGACACACAGGTGGCTACTCTGTTTGATTTGTTTTTTCGAGGACTCCCAGTCAGAGAGCCCTCTATGACTGATCAAATGAGTGAGGAATGGTGGCCACCTGTGAGTCAGGCCACCACAGATGCTAAGAGTCTCAGGCAGTGCCCCATCCAGTGCCTGAATCTCCTTTGCTGCTGGATCTGAGCCCAGTTGGTAAAGGGTGAACTGGTCAGAGAGCCATGTTGCCAAACTACCACACACTCTTGCAGGAATGTAGGCACACAGACATGTACTGGCAGGTATGCTGTCACTTCCCCTTTCACCACCAGGGCCATGTCTAGGCTGAGTTGGCTCTGTCATGTGGGAAAACTGGTTGGACTTAGTACATAAAGATAAAGGACTTTTGGGGTGCCCATCTATCCAGAGACCCTGTGTCCGGCCCACAGATGTTGACAGGTGCCTGCTCTTCTGAGGCTGGGTTTCAGGGCAGGTTTGTGGTCTTTTACCCTTCTGTGATATCCTCTAGCTAATGAAAGACTCTGTGCCCTCTCTCTGCCTATAGCAAGTGGAGGCCCCAGGCTCAGGCAAGGAGTAGTGGCTATTTGAGTGACTAATAGAGAGGGCGAACCAAAGAAAAGTTATCCAGATGGCATTTCCCTTGGGATGGGGAGGGGCCTTCATGGCATCTGACTTCCATCCCCATTTTCTTTTTTCTTTTTTTTTTTTTTTTAGATTTTTTTTTATTTATTTATTTGACAGAGATCACAAGCAGGCAGAGAGGCAGGCAGAGAGAGAGGAGGAAGCAGGCTCCCTGCTGAGCAGAGAGCCCGATGCTGGGCTCGATCCCAGGACCCCAAGATCATGACCCGAGCCGAAGGCAGCGGCCTAACCCACTGAGCCACCCAGGCGCCCCTCCATCCCCATTTTCAAACCTTGTTCCCAAAGCTGGACATGCCACAGAGGAGGAGCTGCTGTGTGGACATTTAAGAAGGAGCCCAGCCAAGGGGCCCTAGCACCTGGACTGACCAAAGAAACTCCTGGCTTCACTCATGGCTTATGTTGTAGATACTTGTGTTGATGAATCTCTATTTAAGCTTAGAGAAACCCCCTTCCTATGACAGCAGGAGCCTGGGCTTGTTACTCTCAGCTTCTGCAAATCAAACAAGAGGGGTGAGGAGTACAGCTGATGGCACAGGAGGAAATGCCTGGGGCACCACCAGAGTTGGGACTGGATCCTGCCACCCAGCTGAAGGGAGAAGCTCCATCCTGTTTGGCATCTTGTCTGCTCTAGAAATATGAGCCCTACCCCAGGGCTGGGGCTTATTCCTGCAGCCTAGGGCGAAGCAGGGAGTGCTTTCCAGGGGCGGCTCCAGGGAGCTCCCTCCAGGGAGCTCACGTGCAGATAGGCCAGGCTCTCCAGGTGCAGCGTGGCCTGGAAGGCATGGCTAGAGGGGAGTGCAGGCACACCGTCTGACCCCAGGGACCTTGTGTCCTGCTGAAGGAAAGAGGACACACACACCCACTTGCAAACCGAGAATTGTCTAACACAGGCTGCTTAACAAAGATCAGTGACATTTCCAAGTCAGAAATGCAAGAATAACGGAAGTGGGGACCCAAATAGTTACCAGGTAGGGGTCATGGATGTTGGGGTGCCATGAAGGGGCAGCACTGACTAAAGGAAGATTTAAGAAAAACCACTAGTCTTTATATCCAGAACAAAGCCAGGCCCAGAACCTCTTGTTTGTTTATTGGAGAAGAAGTCAGGACTGGGCTCTTTCACTGCCCGAGTCTGAGATTCTTGAGCCTGAAGCCTTTGCCTCCAATGGTTTCTTGAGGTCAGAGGCTCTTTTGGTTTTGCTTCTGCGTCTGAGCTACAGTGGGAATATGCCACACATCCAAGAAACCATAAATCAGAAGGGCGACTGAAGTGTAAGTATGGCCCACCTGAACAGCTGGGACTGGCAAGATGAAAAGTGTCTCCATGATGATTTACCTGGCTAGACAGGAAGGTTGGCTTTATCCAAACTGAGACTTGTGGCTTGCTGTTTTTGTAAGTTTCTAAAACAAGAGTTTCAGCAGTTGAAACATACAAATAATATTTTATTGATTTGATTCATTTAGGTATTTTGGGGGCTAGTTTTGTAGCTAGCTTTGAACATTAGAAAACAGAAGAATTTCTTGATTGTTTTAATCACAAAAAAGTAGGTATTTCTGAAGTGACAAGAATAAAGGATTTCAATATTAGAAGAGACCTCAGGGTGTCCAATCCCTTAAGGATGAGGAAGGGTATTTGAGGGATGGAGTGATTTGCCTGGAGCTACTCAGCCAGGCCTGAAGGCAGCTGGAGTCCAGACTTGCCACTGCCATCCACCGTAATGCCCACACTACACCAAGTGCAACCTTACACATGCATTATCTTTCTTGATGCATGCATTATTTTATAGCTTGCAGGAACTTGTCATTAAGTCCTCCTTAAAATGTTATAAATATTCTACTCTATTCCAATGAGTCCTTTCACTTAGCCTGTAACTAACACACAGCTCTCTCCAGTATGGTATACCATTCACAGTGAGAGTCTCTCTGAACTGTTGCTTCTGAAGAGAACAAGACAATAGTAGTGACCATGGATTGAACATCTTCTGTGTGACAAGTGGATGTGCCAGTAGATTGCACACTGGGGGCCCAAGGGCTGGAGGCTGTCCTTGCAGAAAATGGAAAGGAAAGAAAAGCAATGGGAGAAACCCAAGTTAAAGTGACCACCACGTCATGGACTCAGTCCCCATCAGAGCCCAGTGGTGTCCCTCTACTGGGTCTACAGTGGATCAGGCAGTATAACCCTGTAGACCTCCTCCATGCCTACATCTGGGCCCATACCTAGGGCCTCCAAATGTTATTGCCACATAACCTTCTCCCTCTTTTACACATAGCAAAACTGAGGCATCCAAAACAAATTACTGTGCTTTCCCAAACCAGGTAGAGTTCCCTTCTCTAGCCACAATTTTGTACTTTTTGGTAGCTTTATTGCATGTCACGTTTCTCCACATACATTGACTGCCTTTGCAAGTGGATTTTAAATACAGTTTTAAGGGGTCAGCTTGGTGGCTCAGTTGGTTGAGTGGCAGCTCTCGAATTTCAACTCAGGTCATGAGATTGAGCCCTGCTCAGAAAAAATACCTTTTGTCTTTTTTTTTTTTTTTAATTTATTTTACGGAGAGAGATCACAAGTAGGCAGAGAGGCAGGCAGAGAGAGGGGGGTGGGAAGCAGGCTCCCCACTGAGCAGAGAGCCCAATGTGGGACTCGATCCCAGGACCCTGAGATCATGACCTGAGCTGAAGGCAGAGGCTTAACCCACTGAGCCACCCAGGCACCCCACCTTTTGTCTTTCTGTTGAATCACTGACCTTGGGAAATAATCAATGAAGGCTATAAAAATAGACATCAAGTTAATTTTGTAGAGTGGCATGGTCTGATAGAAATTTATTTTATTTATTTATTTTTTTATTATTTTTTTTTAAATTTTATTTATTTATTTGAGAGAGAGACCGTGAGAGAGAGCATGAGTGAGGAGAAGGTCAGAGAGAGAAGCAGACTCCCCGCGGAGCTGGGAGCCCGATGCGGGACTCGATCCTGGGACTCCAGGATCATGACCTGAGCTGAAGGCAGCCGTCCAACCAACTGAGCCACCCAGGCATCCCTCTGATAGAAATTTAATTGTAAGCTGCAATTAGCCAGACATGTAATTCAAAAGTTTGTAGTGTCCATGTTAAAAAAGTAAAAAGAAATAGGTAAAATTAATTTTGATACATTTTTAACACAATACATCCCAAATATTATCATTTGAACACATAATCAATGTAAAAATTATCCATGAGATATCATTCTTTATTTTGCACTATATCTTTGAGGTTTGGTGTGTGTTTTATACTTTGCATTTCAGGTACTCAATAGTCACATGTAGCAAGTGGCTGCTGTTTTGGACAGTGCAGGTGTACAAATAGGGAAAAGGAAAAATATCCCAGGAAGGATGGTTGTTGAGTGTCAATGTCATGGCTAACTCTTACAGAGTTGAGATTTACTCTGGCATGGGACATTGAAAATATCAGCAAGAAGTATGGTGAGATCATGGTTGTTATGCCTAAGTTATTACTATTATTATTTTTTGATTTCAGAAAGTCAAACATTTCACATATTGTGAAGATGTGATGAAAAGACATGTAGACATTGAGATACCACCTTACACCACTTAGAATGGCCAAAATTAGCAAGACAGGAAACAACATGTGTTGGAGGGGATGTGGAGAAAGGGGAAGCCTCTTACACTGTTGGTGGGAATGCAAGTTGGTGCAGCCACTTTGGAGAACAGTGTGGAGATTCCTCAAGAAATTAAAAATAGAGCTTCCCTATGACCCCACCATTGCACTACTGGGTATTTACCCCAAAGATACAGATGTAGTGAGCAGAAGGGCCATCTGTACCCCAATGTTTATAGCAGCAATGGCCACGGTCACCAAACTGTGGAAAGAACCAAGATGCCCTTCAACGGATGAATGGATAAGGAAGATGTGGTCCATATACACTATGGAGTATTATGCCTCCATCAGAAAGGATGAATACCCAACTTTTATAGCAACACGGACGGGACTGGAAGAGATTATGCTGAGTGAAATAAGTCAAGCAGAGAGAGTCAATTATCATATGGCTTCACTTATTTGTGGAGCATAACAAATAGCATGGAGGACAAGGGGAGATGGAGAGGAGAAGGAGTTGAGGGAAATTGGAAGGGGAGGTGAACCATGAGAGATGATGGACTCTGAAAAACAATCTGAGGGTTTTGAAGGGGTGGGGGGTGGGAGGTTGAGGGAACTAGGTGGTGGATATTGGAGAGGGCACGGATTGCATGGAGCACTGGGTGTGGTGCAAAAGCAATGAATACTGTTAATGCTGAAAATAAATTTAAAAAATTAAAAAAAAAAAAAAGAAAAGACATGTAGAGGTGTAGAACTGACGGGTTCCTGTTTGAACTCAATTACCCCCACTAGCCAAGCAACTGTGGGAAGGTCATTCTACCACTCTCAGCCTGTTTCCTCATTTGCAAAATGGGAATCCCACTGTCTGCCTCACAGAGATGTCAACTTAGAAAATGTTATTTCATCAAGCCTCTGGGGCTCACTTCCTTCTTTGTAAGTTCTGCAGCCCATGCCCTGAAACTGATTTCCCGCCCTTTGTTCAAGGTCCAGAAACAGAAGTCAGCCTGTGTCCCTTTGGTCAGAACTCAGATGCTGGTCATCTCTTGGATAGGCCACTTATTCCAGAGAGCACAAGTGGACCTTCCCTCATTTTGCTATAATTCCCTTTCATCTCTGATCGAAGCCCTTGGTTTTTGTTTCTTTTAGGCAATTCAACAATTTTGCAGTCATTTTAGTGTAAACTCAGCCAGGGCAGGGTTCTGCCCCTCCTCCCTTTCTCCTGTGAGGGTGCCCAAGGTGTGGAGGGGTCTTTGCAGCATAGACCTGTTGGTGGGGTGTGGCAACAGGTCTGTGGTGGTTCTTGGGAACTGCTGAGCTCTGAATGACCCTGTCTGACCTCTGGTCATTCCCCATGGTTCCCATCACAGGATACTTTGTGTCCTTCTTGTTCCCAACCACCAGCTTTCAGGCCCACAGGCCTCTCTCACTGCTGAGATATGGAATAAGGGCAGCTTCTGGAAGTTTTTCCAAACTTTCCTGGGGCCACAGGAAGCTGCATGTGTCTCTGCTTCTGTCCAGACCTTTCTTGCTACTGTTTTTCTTATTTGTAGTTTCTAGAAGGCTTGCAGCTTCCTTGGGCTCTCTTAGATGTTGAAATGGATCTGGTTTTTTGTCATCCACCCATTATAGGGCTCTGCTTGGAGAAGGAGAGGGTTGGAGGACAGGCTCTCCTGGCCCCTTTTCCTCCTAGAACCTCTTCTCTCCACACCTGGGCAGCCTATTTTAGCTTAGTGGGCAGGGTTGTCTGGCTCTTGCACATAGGTTTGGGGCTTTGAAGGGTATAGTTTGAGGGTAAGGCAGATCTCATATGGAATCAGAGTTGCCCTTGGAAATCCTTGAGATAGCTGTCATTCTGACACTGTCACCTGCCTTTCCTTAAGTCCACAAACCAGTTTTTCCTGGGGCAGTTTGGGAGGATAGGGTGTGGAGAGGGTTTTCAGAGAGCGATTGAGGAAGGGCAAAAGAAAACAAGCAGATGCATGTAGAGACAATCCTCAGTTTCATTCTCAGTTTAACCCTGCCACCAAGACTTTCCTGATCCCCATTCCCAGATTTGGGCTAATTGCTGTTGTATCAGCAATTTCTCCCTAGAGAAAGATAAAGGAAGCAGTGACAGAGACAAATCCTTCATATTGAGATAGTGGTTAAAAGGTGAGCTAGATGTTGTCTTGGTTCTAGTCTGCTTTAGGAAAAGTGAACGTGCAAGCAAAGCAGTGCCAGGTCCCTGGTGCTGGTAAATGACTACTTTGCTGGAAAGTGTCTGCCTTCAGAACCTTAAGTTGGGAACGTCTTTAAAAATGAATTGGCCATGAGGGTTGCTGGGGGGAGGGAGGGTATGGAGAGGGTGGTTGGGTTATGGAATTTGGGGAGGGTATGTGATATGGTGAGTGCTGTGAAATGTATAAGCTTGATGATTCACAGACCTATACCCCTGGGGCAAATAATACATTATATGTTAGTAAAAATAATTAAAAAAATGAATTGGCCATAAAAGTTTTCTTCTGAAGTATGGCCTTTTCATCACTAAATAAGCATGTTCTGAGACTTTAACAAGCAGAACCTATGTTTATTGGAAAGCTCTGGTTCACCTCACTCATGGGCAGAGCTGGGGTCCCCCCCCCTTCCCCCGCCCCGCCAACACCTCCAACCCTGCAGAGGACTCTCTCTCGGCACCTAGTGGCCATGTGCCCACATTCTATGTGCCACCCAGGAAGCACCTCGGTGAGTTCACTTGTCCAGGGTGTTACAGGCCTTAGTAAAGATAAGCTAAAACTCTGTAAAGAAATAGGACACACACACACACACCCCATAAGTATTTTAAGAGAAAATTGGCATTTGTGTGTTTCAGCTTTATGTCAATTTACTGCCATTATAAATAGTGCTTATAGGTGCCAGACAATATTCTAAAACTGAAAATACATTTTTAGGTGTTCCCAGTCTATGGGCATTAGAGGATAGTTGATATAAAATTTGCAATGATTCATATTTTTGGGGTAAGGTGTAGGATTTTTAAAGTCTAGGCTGTAGCGTTCTAGAATGCTCAAAGAACCATTTCTGGTGGGGCTAGGAAAGTTGAACGGCTGCCTCAGCTCAGACCTTCATGGAGAGTATTAAGACAGATGAATCTGTGAACACTGTCCCTGCCAAAGCGACAGCTGGTGGTGAGGAGGCTGAAAGACTCCACATTCTGAGAAGAAGTTAATGGGAAAAATGACAGAAATATTTATTTAATAATTGAAATCAGAAACCACTGCATTAAAGCGTTCTCACTAAACTTTGGCAATGTTTTTCGTGTTTGGAAGTTTTCTAAGTGGCATTTGGACGTGGTTTTGCATATTGTTAGAATGAACAACAGATGATGGAGAACATCTTTCTTCGGAGCCCCCTCTGGGGATTTGGGTTATTCCCACACATGCAGTTAGAAAGCTTAGACTTGAATCCCATCTGCCTCTGGTGTTCCTTGTACAAATCACTTAAGTTCCAACCTCACCTCCTCCTCCTTCTAAGTTGGTTTTATTTTTTTCCTCACAAAATTCAAACAAAACACAGAATTTGCAGAAGAGAATCTTCGAGTCCACTTTTATACCTCCTCATTCCCAAATGAACTCCCTGATGCCTGGATAACCATGTATTAGCCGGTTGGCATACTTGTAAAGTTAAATCCTTTCCTTTGCACGTATACATAGTACATATACACTGTTTATTTATTTACTGGCCTAAATGAGGTCATACGTAGCTGTATTATTTTTCCTAAAAAATTGACTTTATTGAGGTATAGTTTATATACAAAAAAACAGCCATTTTTAAATGTACGGCTTGGTAAATTTTGACAAACAAAAACCTGTGAAACTACTACCTTAGTCAAGCAATAGAATGTGTCCAACACCCCCTGAAATTCCTTATTCCCCTTTGCAGCCAACCCTCCCACCCCATCCCCCCAGCAGCCACTCAGCTACTTTCTGCCACTGAGTTTCAGTTGGTCTCTTCTATAATTTTATATAAAGGAAATCATATACTGTGTAGTCTTTTGTGTCTGGCTTCCTTTGCTCAACTTATTTCTGAAATGTGGCTTTTTTTGGTCAATAGTTAATTCCTTTCTATTGCTGAATAGTTTTTTGTTTTATAGTTGTACCATAATTTGCTCTTCACTCAACTGTTGATGGACATTTGATCTGTTTCCAGCTTTTAACAATTATGAGTAGAGCTATTATGAATATTCATGTGCAAGTCTTCTTGCGGACTGGTGTTTTCATTTCTCTCGGTTAAGTAGCTAGGATCAGAATTGCTGGGTCTTATGGTAAGTATATGTTTAACTTTGTAATGACTACCAAAGAGTTCTTTGTAACAGCTCTTCGATTTTGTATTCCCTCCAGCAATGTGTGAGAGTTCCCATTGTTTCATATCTTTGCAAACACTTTTGTTCTATTTAACATAGATACCTAAGTGAATAGAGACATCGCATTATGGTTCTATTTTTCGTTTTTCCTGATGACTAACAATGTTGAGCATCTTTTCATGTGCTTATTGACTATTCCCATATCTTTTTGGTGAAGATTCTGTTCAACTCTTTTGCCCATTTAAAAAATTTGGTGGTTTGTCTCCTTGTGTCAGAAGATATGAGATAATAGAAAATATTTACATTAGTCTCTGCCCCTGATTCCTGGTACAGAGCTCTTAAAACCCTTAAAAAGTTATAAGAGCAGTAGGAGCGTCTTTTGTTCTAATGAGGCTACTCTGAGGGCCTCCTAATGAGGAATGGTCACTAGAAAGACTTGTTATGAGAGAGGGAAGAGGGGCTGGAAATGAAGATAATAGCTGATCATGCCTATGTGAGGAAGCCTCTATAAAAGCACGATGGCGCAGGGTTCAGAGAGCTTCCAGGTGGGTGAACATGTCTGTACTGGGAGGGTGATGCATCCCAATTCCATGGAGACAGAAGCTCTTGCACTCAGGACCTTCCAAGACCTCACCCTGTCAATCTCTCCATCTGGCTGTTCATCTGTATCTTTTATCATACCCTTTAATAAATTAGTAAACATAAATAAGTGTTTCCCTGGGTTCTGTGAGCCATTCTTGCAAATTAATCAAACCCAAGAATGTGTCATGGGAATCCCTGATTTGTAACCAAGTCAGACAGAAGTTGTGGGTAACCTGGGGACCTACTATATGTGACAGGCATCTTAAGTGGGGAGCAGGCTTGTGGGACTGAGCCCTTAACTGGTGGCATCTGACACTATCTCCAGGGAGATGTGTGAGAATTGAATTGAATTATAGGACACCCAGCTTGTGTTGCAGAGAATTGCTTGGTGGATATGTGTGTGAACCTCCCAGCCTCCAAAGTAATTGGGTCTTAAAATCATTACAAAAGAGTTCCATATTTCTTTTTTATTCTTTATCTATCTTGTATACAAGTCTTTTTTCAGCTACAGTAATATCTGTCTTGTCACCTCCTAGGACTGGTCAGATAAGATAATGAGCAGGAAAATGGCATGCAAATGGGGGAGCATAATTCAAATGTTGTTCATTAAGGCCATAAGATGCTAAGGAAATAACAAGGAAACTGCTGCTTCCTTGATTTTGCAGACCGGCAAGTGGAGCTAGCCAGGCCATCCGTGTTGGCTCCCATTACTTAGTCAGAGGGCTTTTGTTTGTCTTTTCTTGCCACGTCATTCTAATTTGTGACACACAATCAACCACGACGTGTGTTTTCGGTTATGACACTGGCCCGGGAAGCCAAGGGATGATGTGAAGTGGTTTTCCCTGATTTTGCAACAATTTTATGCTTTACTCGTCTTATTACACCATATTCTGTTAACATGAATTCACGGAGGTGGAGCATCTGGCAAGATACCTTGAAAAGACCATCTCCCCTTCTTCATGAATGTGATTTCTCATAAGTATAGTGTTTATTTGATACTTTATTCTTAAAAGCAATAAAGCGAGTTAAGAAACTTTGGAAATATAGCATAGAGGGAAGATATTTCCACCCCCTCAGATCCCCATTTTCTTCTCACATTAAGTATCATTTCTGGCCTTTTAGTGGTTTCTTTTCTGCCCTGGTTTCCATGTTTGTGAGTGTTGGTCTTTTTAAGTATTTAGATTTGGTCCAAATATTATATATTTGGATAATATATGTTATCTAATATATATTATATAAATAATATATAAATAATACATAATATATATTAATATATATTATTTTAATGATATAAGGTCTTTTCAGAGAATTGGAAAGTATGGAAAAATGGAAGGAAATCATCCTAATCCCGTCTTCCAAAAGCAACCACTGTTAAATGTATTTGTAGACTGTCATATTACTTCTTTCTTCTAGCCATTTTAACAGGAATCTTCAGGCCATGGTCATATCTTTGAGTTTTAACCTTTCTTAGATAAAAATAATCTTCACTTAGGTGCTCTTACTAAAAAGAATTATAAAATAAGAACTTAAAAATAAGATCGAAAATTTACAAAAGAGTAATTTTTTAAAGATTTTATTTATTTATTTATTTGAGAGCACATGAGATCAGGGGGAAGAGCAGAGGAAAAGGGAGAAGCAGACCCAGTGCTGAACATGGAGCCACATGTGAGGCTCCATCCCATGACCTTGTGATCATGACCTGAGCCGAAATCAAGAGCTGGACGGTCAACCAACTGAGCCACCCAGGTGCCCCCCCAAAAATAATTTTTATTAACACTGGATTTGGGCCTTGGGGCAAATTACTGAGAAGAGGTGCTGTAACTCATCAGGGATGAAGGAAACGAGGAAGCTGATGCTTGGAAAAAGGCCAGAGATGTGGTTAGGTTTCCCGAACTGAAAAGTGAGTTAGCAGATAAGCCAACTTCAGGTGTCCTCTTACTGGCCACACACCTGGACTGTTGCGTGGAGGTGACAGTAAAACTCCTGCTTACTGTTTGCTGCAGGGATTCTCACACACAGGCCCGGGAGGAGAAAAAGCTTTTCATACTAGCAAGTGGAGGAGGAAGGGTCAGCCTGCAGAAGGGCATGGTGAAATAGTAACCTCTAGAAATCTCTAGATTTCATGGGGTGCCTTTCTTCGTCACTAAGGTGCTGGGTGGGACTTTCTCAACCATGCAGCCCAATTCTGGTCTCTCCAGCTAAGACTGGCATCTTCCTACCCCTAGGATCTTAGGTTATGTTGTCCTCTCTATTTGAACTCAATCATTCAGTGGATATGTTGAGTACCTACCATGTGCTGTGCACCTTATTTAATGAAGTTTTGGGGGTAAGATTTGGTGGTGAATATTACTCCATATCTCTCCTTCGCTGTTGTGTTCCCTATAAAGGAATCTGTATATGTGTTTGACAGAGAACAGAAGACTACTTCTGTAAACAATTGGACAAGCATCTGATGGCACTCGATATAGGGCTCTTGTGGTATCTGTGTTGGGAGGGTCCGTGGATTGGCTCAGGGCTGGAGAAGGGCCTCACTCAAGTTTCCTCCCCTCAGAATCTGGATGGTTAAGCATGTGAAATAATACAAGTTAACCACACAGAGAAAGTTGTCATGGAAAATGTGTGATGAACTGCTGGGCTTCTTTCCAGAAGGCTCTGACCAGGTATATTTACTACCTGGGAGAGGAAACAGAAAGAAGAAAGGAGGATGGCTGGATCTTCTGTCTTGAGGGAGAGTATGGCCAGAATCTGTCTTAGGAACAATGGCCTTCCTCAGAGTACTCCACAATGACAGGGGGGCCCATTCTGCCTGTGAGGGGAGTGAGCGGACAAGGGCACAGCCGCGGGCTACTAGCTCACTCTCTGGTCAGAGGCACCGCAGTGCATATCAACATCTGATTAGCAACTTCTCCCAGGGGTTGGTGCTGAGCATATTCTCTCTCTCTTCAGGGAGGGGCCTTGTAGGGGCATATTGAGGACAGCAGTCCTCGAAAACCACATGTAAGCTGCCTCCTGAATGATAAGAGAGAGCTGGATGTTAGGGTTCCGTCCAATAAATCAAGGCAGGCCTGCGGTCACAGTGGGAGAACTGCTGTATGTCAGGAAACCAGGACAAACACACTTACCCAGCCAGGGCTGCACAGTGGTCCTCTAGTAAGTCATTCACTTAACAAATATTACTGAACCTCTGCTGTTGTAACAGGATATGTTATAGCCACTGGAGTGATGAGGTGGATGAGGTCCCTGTTCATATATAGCTTATGTTCCCACGGTGGACAGGCAAGGGACCGATTATGAATAATAAATTAAGAAAATGTTCAGATAGTGACATACTTTATGATGAAAATGAAACATGTTGGGGAGGGCAGCGGGTATGTAACCTGAGAGAGGTTGGTAAGGGAAGTCTCTTCGGGGTGCCCATGAGAAGGAGCCCGGCACTAGAACATCTGGGGAGGAGCCTCCGCTTTGGGCACAGGCAACAGTGAGTATAAAAGCCCCACCATACTGGAAGAACCGAAGGAGGCCAGTGCAGCACAGAAGGTGAGGGAGGTGAAGAGTCTGGATTTTATTTTAAGTGAGACAGGAAACCATTGGAGCTGGGGAGTGACAGGACCTAATGTACACTGTAAAAGGATCATCTTATTGGGGCAGGGGTAAAGCAGGGACTCAGGTCCAGAGGAGGAAAGAAGAGCCCCACCTTTGGGGTTGGGCAGTAGCAGTGGCATCGGAGGGAAGTGGACAGAGTTGGGATATATCCTGGAAGGTGGAAGGTGGAGTCACCAGGGTTAGGGTTATGGCAGGTCGGGGGTGCCGATTCCTGAGGGAGGACATTGGGAAAGAAGCAGGTTTGGATGACAGGGAGGCAAGAGTTTGGTTTTGGCCATTTGCAGTTCAAGATGCCAAATATCAATGTGAGATTGGCAGTTAGACAAGTCTCTATTCCATGGGAGAGGTGAGAGCTAAGATTGTAAACATGGACGTTATTGGATAAGAGATGGTATTTGAAGCCACAAGACTGGATGAAATGCCTTTAGTATGCTGGTGTCTGGGCACCGGCTTAGGCAGGAAGACCATGACCAAATCCTGCCACCTGGTGGGGACTGGAGAGGCCAGGGTGGAGTCTGGCTCACAGGCTGAGTCTTTCATACCCACACATACATGTAGCTGAATCATTTGGGGACTGGCACTGCTCCTTTCACATCTTTCTTTCTCATTTCTCCACATCTTTCTCGTTTCTCCCCCCTGTAGCTCCACTCACATGTTTTCTGGAATCCCCCATTGTCTTCATACTCTGCCAGCCGGTGACACCCAGTCAGGCCCCAGGGCGCAGAGCAGATGTCTAATGGTCCTCGTTTACATGTCTCCTTATTTGTCATGCCCTGGTTTTTGCCCTCTGTCTCCTATGGTTGACTGAGTAAAAAGCCCACATTTATATTATATGGCACCCTCTTCAGGCCATCTGAGGCCCTTCATCTCAAGAAGTGCTTGAGTTTTTAATAGTCATTCAGTTTTCATTTCGAAGATGGGAAATCGAGGGCCAGAGAAGGGAAGTGGCTTGGCTAGGGTAACAGAACACATCAGTAGGAACTGTGAGCTCCTGGAGGCCAGGGACCGCTGGTGCTGTATCTTGACCATTACAGAGAAATATGAGTTCCAGTAGTAAAAGGGGTCTTCTAAAATTAAATGACGTAGCCTTGTAAGAAAACGTTTTATTTAGAAATAATTGCAGATTGGCAGGAGGGTGCAAAGGAGTATCCAGGGAGGTTCTGAGTGCCCTTCAGGTAGCTTCTCCCAGTGTTACCATCCTGCGTTCTTACAGTGCAATGACAAAACCGGGAAACTGGCCTTGGTACAATCCCCAGAGTTTATTAGATTGCCCCAGTTACACACATACTCGTTTGTGTATCTGCAGCTCCCTGTAATTTTGTTGCCTGGGTAGCTCCACATAAGCATCGCAATTGAGATGCTGAGCTGTGCCACCCCACACATCTCCCTCTTCATGGACACACCCACCTTGTTCCCCTCATCCCTCACCCCTGGCTACTATGCATCTGTTCTCCATCTTTATAATTATGCTATTTAATGGATGTTATATAAATGGAACCATGAAGTAAGTATTCTTTTGAAATTGGCTTTTCTTCACTCAGCATGATTTCCTTGAGGTTCCTTAAAGTTGCTGGGTTTATCAATAGTTCTTTCCTTTTTATTGCTGAGTGGTATTCCCTGGTCTGGATGTACTACAGTTTGTTTAACCAGTTACCTCTTGGACATGTGGATAGTTTCCAGTTTGGGGCCATTATGAATAAAGCAAACATAAAACATCAGTGTATGGGTTTTCGTATGAACTTAAATCTTCATTTCTCTAGGATATATGCCAGGAGTGCAATTGCTGGGTCATGTGATAGGTTCATTTTTAGTTTTAAAAGGACACATCAAACAATTTTTCAGAGTGGCTGTGCCATTTTATATTTCTGTCACAATGTATGAGTGATTCAGTTTCTCCACATCTTTGCTAGAATTTGATGTTATCATTATTTTTTCATTCTTGCCATCATGATAGGTATGGAGTGATATCTCAGTGGGGCTTTAATGTGCATTTTTCTAATGGCTAATGATGTTGAATATATTTTCATGTGTTTACTTGTCATTTGCTTATTATCTTTTTTTAAAAAAAGATTTTATCTATTTATATATTTGACAGAGAGAGACAGCAAGAGGAAAGAGAGCACAAGCAGGGGGAGTAGCAAGAGGAGAGGGAGAAGCAGGCTCTCCACAGAGCAGGGAGCACGATGTGGGGCTCAATTCCAGGACCCTGGGATCATGACCTGAGCTGAAGGCAGACACTTAATGACTGAGACAACCAGGTGCCTCTTGCTTATTATCTTTGGCGAAATGTCTGTCCATGTCTTTTGCCCTTTTTTCTTCATTCCTTCCTCTCTTTTTTCCTTTCCTTTTCCTTCCTTCCTTCCTTCCTTCCTTCCTTCCTTCCTTCCTTCCTTCCTTCCTTC